>NW_012108697.1:6566606-6698557 GCF_000951045.1 Mandrillus leucophaeus
TTCCCTGCTTCTCTTCTGCATAGTCATTCATCTGCATCAACATTTCCTTGCATTCCAGGTTACACATAACAAAGACCTGTATCAGGCACTGGACTGAAGGACAGGGAGGCAAGAATAAATAATTAAATACATAAACAAGAAAACAAATATTGTCATTTTCTTTATGAAAAAACATATTCTAGAAATCCCTTCCAGCTTCTTGATACAGATTTAATTCTTTATCTTATCAGTTTAGACCCTAGGAATCTGTTGTAATATTTGTTAATTTGTTTAGATTTTGATTGAGCTTTGGGTTGACTACTTGGAACAACAGCCATGAATATCATTGAATATACGATCATTACATTCCCACGAACTTTTACTTCCATTTCTATGAGATAGATGCCAAGAAGGGACACTGATGGGTAAACGTTTATTTATATTTTTTACTTTAAAAGGTAGAGCAAAGTTGATCTCTAAAAGAACTGCTATTCACATTTCTATTTAGGGAGTATTTTAGGGATCCTCATTTCAACATTCTCACAGTAAGTAGCTGTTTTTAAAGCTGTTTTTTAAAAGTTAAGCCCACTTTAACTTTTTACCAGCCTAGTGGATCTAAAATGATGCCTTATTAATTCTAAAATCTATATTTATCTGATGGTTTTATAAAGGACAGTTCCCCTGCACGTGCTCCCTTGCCTGCTGCCATGTAAGATGTGCCTTTGCTTCTCCTTTTCCTTCCATCATGATTGTGAGGCTTCCCCAGCCATGTGGAACTGTGAGCCAATTAAACCTATTTTTCTTTATAAATTACCCAGTCTCAGATATTTCTTCATAGCAGTATAAAAATGGACTAATACAGGAGTTTTGTCCGATCATATTCTTTCTGCTTTAATAACTTCTTTACACAATTCTTAAAGAGTAGGTCTGCTGGAAGTAATTCCCATAGCCTTTGCTTATCCGAGAAAATCTTTTTTTTTTTTTGCCTTCCTTTTTTTTCTTAAGTAATTTCAACATTTATTTTAGATTCACAGTGTACATGTGCAAGTTATTTATATGGGTATATTTCATGATGCTGAGGTTTGGGGTACAAATGAGCCCATCACCCAGGTAGTAAGCACAGTACTCAAGACTTAGTTTTTCAACCATTGCCCTTCTATCTCCCTTCCCCTTTAGTAGTCCTCAGTGTCTATGTTGCCATCTTTATATCCATGAGCAGCCAGTGGTTAGTACCCACTTATAAGTGAAAACATGTGATATTTGGTGTTCTGATCTTACATTAATTCACTTAGGATAATAGCCTCCAGCTGCATCTATGTTGCTGTAAAGGACGTGATTTCATTCCTTTGTATGACTGCATAGTATTTCATGGTGTGTATGTACCAAATTTTCTTTATCCAATCCACCATTAATAGGCATCTAGTTTAATCTACAGATTCAATGCTATTCCTATCAAACTACCAATGTCATATTTCACAGAATTGGAAAAATAATGTTCTAAAATTTATATGGAACCAAAAAAGAGCCTGAATAGCTAGAGCAATCCTAAACAGAAAGAAAAAAGCCAGAGGCATCACATTACGTGACTTCAAACTATACTATAAGATTATAGTAACCAAAACAGCATGATACTGGTACAAAAACAGATACACAGTCCAATGGAACAAAATACAGCAGGGGTCCCCTGGGCCACAGACTGATAACAGTCTGTGGGCTTTTAGGAACCAGACTGCACAGCAGGAGGTGAGCAGGCAAGTAAGCATTACTGCCTGAGCCCCACCACCTGTCAGATCAGCAGGGGCATCAGATTCTCATAGGAGCATGAACCCACTTGTGAACTGTGCATGTGGGGATTCTAGATTGTGAGCTCCTTATGAGAATCTAACTAATGCCTGATGATCTGAGGTGGAACAGTTTCATCCCCAAACCATACTCCCACCTGCCCTCCACCCCATCTGTGGAAAATTGTCTTCCACAGAACTGGTCCCTGGTGCCAAAAATGTTGGGGACAGCTGGAAAAGAGAACCCAGAAATAAAACTGCGCTCTTATAATCATCTGAACATCGACAAAATCGACAAAAACAATTAATGGGAAAGGACTCCATTTCAATAAATGGCCCTGGGATAGCTTGCTAGTCACATACAGAAGAGTGAACCTGGACCCCTACCTTTCACCATATACAAAAATTAACTCAAGATGGATTAAAGATTTAAATGTAAGACCTAACTGTAAGAATTCTAGAAGAAAATCTTGGAAACACTGTTCCAGACATTGGTCTTGGAAAAGAATTTATGACTAAGGACTGAAAAGTTGTAACAAAAACAAAAATTTCCTTCCTCTTTGAAAGGCATTTTAAACATTCACTTCCCTCCCTCCCTTGTTTTCTTGTTATCCTCTACCAACCACTTATCTGTTCTCAATTTCTATAATGTTGTTATTTAAAAAATGTTCTGTAAATAGAATCATACAGTAAGTAACCTTCTGGAGTTGATTTATTCACTTAGTAAAATTTCTTCGGCATTCATCCAGGTTATTGTGTGTATTGAATTTGTTCCTTTATATTGCTGAGTAGTATTCCATGGTATGAATGTACCACAGTTTGCTAACCATTCACTTCTTGAAAGACATCTGGGTTGCTTTTAGATTTTAGCTCTTTATGAATAAGGTTGCTGTGAGCATTCACATACAGGATTTTGTGGGAACACAAGTCTTAGTTTCACTGGGATCAATGTCCAGAAGTAACAATTTCTGAATTGTATAATATAAGAAACTGGCAAACTGCTTTTCAGAGAGGTTGTACCATTTTACAGTCCCATGAGCCATGTGTAAATGATCCAATTCCTCTGTGTCTTCACCAGCATTTAATGATGTTGCTATTTTCTACTAAAGCCATTCTGTCAGATGTGTAATGATATAGATTGTTGTGGTTTGAATTTTAATTTCCCTGATGGTTTATGATGTTAAACATGCTTTTGTGTATTTTCCATTTGTATGTCTTTTTTAGTAAAATATCTCTTCATGTGTTTTGCCCATTTTCTAACTGAAGTTTTTATTACTGTTGAGTTTTGAGAGATACTTACGTGTGTTAGATACTAGCCTTTTGTTGAATATGCAATTTGCAAATATTTTCTTCCATTCTGTAGCTTGTTTTCTCATCCACTTATCAGTATCTTTCACCTTGCAAAGGTTTTAATTGTGATTAAGTTGAATTTGTTAATTTTACCTTTTATGGATTGTGTTTTTGGTGTCCAGTGTATATATCTGTTTTATTTTTGCTACCTATGTTGTTTTTTCCTTTCTTCCCCTATCCCTTTCTGCCTTCCTTTGGATTATTTGAACATTTTAAAAGGATTCCATCTTAATTTAGCTATTCATATTTTAAAATATACTTTTTGTAATTTTTAGTATTTCCCTGGTGATGCAATTGCAACTATGTCCTGTAACAGTCTACTTAGGACTGGACATGGTGGCTCACGCCTGTAATCCCAGCACTTAGGGAGGCTGAGGTGGGTGTATCCCTTGGGCCTGGGGATTCAAGATCAGTCTGGACGATATGATGAAACTCCATCTTGACAAAAAGTACAAAAAAACTAACCAGGCATGGAGGCACCTGCCTGTAGTCCCAGCTACTTGAGAGACTGAGAGGTTGGGAGAATCATTTGAGCCTGGGAGATCCAGGCTGCAGTGAGCCATGATTGCACCTCTGTACTCCAGCCTGGGTGACAGAGCAAGACCCTGCCTCAAAGAAACAAACAAACAAAAGTCTGCTTAGAATTAGTATTGTACCACTGACTATAAACTGTAAAAATCTTGCTACTTCCATTTAATCCACTCCTTGTCATTCTTTATTCTGTAGTTGTTAAAGGTGTTATATCTACATAGAGTATATACCTCATAAGAACATAGTACAATTTCAGTTTTAAATAACCATATACACTTTAAAGAAACTAAGAGGAAAATCTCATATTAAAATAGACACAATTTTAAGTATTATTCATTTTTTCCTGAAGATCTTAGTGCCACTGTAATATTTTCCTTAGCTGGAAGGATTCCTTTAGCATTTCTTGAAGTGTAGATCTTCAAGAAATTTCTTGGAAAAAAAATTTATTTATTTCATTTATCTAAAAGAATCTTTATTTTGCCTCCATTCTTTGAAGACAATTTTAACTGAATATGGAATTCTGCATCAATCTCTCACTTTTTTCTTTTTCAGTACATTAAAGATGTGCTTCCAGTGTCTTCTGATTTCCATGGTTTCTGATTTGCTTTTCTCCTTATATATTATCTTTTATTTCTAACTGTCTTCAAGAACTTTTCATTTTTTGGTTAACAACATATTGGATGTACTTCTTCTAAATGTAATTTTCTTAGTTTTTATCCTGTTTGAGGTTTTCTGAGCTTGTTGAATCCGTAAATTTATGCCCTTCATAAAACGTGGATAGTTCTAAGCTGTTATCTCTTTATGTATTCTTTCTCCCCACTTTTACTCTCCTCTCCTTCAGTGATTCTGGTAATAGGTATGCTAACAACTTTTGATATTGTCTAACACTTCTCTGAGTCTTTGTTAATTTTTAAAATATTTCTTTCTTTGCTTCAGATTGGATATTTTGTGTTAATAAATTTTCAAGTTCACTTACCCTTTCCTAAGTGCTTCAAATAGGTTTTTGTTTCAGATACTGTACTTATAAATTCTACGTTACATTTCTTCCTTTTTAATATATTTAACTTCCATGTGGAGACTTCCTGGTTTTTCACTTATTATGAGAATATTTTACTTTTCTGTGTTTACTATAGTTTTAATGGCTGTTTTAAAGTCCTTGCTGCTTATCTCAAACACTGGAATATCTCAGGATTGGACTTTTTAAAAATTATCTTTTCTCGGCCGGGCGCGGTGGCTCAAGCCTGTAATCCCAGCACTTTGGGAGGCCGAGACGGGCAGATCATGAGGTCAGGAGATCAAGACCATCCTGGCTAACACGGTGAAACCCTGTCTCTACTAAAAATACAAAAAACTAGCCGGGCGAGGTGGCGGGCGGGAGGCTGAGGCAGGAGAATGGCGTGAACCCGGGAGGTGGAGCTTGCAGTGAGCCGAGATGGTGCCACTGCACTCTAGCCTGGGTGACAGAGCGAGACTCCGTCTCAAAAAAAAAAAAAAAAAATTATCTTTTCTCTTGAAAATAGGTGTCATTTTTCTTGCTTTTTGTATGTTGAGTAATTATAGATCATATCTTACATACTGTAAATAATATGTTTTAGGGACTCTGGATTCTGTTACATTTCTGTAAATATTGTTCATGTTTGTTTTAAGCAAACAATTAGCTAAATTAAATACAAACTGAAAACTCTTTTGGTTAGAGTAGGTAGTGGATAGCAGCCTAGATTCTAGATTCTAGTTCAGATTACTTTTAGTCTACATTGTGCAAGAATAACTTAATGGGCAGTCAACAATTTTAGTAGAGTTTATAGTTATATTTGGGTTTTATATTTCCTGATATTCTCCTTTCTAGGATAAACCCCTTTTTCCAGTGGCCTTAGTTTCATAAGGCAGCTTACTTTGTTTCTTCTGATCAGAAAGAAGACCTTTAGCAGGAGGTTTAGTACCTCTATACCATCCCACAACCACAGTTATCCTCATAGCAAAATCACATAAACAGGAAACTCATTCAGTGCTTGCCTTTTTTGCCTTTTCTTCCATGTGTTGACTCCTCTCCAAAATCTTCCTGCTGTTTTTCATTCTTCAGAGCTCTCAGGTAATTGGCTGTTGTATTTTGCCCAGAGTTTATACTTATATGTGGGAGAGTCAGTTTTCTAGGGTCTTACTTCTTCATACTGTTAGTGTGCTTAAATTAGGACTACATTTAGTTTATTTTAAGAAATCTTGTTGATTTGCTAACCTCTAATCATAACCCAAATTTATCTAGATGTTCTGAGTGGTTGACCTTAAGGGAAGAGAGTCATAGCCTCATGTTAATTTCTTTTAAAACGTCAAGGCAATTCAAAGGGCACCTGGGATGAAGATGTGCTAGCTTAGTAGCTAACAGATCATGCTTTGGACTCAAGCACCCTAGGTTTAAATCATTCTTCCATTACCTTCTTAACTATTGACGTTGGGCAAGTTGTTTCATCCCTGCAATCCTCAGTTTTTATTATCTATGAAATGATTATAAAATCATTACCAACTCATGGAGTTGTTGAGTGAATTATAAAGCACTAGGACTGTATAAGACAGAAATATCATATCCAATAAATAGTCTCTTTAATTCTTGTTATTATATACATGTGCTACATAAAATCACCTTCTATTTCAGAATTTGAGACAACACTCTCTCGGTTGTAGGTCAAAAGGAATAGGACATATGATTGTTGGATAGTGCCTAGGGAAGAGGAAAAACAAAGTTCAGAGATGAGAAGGGAGGAGACCCAGTGGTACTCTCCAGTGCTAGATCCCAGGCAACATGATGGGAAAAGATTCAAGAATCCTAGGAATGGGCTCGAGGGGAACAAATATGTTCATAGAAGGAGTGAGGGTGCAGTGTTAAAAGAAAAATAATCTCATACCACTTTTGTTAAGGTCAGAAGCTGGCTGATGCATCTGCATAAATACAATGGCTTTTTTCAGCAGAGAGACTGAACTTTCTTTGGCTATGGCATTGCTGGGATGTGGTCCTGAGGGTGAGGGAAAGAGAAGACACAGAAACTCAAGGGATTGAGTTGTAGCTCTCACTGCTCATGACCCTGCAGGTGAACAAGCCTGACGCATGTAGTGATGCCTCTATTTCCTTTGGGTTGTGGATCTCCTTTGGTTTCTGGAAGACCAGACCCAAAATTGTTCTGGAAAGGCCAAGATTACTGGCCCCACCTGTGATGAAGCATGCTTTTGAGCAAGGCTATCTCAAGAGACACCATTCAGAAAGTGGTGAAATTCCCCTCAAACTCACATTCCCTTTTACTGCACAAAGAGTCATCCAGGCCACCATTTTTTATTCTTCGACATTATTATGGACCCCAGGAGACTGGAAAAGATGCTCTTCCCTGCAAGTTTACTGTTGACATTAAGGTCTCATAAAGAACTTATATCTCTATGTGACCTTAACGTCAACAGTAAATTTGCAGGGAAGAACACCTTTTCCAGTCTCATCTCCCTGTAATCTTAGCTACTCGGGAGGCTGAGGCAGGAGAATCGCTTGAACCCAGGAGGCAGAGGTTACAGTGAGTGAGATCGCGCCACTGTACTCCAGCCTGGGCAACAGAAGCAAAACTCCATCTCAAAACAAACAAACAAACAAATAAACAAACAAACGACAAAAAAAGGAACTTGTATCTCTACCCCTCAAACCCCCTTGCAGGGTTTATAATGCTTCGCATACAAGAGGAACAGACCTGGCCCTTAATAATCAATAGTATTTATTGTGTAATTTCCAGGTGCCAGGTCCTGTGCATCACACTTCACATACTTTACCACAGTAATTATCAAAATCATCCTATCAAATCATTCTGAAAATGTATTACCAAAAATCCATAATTTGCAAACCCCCCAATTACCAAATTCAACTATTCCCCACAATGGTTTTATTCTATTTTCTCAAAACAGACCCTCAATTCTTCCCAAATTCAAGAGGAACCATTTTTTTTTTCTCTTCTGGCAGCTTTAACACACTGATGATACAGGGAAAATTGATTAACACTCCAGTACCACAGTGGACAAGACAAAGGGGGAAGCAGGGAGCATCAAGACACTCACTGCAGCTCACACCTCGTAATGTTTCTCTACATTATAATGATTAATACGTTTTTCAGAATTGGGAGATTGGTGAGAGAGGAAGGAGAGAGAATGATAAGATAGCTTGTAGGCTATGTTGCACAAAGGGAAAGGAAAGAGTGTGAAGTTAATAGGAGCAGGAACTTGGCTTGCTCCCTTGATAAAGGCCTGTTATATCTACTTCTGAAGGTTACACAAAGAGAAAAACCATCCTAAGAATGTTTTTCTTATTATGCTTTATAATTGTTATTATTATTCTTATTTTTTTGTAAATGCTTAACAATGCTCCACGTGTAAAAATCCATTTAGCAAAAAGCCCCCTTGGGTTTCAGAGTTTGTAACACTGAAAAGCAGCAATTAAGACCTCCTGTGACTCATAAAGTATGCAATAAGGGGTTTGGAGTAATATGGAAAAGTAGGGGAAAAAATTTGTGCTCTTTGCAGGTAAAATATTGCTGACATTTTTAATAATAATGAAGTATATGATCTCCTTGGGGCAAAACTAAAATCTATTGTACAGTGAAAGAAGAGATCCATTTAATTTGTTAGGCTTCTTTGTTCATTTTGTGTTATTAAATCTGTTCAAGGTTATGAATAGTATTACTAATGACTGAATAGTTGCGGAAGGTATGGTACAGAGAGCTGACTTTTCCAACCAGATTTTGGAAGATGAGATGCTTATGCAAAATGCAACTTCTCCCACTTTGCTATAAGAACATAGTTTTGTTTAATGTTCCAAAGGTCAATAGGAAAACATCTTCCTTTCAGGCTATATATATTCTCCTAATTATGTATGAATTTGAGTATAGTTCTGTTTCTGTCCTTAATGGTTTAGTTTTATCTAATTTTGATGAGATGTCACAACACAGATTCTTGAGGTTTAACACATTATTAGTAAAGTTGCCAGATAAAAAAACAAAAGGCTTGCAGGTAAATGTGAATTTCATATAAACTACATGCAAAGTTTTAGTATAACCATGTCTCATGCAATAGGTAGTACATACTTATACCAAAACATTTGCTGTTTATTTGAAATTGAAATTTAAATGGGCATCACATCTTTTCATTTGCTAAAGCTGGCTGTCTTAAATTGTTGGTCATTCTCGTGGGGAGAGAGAGAGAGGATGAAATCAGACTCTATAAGGGTAAGCTTTAAAATTGAAACACACCATTACTTGAACTTCAACTGGCCTGGAAATAATGCAATTTAAAAACTTATTTATGATTGACATAATAATTATACATATTTATGAGGCACCAATGTGATGTTTGGATACTTGTATAAATTGTGTAATGCTCAAATCAGGGAAATTAGCATATCCATTACCTTAAACATTCATCTCCTTGTTCTCAAAGAAGTAGAAAGTAGAAAAGTGGTTACTAGAGGATGGAGATGAGGGGACAGTGAGAGACTGGTCAACTGGTACAAAGCTACAGTTGGACAGGAGGAATAAGTTCTGGTGGTCTGTTGCATAGTAGAATAACTGGAGTTAACAATAATGTATTGTATATATCACAATAATTAGAAAATAGGTTTTTAAATGTTTTCATCACAATGAAAATGATGCAATTTTAATGGTGCTTTTCAAAAACCCTTGAAGTATTATTTAAAAATTGTGCTTCTTGTAGGTGTAGTTTCTCATACACATAGTTGAAGCTGAAAGTGAATGACAATGACACAATATACTCAGAGTTTGCTGGGTTCCAGAAGACCTTTTTTTGTAGTTTTTTTTAAGTGGGGTAAAAAAGAATAAAAGCACATCATTTCAAATTTCTTTTCCTAGATTAAAAATAATATTAGAAGATATCTCCTTCGCAGCCACTCAGTGCTGCACATTTCTACACAAATGCTGCTCTGACTTAAGATAATGCTTCTTAGGGTATTTTGATCTTCTTGGAAGTTACTATTTGTCGTTTGAGTATTTGCCTTTTCACAGCAAATCCCATCCACACATTGATGGGCAGAAGTGAAATATGTCCTGTTTATCCTGATTCTCAATTTAAAATTTTTATTGGCTTTTGGGAACAAACAGAAATAACAATTTTCAGAAAACAGTAAGTACAGAATGCTAAAATATCTACAGAGGAGGTATATGTAAACTATTGAAATAAAATCTCTAAAAGAAATAGAGCAAATGAAGTATACCCAGAAGTCCCCTCATGAAACTAAAGGCTAAATTTCACAAGTTCTCTCAGAGGGGAACATGGGGAACAGAGAAATAATAACAGCTTACAGTTATATACCTTCATTTAATTTTTATCCTTTTGAAAGAAAGTCAGGCAGGAACCATGTTATTCCAATTTGATATCTGGGAAAACCGAGTGTACAGTGTGAACAAATGACTTGTCCCAATTAGTAACTTAGCGACGGAGCTAGGAGCTGTGGTTTTTAAGTGCTTATAGAATAAATATAGCATTAAAATCATTTCAAAGCTATAAATCTTCTTCCTGGATGGTGGTGGGGCCATTGCAGAAACTGGAAACATTTTGTGATTCATTTCAGAGGATTCTCAGCCCCCTAAAGCCCTTGGACTGTGTGAAGAACCTGTCCTCATACAGGGGTCATTTTCCAAACTCGTGACTTCCTATGAAGCTTCGGCAAGTGGGAGTTTCAGCCCTTTCGTCCCCTGCAATGTGCTATTAAAATTAAAATGTAAATGGGGATTAAATTCAGGTACTTTTATAGGTGTTTAAAAGTGTGAAACGCATTATGAATGTTATTCTAACAAAGACTAACACGGTTATGCTCTTGATCTACAACGTCTGGAGCCGTCGCCTGAGATAGGAATTGAAAACCTCCATGTTGCTAATGTCTGGGTGCTGTGGCTCCTGAATGCAGGGTAGTGAGCCAGCAGCAGCTTTTGACAGAGCATTTACCAGGCTACAGTGAATTGAGAAAAGTAAGGACAAGTGAATTCTTTATATAGATAACTTTAGGGTCTACCTGTACTCTGAAATTATATCCTTCCACTATTTTTTTTCTTTTTCTTTGAATAATGAATAGATATTTCCTTTTAATAGCATGGTCATGTTGAAAGGCAAGGCAGGGTCAAAAATGCCAGCGTCATAGTGTGGCTTTATCACTTATTAAATGGTTGTATTGAACAAAGTATTATTATAGCTTCATCTAACTTTAGACATCTGTAAAATGGGAATGATAACTCTACCTTCTTTAAGACTAATGTTCTGATAAAATAAGTTAATGTATCTAAAACACTTAGAAAAGTATCTGGACTATAGTAAGTCCTCTGTGAAGATGAGCTAATAAATTACAGTGTTTAATTATATATTTATATAGATTTAAAAGAACATATATATATTTTTTTCCATAGCAAAATTGTTTGGAAATCCTAGGTAGATATCACAAATTATTATTAATTTTATTTTAAATTTTACTGTCTTTAAATCTATGTAAGAGTGATGTGTGTGAAAATAATAAAAGGGTGGGGGGATGAGAATGAGAGAAAATCCAAGAGAAGAACGTAAAACGTTATCTGGTCATTAAAAAAAAGCAAAACAAAACTGACCAGTTGCAGTGGCTCATGCCTGTAATCCCAGCACTTTGGGAGGCAGAGAAGGGTGGATCACGAGGTCTTACATCTATGTAAGAGTGATGTGTGTGAAAATAATAAAAGGGTGGGGGGATGAGAATGAGAGAAAAACCAAGAGGAGAAGGTAAAACGTTATCTGGTCATAAAAAAAATCCAGAGAGATACCTTTTTTGGCTACAGACAGATGGAGGGACAGGAACAGGCAATTGTGGTTGCATTGGACTTTAGATTTAGTTCAGGCAGTGTCAATTTTCTGTCTCTCTCACTGGAATGGCAGTTTTATAAGAACAGTGATCTACTCTGTTTGGCTCTCAGCTTCATCCCTAGCATTTGGTGCAGTTCATAGGACAGAGTAAGCATCCACATTTTATGTGTGAATAATGAGCAAAATTAATTACCAAATGCTTTTAGCATAAATTTGTTCTTTCAGGCTCTTTGTCCTCTGTTGGCACTAAGCTTCCTCCAGGAACTAGATAAGGAAACAGTCTCTGCACAGGCCAGTGAAAAGCCAACACTGGGTGGGTACTGTTAGAATCTTCTGCTCATCCTAGGTACAACACAGTGCAAAGAATGATGCCAGCCAGTTTCACCCCCTTCCGACTCTTCTCTGCAGAAATTTAGCCTCCAGGATGACCTAACCTAATAATTTACCAGGCACAGGTAAATGATTTTAATTGATTTTTAATGTCAGGTAGCTTCCAACTATAACGTTAAAAGATGTTTGCCTTTATTCAAGTGGAGAGAAGAGTTTGACCTTAGATGAATACATAATGGTGATATGAGAGATGGATATTAGGTATGGCTTAAAATAACTGTATTTATGAAAAAGAATAATGCCATGCTCACTTCAAGGACTAACCTGACTTTTAATGAGAAGCATTCTGGGTAGGTGGAGGTTATATTTCTATTTTGATCATGAAAGAAAATAGACCTATGTCTTAACACATTCACTGAGACAACAGTCAATATTCAAACACTATGAGCCAAACAAGTGTGATGAAAACCAGGTGTTGTGTCATCAGAATCGAGGAGCATAGTAGGCAAGCTTGTGTGCATCTCATGGCTCTTGCATCTCTGAGTTGTTTACACTCATGAAGTTTGTGCCATTGCCTACTCACACCTGATTCAATCTGACTTTAAAGAGTGAAAGCCAATGTTCACACAAACTACTCAACCCAGAATAATGACAAAGTATATTTTCCAGGTCTTAACTCCAAACCAACAAAATCTGAGCTTCTGAATCATTAAAAGCTTTTAACCACATCACACAGCTAATGAGTTTCTATCTCTACTATTTGTATTTAGTGAGAGGAGGAGAGAGAGAGAGTGTGTGTGTGTGTGTGTGTGTGTGTGTGTATAGAAAAGGAAATAGCAAATTTCTATTTCATTTACTTAATATGGGTACAATATACTGACAGAGGGTATACATTGAAGGGATGTATTTGATAAACATTATTTTTTTCCTACACAAAATGACTTAATTTTCAAAACATTTATTGCAATTTGCAAAAACCCCTATTAGCCCCTTCCTGCTAGCTTTTAGAAACAGGATCTTAAGGTCAGTAGAGACAGAAAGTAGGAATTTGAAAATCAACACTCACGTTTAATTACCACAGGAGAAGCATATATAGACAGTTGTAGGGAGAGATTCTCTTTTTCTCAGCGTTCAATTTAACATCCATTTTATAGGTGATAGAGCTCACTTCCACTGGAGAGGGAGAAGGGAAGTTGATTCTCTCAGGGAATGGGATAGAAAAACCAAGTAACTTTCTCCTTTCCTTCAGCATGTGGTTTCTCGAATTTAAATCAAATTGTTTTACAAGTACACAGATGTTATTTGACTTGAAGCTTTAAATTTGTATTATTCGTACCTATCTGATTTTCCCAATTATTTTCTATGCTATAGAAATGATTTACACATTAATGAATGTTATTAAAACTAGTTTCAGCTTTCAATAAGTTTGTTGAAGCCATATTCTCCTAAATTTAAGTAGGTGTGGTTCATAGCAGAAGTTTTTGGAATTTTTATCAGCTAAACTGCACTGAGAGTGGGTAGGTGTTTCCTCAGAAGAAAATCAGGAGTCTCTGACCAGATATTGAGAAGCTGTGGTGGTTTGGGACCATCTCAAAGTAGTCAGGTTGTCACCACATTTTCCGGAATTTCCATCCTTGAGCCCTTCAGGGTTAAGTTTGACCCCCAAGACAAATTTTGTGAAATTCAGGAGGTGGAAGTGAAGCAATAGCCAAAATACTCTGAAAGTTGTCGTTGGCTAGAGGCAGATTCTAGCTTATACTCTTAGTATCTTTATAGAACAGGTATGGAAACAGAAGCACAGAAAACCTAAGCAACTTATCTGAGGACACACAATTAGCAAATGGCAGAAACAGGATATGATGCCCAGGATTCTAGCTATGGATCTAGTGCTCCTAACCACTTTGCTATAGGGCAGTCCAGGGTAATAGTTGAAATATAAGAGCAAAACCAGGATGATGTGAGTAGGAGAACAAGAAAATGTTCAATTTGACTTTGACTTAAAGTCAACTGATGTACATGAAGGAAAAGATATTAGCAATTTGAGATTGGGGTCCTCATAATGAGCTGCAAGAGCTAAGAAGTTGGACTGTACTTGGCAGGCATTGGAAACCTTAGAAGTCATTGAGCCAGGATTTAGGTTGGGCTGTCACAGAAACTGCTGACATACAGATTTAAGTACAAATAGTCTGTGTTTTAGGCTACCACAAAAGCATCATTAGGGTTGGGGGAAGGAGTGGGGAGTAAAATAGGGAAAAAGAAGAAACCAATGGTGATAATATTTAGTAGAATATAATGATGGGGATAGTGAGAATGCTGTATTCCTGCATAGATCCAAATAAAGCAGAGATTCTTAACTTTTTGAGTTTCAGATCTAGAGCCAGTTTTACTTGACCTCCATTACTGGTGAGTGAAACCAGAGGAGAATGGGGTCTAGCAAGGTGGTCAGGGCAAACCTGGTATCCAGAGGGTTTGGATGGCATTTCAGGTGACCTGAGTAAGGTTGGGAGGGCAGACGGGATGGGGACGTTTAAGTGGGAGGGAAAGGGCACTGGGAGTCTGGGAGCTGTCAGGCCTGTCACTGCTTGGGCTTCCAAAGACAGAATGCTGGCACCAACATAGAGTTTCAAGAATGAGAAGGAACTTCAGTGCTGAGAGACCTGCTGAAACTGCCAGGTTACCAAGGAGCACATGCTTGGAACTGAGCTGTGTGGTAAATACCCAGACAAGAAGGCAGAGTTCTCAGCACTGGATCTGAGGTTTATGTTAAATCAGGCCTGAAGGGCAGGTGCCAAAATCATGTTGTCTGCCATTTGAGCTGTGGAGCTTCAGCCTTTTAAATTCCCTCCGTGGGAGTCAGAATTGGTCCAGGAGCCTGGCTGAATCTGCAGTAAAAGTCCAGTCATGTAGCTGTAGCTGAGGGCTGGAGGACTTACTGGGACCCAACAGGTTCTTACAGATAAGTGGAGGGGAGGTTCTCAATGGGTCACATTATAGGGAGCGTTCGGAGCATGTAAACATTACTTGATCTCCTGCATGCAATATGATCACTCACTGTGGGAAGAGTCTAATCAAACTAGATGTTATGGATTTTTATTTATTGGTAAGAGTGCTTTAAAAAAGAGAAAAAATGATGAGCTGAATAAGATATCTACATCTTTAATAGTATGACTTTCCTCAGAATCTTGGGAGGGAAAATAAGCTCTTTGTATGTAAGTTTTTATTTTTATTTTTCCAAACAGTAAAATACAGTAAAACACGAAAGAAATACGATTGAGCTGCCTGTGCTGTCATCTAGAAAAAAAGAAGATGTAAATGATAAAGCCTTATTAATTATTGCACCACTTTTGCCTGGGTCATCTGTGTGAACAGAATGCTCAAGGACAAATCCTAGCAATGAAGACTGTGTGTGCAAATATTGGCAAACATAGAAAGTGGAAAGAGAGAGGAGGGAGTACTAGTTGGGGAAAAATACTGATCCCTCTATAATCCTTAGCAACATGTTTGACTTTTTCCTCCTTCTCTCTCTGTCTTTTCTTTGGTAACACAATGCTTTTTATATGTCATTCAGAGCTGCTCCAAATTGAACAGCAAGGCCATCTTCAAAAGAGGTGGAAGTAAACCACTTATTAAAATGGTTTTCCTTGCTATGGGAAATACATTAGATTAAAACTAATGGAAATCAAAAGTGTTGGCAAAAATCAAATGGTTTATCTGCCCAAAGGTAGGGGCCTGGGGGAATAACTAATGGCTAGACAAGCTTGGCAAATGATGATGTTGATCTATATTTGTTGTCATGGATAGTATGTAACCTCTATTGGTAACTGAAAAAAATACATTACAGAAGAGTATTACGGAAACTTCCATTTCGAGAAAGTTGGAATAGATGTACCTTCCCTTATTCTTCCTATTAAGTACAAATAAAACCCTGATTGTTACATGTACAACAAACATAAGATTCTTAAAGGTGGAAAGAAAAAGGCTGACTTGCTAGGGATCTTGGGACCCAAAGAACAGGACAGTGTGGGTTTCCTGAATTGTCTTTTTGCCTCATATATCCCAGACTTAGAGCTAAAGAAGCTAGCAACCCAGAGACACCAGTCGGTATGGACAAAAAAAAATTCCCTAATAAAATTCTGTTCTTTCCAATTTAAGGACTATGAAACGGACAGCTTAGCAAGACAGAAAACTTTTAGACAATGACTGTTCTACTTCGACCAAGCATTGTAAAGTGTGGCCTCATCTACATCTATACTAGCAAAGACCAAATGAGGAGCCTACTCTCAGCAGGCTGTAAAGAGGTATTTCAAATCCCCACCAGGGTGGCTTCAGAGAGGCTGAATAGAGATCCTAGATTTTCATCCAGCTGTAAGAAAATGAACCCCTTGCCCCACATGGAAACCACATGAGAAGTCTGGACTTACACATTTACCTGAGAGTAAGAAGGTACCTTCCCTCTCCACACAGGGTTGGAGACCTACTGGAGAGGCAGGAGTTTCACCAGTGTCCTGCAGTAGTGAGGCTAATGACCTGTCCTGTCCCACCCCCTCCAACTGTAGTGCTGGTGGAGGCTACTTAGGAGTAGTAACACGGCATTCCTCCCCATTCCAGTCAGAGTGGTATCAGCAGAAACTTAGTGTGAGCCAAAACTCACACCACTATCCAGGTAATGAGGAATCCCCTTGGGTATAAACAGAAACCAAATGAGCATCTTGGATTTCTATACCCAACTGGCTGCCATGAGGCAGCACCAATCCCCTTTAACTGCCAAAGTAGTGCCAGAGAAGAAACCTAATTAAAAGTGAAGGTTGAAATTAGATCTAGGGTCTCATGATTTGGTATCCAAATTGTCCAGGTTTCAATGGAAAATCACTTGTAATATGAAGAACCAAAAAGCTATCAACTTGAATGAAAAAAAATCAATATGACTCCGAGATAACAGAAAGGTTAGAATGATGTGGTAGAGGTTTTAAAGCTTCCATAACAAAAATGTTTTATTGAGCAAATTGTGAACATGCTTGACACAAATAAAAATGTAGAAAGTCTCAGCAAAGCAATAGAAAGTCTAGGCAAAGCAATAGAAGATAATAAAAAAAACTAAACAGTAGAATGGAGAAGATGGAGGAAAAAATCAGTGAACTGGAAGACAAAACAATAGAAATGATTAAATGTGAACAACATTGAAGAGATAAAATAGGCTGGAGATAAATGCGCAGAGTCTTGGGCCCTGTAGGATCACAACAAAAGATCTAACATGTCACTGGAGTCCTAGAAAGTGAATAGAAAGCAGCAGGTTTAAAAAAGTACTTGAAAAAATAATGGCTGGAGACTTCTAAATTTGGCAAGAGACACAAACATTCAGATTCAAGAAGCTAAGCAAACCCCAAACACAACAAATCCAAATAAATTGCACCAAGACACATTATTGTAAATTTTCTGAAAACCAAAGATAAAGAAAAAAAGACTTAAAGCAATGAAAGAGAAGGAACACTTTACATATAGTGGGGAAAAACTTGAATTACAGGAGTTGTTCTACCAGAAAGGGAGTAGCGCAAAATTTTGTAAGTGCTGAAGTAAAACTGCCCGGTGAAAATATTTTTCAGGATAAAGGGGAAATCAAGACACATAAGCCAAAGGGCAAGGAAAATAATTTATCACTAGAAAACCTACAATGAAAGATGGCTAAGAAAGTTATCTAACCAGAAAGAAAAGAATAAAAATACAGATAATATGTTTTCTTTCTCCTTTTGAGTTTTCTGAATTATGTTTGATGGTTGAAGCAAAACTTATAATACTATCTGATGTTATTAAAATGTATATAGAGGTAATATTTAAGAGAATTCTATTATAAATGGAAGAAGGGGAAAGGATTATACAAGGAGGTGCAGTTTTATACTTTAAAAGAAGTGTTAAGGTGTCAACATCAGTAGACTATGTCATTATATATATAAAAAAAAAAAAAAATGAGATATCACATCGTATATATGTGATGTGATACATATATATGTATCCGTATGGATTTTTATTTATTGGTAAGGGTGCTTTAAAAAAGAGAAAAAATGATGAGCTGAATAAGATGTCTACATCTTTAATAGTATGACTTTCTCTCCTCAGAATCTTGGCAGGGAAAATAAGCTCTTTGTATGTAAGTTTTTATTTATATTTTTCCAAATGATAAAATAAAGTAAAACACAAAAAAAATACTATTGAACTGCCTGTGCTGTCATCTAGAAAAGAAGAAGATGTAAATGATAAAGCCTTATTAATTATTGCACCACCTTTGCCTGGGTCATCTATGTGAACAGAATGCTTAAGGACAAACCCTAGCAATGAAGAACTGTGTGTGAAATTTTGGCAAACATAGAAAGTGGAAAGAGAGAGGAGGGAGTACTTGTTGGGGAAAAATATTGATCCCTCTATAATCCTTAGCAACATCTTTGACATCTTATCAAACCATATATATGTGATGTGATATCTGAATATATAATGTAATATCTGAAGCACACACTATAAAAGCTATACAAAGAGGTACACTAAAAACATTACAGATAAGTCAAAATGGAATTCTAAAAAACGTTCAAGTACCCTACAAGAAGGCAGAAAAAAACCCCAAAAAAACAGAATAAACAGAACAACACTAACAAATATAAAATGACTAACTTAAACCTTAACATGTCAATTATTGCATTAAATGTGAATTGTTTAAATGTACCAATTAAAAAATAGAAATTGGCAGAATGGATTAAAAATTTAACCCAACTATATGTTGCCTATAAGAAATTCACTTTAAAGGTAATATTATAGTTGGGATGAAAGGAAATGATAAAAAAGAGATATTATGCAAACAGTAATCAAAAGAGAGCAGAAATGGTTACATTATCAGATAAAAATATTTCACCAAAGTGGATATAAGATGATAAAAGATGTTCAACATAATTAGTCATTAAGAAAACACACATTCAAACTGTAAATGAGATACTACTGCACACCTATCAGAATGGTTTAAAAAAATAGTGACAGCAAATAATGGAGAGGATATGAAGAAATTGGATCATTCACACATTGCCGGTAGGAACTTAAAAATGGTACAACCACTCTGGAAGACAATTTCTTACACAACTAGATTTGCACTTACCATATGATCCTGGATTTTTACTTCTGGGCATTTGTACTGGAGAAATGAAAACTTATGTTCACACAAAAACCTGTACCTAAATGTTCATAATGGTTTTATTCATTATAGCCCCCAAACTGGAAATTACTGAGCTATCCTTCAATAGGTGACTGGATAAACTGCTGTGGTGCATCCATACAGGGGATTATTACACTGCAATGAAAAGAAATAAACATTAAATAAAATGTCAATACATGCAACAACTTGGATGAATTATTGCCAAATTATGCTGAGTGAAAAATGCTGATCTCAAAGCTGAAAGATTCCACTTATAGAATATTATTATAGAAATGGAGAATAGATTAAGGGTTTCCAGAGGTAAAGGGGAGTGGGAAGGAAGCAGGAGGAAGTCCATGTTGCTATGAAAGGAATCGTTGTGGTGATGGAAATGTTGTGTATCTTCATTGTATCAATGTGAATATCCTGGTTGTGGTACTGGACTATAGTTTTGCCAGATGTTACTCCTGGAGGCACATGAATAAAGGACCAATGGTACTGTGTCACTCTGTATTACTTTGTACAACTGCATGAAAATCTACAATGATATCACAATAAAAAACTTAAAATAAAATGGCTATATAATACCTTAAAAACAAAACCAATAAACAAAAAATAGGATGATATAATTTTGTTTGGAAAAGAAATCTGGCATTATGCAGAAGAGAGTATTAGCAGGGATTATTTTTGGGTGGAGAGAGTGCAGATATTTTCTTTTGCCTATTTTACATTCTATTTTCTATGTTTTTACAGTGACTATAAATTACTTGTATACATCTAAAAAGTTAAATTTTGTCAGTAAAGATATTTAAATAAAAAATCATAGTCCCTGCCTGCCCTCAAATATTTTTATACATATTTTTGCCTCATAAGCTAGGAAGTTAAAAAAACAAAATAAAGAAAGAAAAAAAAGAAAGAAAGAAAACTGAAACCCCCAGAGCAAGGAAGATATACAATTAAATATTTGAAAAACATAAATGAAATTATTGTGGCTTTTCCCTGTAGTGACATATGCTATGTCACTTTTGGATTATTTTAACATGTTTTGGTGAAAAATAAATTGATATAATTATGTTTAAATGGTGAAACCAATGTCTGTGGGTTACTCAGCCTTCACCTCTACGTAATATTAGCAGGGAGAACTAATCTTGTGATACAAGCTACATGAAATAATTCCTCCTCTCTTACACACACACATCTAGGAATTTCCACTTGGACCATAGATTAGATAATTTTTTTCCTTGTTATAGAATGTCTTACTTCCATCATTGCTTGTAGGACCCTAATAAAGAGAAAGTCTTATTAATATTGACATGATGGAAGAAAAATGTTAACAAGTAGAAATAGTTCATTATAGTCAGTTGATTTGAATATGTTGGGAGAGCCACAGTATGTTAAGTGTTGGCAAAATTGTATTACAAGGCCAATCAATTTCTATATGGAGTTCTGTTAGTGAGTCATTAGAAGTAGTGCTGACTGTCCTTGAATACCATGGTTCTACAAGAAAATAAAGAAATGGATGATGGGAGGCAGGTGGGTCATTTAATTTATTTCTCAATTAAAGCTGACACTTTGAGTAGAGAAATCTGCATGCAATCTACTTTTTATGGTTTGTTCTAATACATATATTATCTCATTAGGGCAGCAGTCTTATAACAATAGGAAAATGGTAATCACACTCACCTGCAACCTGTATGCCCCAAATGAACCCGATAAGAAGATGTATTCATCCAAATAAGCTGAAGATCAGGCCTTGTGGGGTGGGGAATGTAGGGTGCATGAAGTGGTCACGACAGAGAACAACATATTGCCTTTTGTTCATGGGTCAACAATGGTGGCAAAGGTTCTTGTTTGTTTGTTTCTTCCCTGAATCCTTCTAGTAATAAAGCTATTCAGAAACGTGTAGTTGTTTCCCAGCAACACGTGTGTATGGCAAACTACCATCTAGGTTGCAGATGGGTAGTAAGGTGTATTGTCCCTGACTTTAGACACTCTCTGCAACTCACAGTGCTCTAGAGGCTGAGGGGGAGATTCTAGCGAACCTCTGGTGTTGTAATTACAGATTTAAAAGCTTCTGTTTTTACAGTAGAGAAGAATGGTCTTTATTCTCAAGTGGACAGCTACGCTGTTACATGTCAGCATCCTCGTTAGTGAAGACAGCGATGGATACAGATCCAATCAATCAAGGAATCAATCAGCATGTGTTTATTAGACACCTACTATTTTCCCTAGCTTTGAGTTTGAAACTCTACTTCTGTTTCTCACATTGATGGAAATTCATGGAGGTATCAGTACTATGTGGCAAACACACTAGACCTTATTTGAACATTAAATTCAATCTTGAATCACGAAGAGCTGCTCTGCCCATTATTAATTGCCTAGGCTATGATATCTTTCACTCTCTTTACTGGGGATCTCTTTTATTCAATAATTGTTGCTTGAAAAGGCCAGAGAAGGCTGGGCGCGGTGGCTCACGCCTGTAATCCCAGCACTTTGGAAGGCCAAGGCAAGCAGATCACGAGGTCAGGAGTTCAAGACCAGCCTGACCAACATGGTGAACCCTGTCTCTACTAAAAATACAAAAATTAACTGGGCGTGGTGGTGGGCACCTGTAATGCCAGCTACTCAGGAGGTTGAGGCAGGAGAATCATTTGAACCTGGGAGGTGGAGGTTGCAGTGAGCCAAGATCGTGCCACTGCACTCCAGTCTTGGCAACAGAGCAAGATTCTGTCTCAAAAAAAAAAAAAAAAAAGGCCAGCGAGGTCTGAAGTTTATAAGTACCACATGTGAACTGATTGCACCACTGAAGCCACTGAAGCCTGAATTTTAGTCACCAT
Organism: Mandrillus leucophaeus; assembly: GCF_000951045.1. NCBI lineage: Eukaryota > Metazoa > Chordata > Mammalia > Primates > Cercopithecidae > Mandrillus > Mandrillus leucophaeus. The sequence continues at coordinate 6,588,437 of NW_012108697.1, forward strand.
TAAGAACTTGGACTCTGGAATTAGCTGTATGACATTGGCAGAGAGTCCAGAAAGCAGAGGATGCTCTTTCCAAACAGAATAGAAAAGAAAGAAATGTCATTGGCCACATCTAATAGGATATGAATTTAACATTTGCTCTTGTATTTTGTTTTGAAAGTGTTTCAAAGAAGAAATCAAGAAAAAGATTCGGTTTAATCAAATGATCAGTTTTTGGGGGCTGGATTTAAAATTGCTTTGCAGCCGGGCATGGTGGCTCATGCCTGAAATCCCAGCACTTTGGGAGGTCGAGGTGGGCAGATCACCTGAGATCAGGAGTTTGAGACCAGCCTGGCCAAAATGGTGAAACCCTGCTTCTACTAAAAATACAAAAATTAGCTGGGTGTTGTGTTGGGTGCCTGTAATCCCAGCTACTCGGGAAGCTGAGGCAAGGGAATCGCTTGAACCTGGGAGGTGGGGGTTTCAGTGAGCCGAGATCGAGCCACTGCACTCCAGCCTGGGTGACAGAGTGAGACTCTGTTTCATGAAATGATAATAATAATAATAATAATAATTAAAAAATTGCTTTGCTTGCAAGTGAGTATGTGTGAGGGGAATGCTGTTCAAAAGGTTCAACTTATGCATTGGCTCATTTTCCATGTGACTTGTCTTTGTGAAAACTACCATTTATTGAACACTTAATGCATTTTCCCCTTTCAGACCCATAGGAAGAGAAACATTAGCTTGAGTATATGAATAAGAAGGGAGAATTAAGCCATTTATTTAAGGATGCTTAGCTAATAAGTGAATAATTGGAAATTGAACTCAGATCTGTTTGACTTCAAAATTTGTGTCAGGTTTACCTATTTGAGCGGCTCAATCATTGGATTTCCATGGTTTGAATATCACTTTCCCCTTATTTGTGTCTGCTCCAGGAAATCTCTGCTTTGTGCTACTCCCACTGTGCGTGGCCTGTTTTTACACTTCCCTACTGTTTCTCAGTGTTTGAAAAAAGCGGCCAATTATAGCAGGGTGTGGCCATTTACTACAAATGGTACTGGTGGCTCTTCGAATAGACGAGAGTTGCTGACATTGATTTATGTGACTCTGAAGTTGTGATTCATCTGTGGCTAATGACACAGAGAAGACCAGGTCCCTGCTGCTGTGTGACCAGGCAATAGCACAACTGGGGACGTGCTGTGCCTCCACTGTGGTGAGTCCTTCCTTCAATCAGGGAGAAGGAAACGTGGAAAATCCAGTTTGGAATTATCGCAGGGATTGTGAGACAGCTGCTGACCTTCTCTCAGCAGTGCTGGTGTAAAAACTGGGGAACATGTTATTATTCTAATAACGGGCACAAGGATTCCATTTAGGGAGAGATATACTTATGTGGAAAATCAAGTGTTTGATGCAGTGGGTGGGACCCAAGGACTTCGGAAAAAAGGCACAAGTGCCTCTGCAGGGACATGGAGAGAATTCAGCGGCTCTAGGAGGGAGAAGGCTAACAGGAGAAGAAATGGGGGAGATGAGCTGGAGAGTGGATTTGGGGCTGGGTCCTGAATGATGAGATTGCAAAAAAGTTCTTTGGAAAGGAGAAATTGGCCACTTCGTTGGCTCTGTGGTGTGTGAAGTGACACCCTCTCTGTGAAGTCACACATGTTTCATATGAGTTGGGAGGGCAGGTGGGAGGTTGATGAGAAATCAATGAAAGGACTGGATTTCAAGTCTAGGTCAATGTGGAGAATAATAGAGACCCTGAATGAGGAATCTGGAGCCCAAAAGGCAGGGGAGGCCACAAGAACAGCGACTGCCTGGTTATTCTTAGAAATACTGAGGAGGGCTGTGGACTCCCATAAGCCATGGAGTTACAAATGTTTGTGTGTCTCTCTGTGTGTGGTGTGTTGAGGAAAGCATGCTATGTCACAAACCATTTTGCTAAGATCTTGAAAGCTGAGGTTCCAGCTCACATCTTGTTTGCACTTTTTTTCTTCATACCCCCACAATTGAGTGGTTGAAGCCTAGTAAGTCATAGGATTAAAAGTGTGGGCTTTCCAGAAAGAGACGACACGTTATGAAAAAGAGAAGGAAGGTTAGTTTGCTTACAAGGACCACCTAGGAAACTTAATCCCACCAATACCCACTTCTGACTGTGTGCTGTGGTTTGGTTATTTGTCCCCTCAAATTTCATTTTGAAATGTAATCCCTAATGTTGGAGGCAGGGCCTGGTGGAAGGTGACTGGGTCATGTGGGTGGATCTCTCATGGCTTAGTGCTATCCTAGTGAGTTCACGTAAGAGCTGGTTGTTTGTAAGTGTATGGCACCTCCCCCCAACTCTCTCTGTCTTGCTCCTGCTCCTGCCATGTGAGACACCTGCTCTGCCTTCATCTTCTGCCATGATCGGAAGCTTCCTGAAGCGCCCCAGAAGCCAAACAGTTGCTAGCACCATGTTTCCAGTACAGCCTGCAGAACAGTGAGTGACTTAAACCTCTTTTCTTTTTTAACCCAGCCTCAGGTATTTCTCTATAGCAATGAAGAATGGCCTGATACACTATGTCATGCACAGATGTTGTCTGTCTTTTGCCAAGTGATGTGCAGGGAGAACTGTCACTCACTCCTAGATTCTCAAAAGCATGGCCTGCACATGCTCTGGGCTCTGAGCTTACCGTGGAGATGAGTTGGTTAGTCCATCCCTGCCTTGATTCTTGCTCAGAATAGGCACACTGCTCCCCCAGAACAGATGTCAAAGCAGGACTGGTGAGAGGTGGCTTTCAGGACAGTAACGGGTTGCAAGGTTTCCTCTGAATATGCCCAGTAAGTGAAAAAAGGCTAGGAGTAGGTAATCCACGATTGTTCCAGAGGGAAATAAGTTCCTTCTACTTTCCCATACTATCCATCCTGGCATATATCTGCAAATTTCAGTTTACAGGGCCATTGTTTCTTTAGCCTCAGGGGAGACTTCCAAGAGAAAGAAGGCAACAAGGACGTGGAGTATGACAAGATTAGGAAAGTGAAATTTTCACAGAAATCCCCAGTACACCTCCCTTAGTTCATTAGTCAACCCTGTGTCACATGGTGTTTTTGCAGCAAAAGATACTGGGAAAGGTAGTTTTCATTTGAGTATCTATTATACAGTTTCTCTGAACGCAGGAATAAGGTGATTATATACAAGGTTTTGGGAAGTGAGAATTCGGGGGCTGGCAGAATTTTAGAAGCAGGAGTGTTCAAAGAATGGATAACCTTTTTCTTGGATGGCTGATCACTTGACACCATGCTTATTGTCGGACTTTCAGCAGTGTGTTGTTCACTGGAGTGAACTGTTACTAATCAATCAGTATGGATTTGAAACCGGGTCTGGGGATTACTATGGCCAGAGAATAACCAGTGTTTTCCTGTAGGATAGGAACCTTTTATTTATTCTGCCTGTAAAGAAAGTAGAGTCCTCTTAGTCGGGAAGATAGGAAAAACAGATATTAAGTTGACAACAGGCCATGTCTGCCACATCTGCTGTGCCTTCATGCTGATGATACCCTGCTTGAAAGAAAATCAAATGTATGAAACAAAAAGTGTGCATTCATTCATACGCATTTACCTATTTATTTGCACTTACCTAGGTTTGCATTTACCAGTTTATTCACTTAATATGACTTGATTAAGAACTTACAATATTGGTACTGGCAATTCAAGGATAAGTCATATCTTGTCTGCAAGTCACTCATTCTCAGTGGAAAGAAACAGAAAATGAACATCTATAGCAATGAGATAGACGCTATAAGAGAGAAACAGAGGACACAGCAGGAGAGCATGAGAGAAAGGCTGTTACCTCTCCTAGAGGGGTCAGGGATGGCTTGTTAGAGAAGAGGATTGTGTGAGATAGCAGTTAGATGATGAATGTTGTGCAGATGACTTCGTCTGCTTTGTTAGTTAAAGAGTAGATGTGTCATTCATTGACGGTGCTACCTGGGAGTAAATAGATGCCAAACTGATAGGAGTGATGTGAGGACCATGTGAGCTAAAATCTGACATAGAGTAGGATTCAATAAAAGTTGATCGAATGAATGCCTGCATACAGAGACTCTTTGCTTTACAGGTGAGGATATTGAGGCTCAGGAGGTGCAAAACTTGCCAGTGGCCCCACATCCAGTAAGTAACAGGCTGAAGCTTTAATCTCAAGGCCCACATGCTTTATTCATGCTTTGCCTCAAGCTTTGGGTTAAAAAAAAATTTCAATTAGAATTACACAGATTCTGTGAAGAAAAACACAAATCTACATGAAAATTCATCAGCTAGATGGAATGCAGCATGTACCTCTCTTCACCTCCCATTGAAATGACTTAGCAGTGTAAGTTCTTATTTGCAATAGACATTGACTGAGCACCTACCACAAAGAAGGTACCATTCTCAGGAATGTGAAAGGCATACAAATAGGTTACACATAGTGCTCTCACTTGATACGCAAATTTTTATTCTTGCACATATTTTGTGTTCAAAATTCCAGAGGTAGAGACCTCTGGGGTTTTGGAGCAAGGCCCTGCCATCTTCTGCAGATAACTACTCTCCTTTTGAGAGACAGCTCTTGGCCTGTTACTGGGCTTTGGTGGAAACTAAACGTTTGACTGTGGGTCATCAAGTCACCATGTGACCTGAACTGCCCGTCATGAACTGGGTGCTTTCTGACCCATCTAGCCATAAAGTGGGCCATGCTCAGCAATATTCCATCATCAAATGGAAGTAGTATATAAGTGATTGGGCTTGAGCAGGTCCTGAAGGCACAAGTAAGTTACATGAGGAAGTGGCTCAAATGCCCATGGTCTCCACTCCTTCCACCCTGCCTTCTCTTTTCCAGTCTGCACTGATGGCCTCATGGGAAGTCTTCTATGATTAGTTGACAGAGGAAGAAAAGACTAGGGCCTGGTTCACAGATGGTTCTGCACGATATACAGGCACCACCCGAAAGTGGACAACTGCAGCACTACAGCCCCTTTCCAGGACATCCCTGAAGGACAGTGGTGAAGGGAAGTCTTCCCAGTGGGCAGAACTTCTAGCAGTGCAGCTGGTTGTGCACTTTGCATGGAAGGAGAAATGACCAGATGTGTGATTATACACTGTTTCGTGGGCTGTAGCCAATGGTTTGGCTGGATGGTCAGGGACTTAGAGGAAGCATGATTGGAAAATAGGTGACAGAGAAATTTGGGGAAGACCTCTCTGAGTGGTCAAAAACTGTGAAGATATTTGTATCTCATGTGAGTGCTCACTAACAGGAGACCAGCAGAGGAGGATTTTGATAATCAAGTGGATAGGATGACTACTTCTGTGGACACTACTTAGCCTCATTCCTCCGGCCACCTCTGTCATTGCCCAATGGCCCCATGAACAAAGTGGCCATGGTGGCAGGGATGGAGGTTATGCATGGGCTCAGCAACATGGACTTCCACTCACCAAGGCTGACCTGGCTATGGCCATATGGCACCATTCCTCAGGGTGATCAGCCAGCTACCTGGTGGCAGGTTGATTACCTTGGACCTCTTCCATCAAGGAAAGGGCAAAGGCTTGTCCTTACTGGAATAGACACTTACTCCAGATATGGGCTTGCCTATCCTGTACACAATGCTTCTGCCAGGACTACCATCCATGGACTCACGGAATGCCTTATCCACCATCATGGTATTCTATGCAGCATTGCCTCTGACCAAGGCACTCACTTTACAGCTAAAGAAGTGCAGCAGTGGGCTCATGCTCATGGAATTCACTGGTCTTACCATGTTCACCATCATCCTGAAGCAGCTGGATTGATAGAGCAGTGGAATGGCCTTTTGAAGTCACAATTACAATGCCAACTACGTGACAGTACTTTGCAGGGCTGGGGCAAAGTTCTCCAGAAGGCCATGTATGCTCTGAACCAGTGTCCAATATATGCTTCTGTTTCTCCCATAGCCGGGATTCACGGGTCCAGGAATCAAGGGGTGGAAGTGGAATTGGCACCACTCATCATCACCCCTAATGATCCACTAGCAAAATTTTTGCTTCCTGTTCCCGTGACATTCTGTTCTGCTGGCCTAGAGATCTTTGTTCCAGAGGGAGGAATGCTGCCACCAGGAGACACAACAATGATTCCATTAAACTGGAAGTTAAGATTGCCTCCTGGACACTTTGGGCTCCTCCTTCCTTTAAGTCAAAAGACTAAGATTGACCTCGACTATCAAGATGAAATCAGTCTACTACCCCATAAGGGTGGTAAGGAAGAGTATGCATGGAATACAGGAGATGCATTAGGGTGTCTCTTAGTATTACCAAGCCGTGTGATTAAGGTCAATGGGAAACTACAGCAGCCCAATTCAAGCTGGACTACAAATGATCCAGACCCCTCAGGAATGAAGGTTTGGGTCACTCCACCAGGAAAAAAAGACACCCACAACCTGCTGAGGTGCTTGCTGAAGGCAAAAGGAATACAGAATGGGTAGTAGAAGAAGGTAGTAATCAATACCAGCTATGACCACGTGACCAGCTACAGAAATGAGGACTGTAACTGTCATGAGTATTTCCTCCTCCTTTTGTTAAAAACATGTTTGTGCATGTATACACTTGTACTAAGAAAATATCTTCATTTTATTTCCTTTTCCTTTTTCATGTGGCATAAGATTTATTGACTTCATATCAGCAGTGAAGTATTGTTAACTTTATGTAATAGTGTTTTGGTTGAGGATTGGTGTGTTTCTGGTTATAGGAAGGATACTTGCATTAGGCATAATTATGACCTTATTATTGTCTTTATTTGAAGATTATGTATGATCTCAGGAGATGTGTATGGGTTCAAGTTGACAAGGGGTGGACTTGTGATGGTTAATACTGAGTGTCAACTTGATTGGATTGAAGGATGCAAAGTATTGATTCTGGGTGTGTCTGTGGGGTATTGCCAAAGGAGATTAACATTTGAGTCAGTGGACTGGGGAAGGCAGAACCACCCTTAATCTGGTGGGCACCATCTAATCAGCTGCCAACAAATATAAAGCAGGCAGAAAAATGTGAAAAGGCAAGACTGGCCTAGCCTCCCAGCCTACATCTTTCTCCCCATGCTGGATGCTTCCTGCCATCAAACATTGGACTCCAAGTTCTTTAGTTTTGAGACTTGGACTGGCTCTTCTTGCTCCTCAGGCTTGCAGACAGCCTATTGTGGGAGTTGTGATCATGTAAGTTAATACTGTATATATAAATAAATATTTTATATATATATAAAGTTAATACTTAATAAACTCCCCTTTATATATATATAAATATATACCATATTAGTTCTGTCCCTAATACAGCCTCTTTTTAGTAATTTGCATATGGAGAGGGTAAGTGCTATTGTAACTTCTGGCAACATAGATCGATTTGGCCTGTTCTTGAATTTCATATGATTGAAATCATACAGCATCTGCTATTTTATGGCTGGTTTCTTTCACTTGACTTTGGGTTTATGAGATTATTCCATGTAGTTATATGCAGTTGTGGTTCTTTTATTCTCATTGATGTACAACATTCTAATGCATACTTTTCAATTGCTTCTAGTTTGGGCAACTATGAATAATCTGAACATTCTCTGAGTATGCTCTGAATATTTCCATTCATGTCTTTTGTGAACATATGTATACATTTCTATTGGGTATAAAGGTTAGCATGGAATTTCTGGATGTTAGTGTACACATATGTTCAGCTTTGTACTTGCAAGTAGCTTTTCTAATATAGTTGTAAAAATTTATGTTCTTGTTTAAAGTTTTCATTGTTCCAATTACTTGCCAACTCTTATTTTCTGATTTGTTTTTACAAATTTTAGATATTCTAATAGGTACATAGTAATACTTTACTGAGGTTGAAATTTTAATTTGCAATTCCCAGATGACTAATGATGTTTATTTACCATTTGGATATCTTATGAGTTTCTATCCAAGTCTTTTATTTTTTAAAAAATTATTTGGTTATAGGCTTATCTTATCGATTTGTAGGGTTTTTTACCTTTCACATATGCTACATATGATTACTTTGTTAGATATAAGTATTGCAAATAATATACTCTGCTACTTTGTGCTTTGCCTTTTCACTATATGATTTATTTTGATAAATAATACTTTTTAATTTTGAGGCTTTAAAAGCATACAGTTTTTCTTTTGTGTTAGTGCTTCTTTTATTTTTTTATTTGTTTTTGTTTTTGTTTTTTGAGATGGAGTTTCACTCTTGTTGCCCAGGCTGAAGTGCAATGGTGTGATCTCAGCTTACTGCAACCTCCACCTCCGGGTTCAAGTGATTCTCCTGTCTCAGCCTCCCAAGTAGCTGAGATTACAAGTGCATGCCACCATACCCGGCTAATTTTGTATTTTTAGTAGACATGGGGTTTCACCATGTTGGTCAGGATGGTCTCGAACTCCTGACCTCAGGTCATCTGCCCACCTCAGCCTCCCAAAGTACTGGGATTATAGGTGTGAGCCAACGCACCCAGCCTTAGTGCTTCTCATATCCTATTTGAGTTATCTTTGCTTAATTAAAAGTCATCAGGTTATTATCATATGTTTTAAAAACTTTACTGTTTTATATTTCATATTTAAAATTGCAATCTGGTTGTAATTAATTTCTGTGTAAGCTGTGAGAAGGAGTAAAATTCATTATTTTCCAAATGGATACCCAGCTCACCATTTATTGGCAAGACTGTCTTTTCCCTATGGCACTGCACTGTCACCTCCATCATAAATCAAGGGACAATATATGTATGAGTCAGTTTCTGCACTCCATTATGTTCTTTGACCTATTTTTGTGCTTCTTTTGTGATATATTGGAAGTCCATATTAAAGCTGATGGCGATAGCTCTTGATTTAGTGTAAATAATTACTTTCTAATCATTAGATATGGCCACAAATGGGATAGGAAGATTTGAATAGTAGTGAGTTCCTTGTCTCTAGGAATATTCAATCAAGGATCACAAAAGTCATCAAAGAGAATAATTTTTTTGGTGGGCAGGAAAAGAGGACATACAGCTGTAAGGTTGTCTCTGGAGCATCTAGCAGACAACATCTGCTTCCTGGAGTGGTGGACCCAGGGGTAAAAGGCAAACAGTCAAAATGTAATAGAAAGGGCCATAGATAAACCTTGTTAGTATTATTTAACTAAAGGAACATTCTTTACCATGTTTGTCTGAACTGTCTCCACTTTTAGTCTGAATTGGCACCAGTAAGGATTCCAGCAGGATTTCCTCCCTGTAATGCCTTTTCCTGGGCAACCCCAAAAATTAAGCTGTCTGGTGACAAGTATCATCAAAACTGGCTGTTTTCTATCTTACAATATTTTCAAATATGTTATATACCTTTCAAACCCTTAAGTAGAGCAATCAGCTGGAAGAGATAATTTGATCCAGTAGTAAACTAGGGCTCATTTATTTTGGGAGAGATTTCTATGATCATAAACTTTGTACCTCTCATTTTCCCATTAGAATTTTTGAAAGTACAGAAACTTGTATCTACTACTTCTTACTTTCAAGTTGTGCTTTCCAGAGAAAAATGAATTTTTTAATTTCCTAGGCTATTTTGTCTACCTATTTCTAAATTACATGTTTACAGTGCCATTGTTTGACTATCTTGGTATATCAGGTTTAGACGTTACCTGTTAATTTCCTATGATAAATGAAGATTTTGCACTTTTTTCAATACTATTATCCCAATATTGCTGTATAAAAAATTTAGTTTAGTAGGGCCATTTAATGACTATGTACACATTGCTCACTCATAAAAAATTTAATTTGGGTTTTTAATATTTCAAAGAATGTTCAAATTCTTTGTATTGCTTCAAATATGTTTACTCAAAAGTAGTTGTGTGCTTTCAAAGTTTCGTTTATTCTCTTCTCTCTTTTGTGAAGGAAAAATATCTGGGACCTCTTCAAGCTGGGAACTGCTCAGGGCAAGCCTGCCTCCTATTCAAGTCATCCCTTCTGCTCACAGAGATAGATGCATATTCTGATTGCCTCCTTTGGAAAGAATTATCGGAAGCTCAAAAGAATGCAAGCATCAGTCTCTCACCTACCTGTAGCCTGAAAGCCCCCAGTGGGGGGTGCTTGCTTTGAGCTGTCTCCGCCTTTCTGGATGGAACTAATGTACTTCTTACGTATTGATTGATGTCTTATGTCTCCCTAAAATGTGTAAAACCAAGTTGTGCCCCGACCACCTTGGGCACCTGTCATCAGGACTTCCTGAGGCTGTATCATGTGTGCGTTCTCAACCTTGGCATAATAAACTTTGTAGATTAACTGAGACCTCTCTCAGATTTTTGAGATTCACACTTTGTTTTGGAACACCAAGCCTCAGCTAGGGTTTGTAATTATACATTATTGACATTTCCCTTTTCATGGAAGTGAAAGAAAATTAGCATTTGGCTGTAGTGTGCCGAACCAACACAGGTGGTCTTATCAGTTCCACATTTATAGTTTTGTTTCACTCCCTTAGCCTTTGGCATTGCTTCTGAGAGTTGCTTTTACCATTTTTGTTAGATAAATAGAGATGATGACTATATCCTGATGATTTAGATTTTGGAGCAACACTAAATCTGGCTTCCATGCCTTGGAACAAAATCAGAGACTGGCTACCCCTGTAGAGACTGGCATCGCAATCCTCTTATAGAAGCTGGGCTAGGTTAGTAATACTTGAGGGAATCCTTATGGTTTTTTTTTTTTTTTAATTTAAAGAGCTACTTTTTCCACCAAGTTGTTCTCTCAGTTACTGTTTCTATTTTTTTCCTTCAAAATTATCATACTTTTTTCATTTTATGCCCTCACTGAGATCTATGAATCATAGCTGTTAGCAAAGGCCAAATATGTCTTATATTGAAAAAAAGCATATCAATACTATCCAAGCCAGGAAGAAGGATATAACAGGGGCTAAAAGAATAGGACATTGTGCAGGGGCCAGTTGGAGTCATAGCATAAAGAAGAGACTGGTTTTGTTTTTAACTAGAGTGGAGAAATTTGCTGTGACTCCTGGAGCATCACCATTTTTCCAGCAAGAGTTGTTATACCTCTGCAAGGGCAAGCAGTTCAGTAGTGCTAAACACAAAGAGAGAAGGATTTAGCAGATTAGCTTGCACAGAGCTCCTACAGCATTAGGTGCTGGGCACTTTGTACACATTAGAGCCAGTATGCAAACCCAGACCTTTTTATTCACCAAACTAGTTTCCTCTGCACTTAACCCTGTGGGTTTCAAAGTTCTCCTGATCTATAATAACTAAGAAAATATTACATATGCACAATACTGCAATGCTGTAGATAATTGGGTCCATGAGAGTTTCTCTTACACAGAACACTGTATTGATTTAGAAGAAACATTTTGGTAAGTTCATTAGTATGTGGCCAAGTAACAAAAATGTTCATTAAATCGAGAAGCATGAAAAAATGAGAGACATATTTTATCCTATTTAAAAAGCTTAAACTAAAATGATTGATACATAATATTTCTACATATTTATGGGGTACATGTGATATTTTGTTACATGCATAGAATGTGTAATAATCAAGTAAGAGTATTTAAGGTATCTATTACTTTGGGTATTTATTATTTCTATGTGTTGGTAACATTTTAAGTCCTGTCTTCTCCCTGTTTTGAAATACATAATACACTTTTGTTAACTATAGTCACTGTACTCTGTATTAAACATTAGAACTTATTCCTTCTATCTAACTGTATATTTTTACTGATTAACCAACTTTCCTTATCCTCCTTCCCTCACCACTCTTTACAGCCTCTGGTATCTGAGGACTAAGTTCTGAATTTTTATTTTGCCCAAATTCCTATCTAAGGGGTCTAGAGAGTCATGCACTACAAACCATAAATTCTCATCAGATGAGTTTTATATCATGTATATCATGTATATCATGTATATCATGACTTACTTTTCAGTCTGACTCTGGCGTAACATTATGAGACAAAGAAAAAATATTTAAACCCAAAATGTATTTCCTTGCCATACCTCGAAATTGCCCTGCAAAGTCTCTTGTGGGAAAATCCGCGTTGTACAGAAAATGCCCTTTCCCCTTTGTTTTCCTTCCTTTCTTTGCAGATCCAGTAGATAATCGACTAAGAGCCAGGTAACCTTTCAGGTCTGATAAGAAACATTTTACAACCTGCTCTCTCTTTCTGAAAGCTGCTATCTGAGAGATTCCTCTGCACAATAAAACTTGGTCTCCACAATCCTTTACCTTGACTTAAACATTCCTTTTCATTTATCCTAGGTCTTCAGATAAACTCAACAAATTGTCAACCAGAAAAGTTTAAATTTACCTATCGCCTGGAAGCCCCAACTTTGAGTTGTTCTGCCTTTCTGAACCAAACCAATGTATTTCTTAAATGTATTTAATTGATATAGCATACCTCTAAAATATATAAAACCAAGCTGTACCCTGACCACTGTGGGCACATGTTCTCAGGACCTCCTGAAGGTTGTGTCACGGGCCATGGTCACTCATATTTGGTTCAGAATAAATCTCTTCAAATGTTTTACTAAATTTGACTCTTTTTGGAAACATACCTGTTATTCTACTCTGTAACTCCATGAGATCAGCATTTTTTCCTCCCAATTATAAGTGAGAACAATGCAATATTTGTCTTTCTGTGCCTGGCTTATTTCACTTAATGACTCTCAGTTCCAACCAGGTTACTGCAAATGACAGATTTCATTCTTTTTTATGGCCAAATAGTATCCCATTGTGTGTATATGCCATATTTTCTTTGTCCATTCATCCATGATGGACAATTAGGTTGATTCCATATCTTTGTTAGTGTGAATAGTGCTGCAGTAAACATAGGGATGCAGGTATCCCTTTGATATTTGATTTCCTTTCCTTTGATTTAGAAAAGAAAAATAGCTCAGACCAGTCTGAGCTATGTGCAGTGTATCGACATAGGTCATGTTCCCCAACCCTGCTCCCGCATATCCATGCCTGTGGATAATTGTTAAAGACATTTTGTTCCTCATTAGCTGTCTCACTCATTCCCTTCATGTTCCTGGAATTTGTGATACAAAAAACAATGTATAGCCAATCAATAGCTTATGTTATTTTAATGTGAACTCTTGGTAAACAACTCAGAAATTTCATCTTCTTTCCCTTTACAAATCTACTTGTAAGTGCTGCTAATTAGAGTGGCTGTATTGATTTACATTCTTAATAAAAATGTATGAGTTCTGTTTTCTCTTCATCCTTGTCTGCATCAGTTATTCTTGATTTTTTATTAATAACCATTCTAACTGGTGTAAGATGATATCTCATTGTGGTTTTGATTTGCGTTTCCCTGATGATTAGTGATGTTTAGCTTTTTTTTCCCCACATACCTGTTGTTCTGGCCATTTGTATGTCTCCTTTTGACAAATGTTTATTCATGTTCTTTGCCCACTTTAAAATGGGATTTTTTTTATTTTTTTTATATTTTGTTGTTGAGTTGTTTGAGTTCCTTGTATGTTTTGGCTATTTGTTCCTTGTTGGATGAATAGTTTGAGAATATTTCCTATCTTTCAACAGGTTTTCTTTTTACTCTGTTGATTTTTTCCTTTGCTGTGCAGAAACTTTTAAGTTTAACATAGTCCTACTGGTCTGTTTTTGTTTTAGTTGTCTGTGTTTTTGAGGTCTTATCCAAAAAATCTTTGCCCAGTCCAATGTCCTTGTAATCGTCAATGGCTTCCTCCTGCCTGCTGCACAAACCCAATTCACTGAGACCGTGGTATTGCAGTAAATAAAGAGTTTAACTGATGCTGAGCTAGCCATGTAAGAGACAGAATTTTACTGAAATCAATTTCCCTGAAGGCTTGGTGATTAGCGCTCTTCAAGGATAGTTTGGTGGACAGCGTACTAGGGAGTGGGTGCTGCTAATTAGTTGGGGATGCAATCATAGGGGTGTGGAAAACAGCCCTTGTGTGCTGAATCTGCTTTTGATTGTATGGAGGCCACAGAACTGGCTAACTAGTCATGAGTCCAGGTGAGGTCAGTCTGAAAAACATCTCAAAAGACCATTTTGGGTTTTACAATAGTGATGTTATTTTTAGGAACAATTGGGGAAGTCACAAATCTTGTGATGTCTGGTCGCATGCCTCCGGAGCAGTAAGAGATTATAGAAAATATGCTTACATTTTAGTAGAATTCAGGCTCCTCCCATAATCCCAATCTTGTGGCCTTTCATTAATCTTACAAAGGTGGTTTGAGCCTCTGAACAAGGAGGGGATCAGCTTTGAGGAAGAACTATTATCATCCTTGCTTCAAAGTCAAACTATAAACTAAATTTCTCCCATGGTTAGCCTGGCCTATACCCAGGAATGAGCGAAGACAGCCAGCCGGTGCGACTAGAGGCAAGATGTAGTCAGTCGTGTTAGATTTCTCTCACTGTCATAATCTTTGCAATGGTGGTTTCACTTTGAAATGTTCCCCTACATTTTCTTCTAGTAGTTTTATGGTTTTTGATCTTACATGTAAATCTTTAATTTATTTTGAGTTGATTTCTGATTATGGTGAGAGACAGGGGTCCAGTTTCATTCATCTGCATATGGATATCCCATTTTCCCAGCACCATTTATTGAATAGGGTGTCCTTTCTCCAATGTACATTTTTGGCACTTTTGTTGAAAATTAGCTATCTGTAAATACATGGATTTATTTCTGTGTTCTCTATTCTGTTCCATTAGTCTATGTGTCTGTTTTTATAACAATATCATGTTGTTATGGTTACTCTATGCTTGAAATACATTTTGACATCTGGTAACACGATGCCTCTGGTTTTATTTTTCCCAGGATTGCTTTGGTTATTCACGCTCTTTTTTTGATTTCATACAAACTTTAGCATTGTTTTTTCTATTTCTGTGAAAAATGGCATTAGTATTTTCATAGGGATTGCATTGAATTTATGGATTTCTTTGGGTAGTATGGTCATTTTAACAATATTAATTCTTCTAATTCATGAGCATGGGATGTCTTTCCATTTGTTTGTGTTTTCTTCAATTTCTTTCATCAGTGTTTTATAGTTTTTTTTTACTGAGGTCTTTCACCGCCTAGGTTAAATGTATTCTTTGTTATTTTATTTTGTAACTATTGTAAATAAGATTGCCTTCTTAATTTCTTTCTCTAATAGTTTATCATCAGTATGTAGAAATGCTATTGATATTTGTATGTTGATTTTGTATCCTGCAATTTTATTGAATTTATTTATCAAATCTAGGAATTTTTTGATGAAGTTTTTGATTTTTCTAGATATAAGGTCATGTCATCTGTAAGGAGGGACAATTTGACTTTCTCTTTTTCAATTTGGATACTTTGTATTTCTTTCTTTTGCCTGATTGCTCTGGTTAAAACTTCTAGTACTATGTTGAATAGAAGAGGGGAAAGTGGGCATTCTTTTTTGGTCCAGGTCTTAGAGGAACAATTTCATCTTTCTCTCATCAGTATGATATTCATTGTGGGCTTGTCATGAATGGTCATGAATGTTGAATTATGTTTCTTCTATAAAGTGGAAATGGTTATGGAAGTAGAAGAGAGAAATATGGATAGGGAAGAAAAGGGAGAAAAAAGAAGTTGGAAAGCCAATAAAATGATGAACTATACCATGTGATATGCACACTCCCTATGACAATCTTGAGTTTCTGAATGATCAAATGCTTGGCCTGATAAATTTTTTTCATAAAATACAGTTACATTTTTGAGTAAGTTATTTTGATTTTTAATAGGTTATCAAATAAGCATTAAACCAGAATATGATGCATATCCCAGGCAATCCACTAAGATATTGCAAAGAGAGAAATATATCTCACCCCTTTAAATAGCCAGACAGATACAACCAATTAGATACATGCTGCCAAAATAAATAATTATTTGTCCTCAAGAAAGAGGATTTGACAGTACCATTTGTCACTCATAGTTCTTCATAAATTCACTTGGTAATTGGGGTGACTGTCTGTGTTAATTTATTGACTATTCAAAGGAAAAATGAACTTCTCATGTCTTTGTGATAAAAGATAGTTTTGGAACTAAGCTCCTGCCCTTAAGATTCCTACCTTCCCATAGAAATGGGGAGATAAGGGGACTATCTTTCTTGATGATTACTTCTCGAAGATATGCATTCCACATCTTTGAAAAAGACATTCTTGGGTCATGAAGCTGGCAAGCAACTTATCTAGTTTTCAAAAGGATTTGTATACATGTCAAAGAGGCAGAAAAAGACCTTGTAAGTACAAATCTTCTAAAGTAAACACTCTAAAAAAGGGAGGAAGAAGTCTTTTTCCTTGATTTCCACAGGGAGAATTAATTTTTTCCTTTCAATTGGTATTTACCCTTATAATATCAACTCTGAGATAAAAGGGAGATGACTGTGAACATAGTGTAGGAGCATTGAGACAGAGGCTGAGAGGACATAAGCCCTTGACTTTTGCAAACCATGGGATGAAGCTACATAGAGAATTTCAATGGCTGTGTCACTGGGAGTTCCAACACTGTTTACACAG
This sequence comes from Mandrillus leucophaeus, assembly GCF_000951045.1. Classification (NCBI taxonomy): domain Eukaryota; kingdom Metazoa; phylum Chordata; class Mammalia; order Primates; family Cercopithecidae; genus Mandrillus; species Mandrillus leucophaeus. The sequence goes on from NW_012108697.1 coordinate 6,604,897, forward strand.
CTCTGAGGGGCATCTGAGTTCCAGAAGAACAGCTTATAATCTTGGCGAGTCAGCCAGGAGGAAAAGGTAAGCCTAAAGTTTGGGATTTATTCTTCTCCTTTCTCCTTTTCCTTTCTGCTCCCTACAGGGGCTGTGTTTTCCTTTCCAACCCTGGACCCTTGGTGGGCAGAGCCTAAACATGGAAGCAACTACAGGTTTCTGGCCATGGCCAGTGAAACTGAGGGGTTCCCATGTGGAGAAGCCTGACTGCCACCACCTTAAGGAACCTGGGTCTTTTTCATTTTGGTTTATGGGGACCTTGGGTAAGGGGTTTACTTCAAACTCTTGGTACTGTCCTCCCAATAGTCATAATAGTAGCCTCCCTGTGTGCTATATTCTCTCAAAGGTTTTAAATGCTTGCATGCAGCCATCTCTAGAATGTCATATGGCCTGTCTTCAAAGGGAATAACAGGAGATGAAAGAAATGTGCAACCATGAGGACACTGTAACCTATAAATGATGTGCTGAGACAGGAAACCCAAAATGATGGTAACTGAGAGTGGTGCTAAGGCCCTCAGTTTTGATCACACTCTCAACTAAGTAAGAACCTGACCAAAAAGGGAGAATTTTTTAAAATAAAATTCTGGGAGGCGGTTCTTGTGGACTGAGCTCATGCACTAGGCCCCAACAAACCAAACCAAACTAAACCAAAATGGAGTCGCTTGTGCTAAAACTTTAAGGAAATATATAGATTCTAGTACAGACCAGGTTTTGTTTTTTCTCCTACAAATCTCTATAACAAACATTTCTACCAGCATAGGTATCAACCCCCTGAATTTCCCATTAAGTCTTTTAACCAAATTCATTTCCTCTAGCCTTGAGACCATCAAGCTTCAGATGATGATGCAACAAAGGTTCCAGTCAGTTCCAGTTGAAGACATTAACCCTGACCATAAAAAAAGTACCCTGCCTTCACTAGACAGAACAGAATGAGAGTTCTGTGATCTCCAACATGTAGGGGCTACACCCCAAGTCAGCATGAAGCAGTTACAGAAGAAAGACCTTCAGTCCCTCTGCCTCCCGTAAAGATTTACCAGGATCACATCTCTTAGTGGGGAGATGAGGCAAGAAAATAGGGTCTGGAGGCAGGAGACCTAAGGCTGTTTCACGCCAACTTCCTAGAACTAAATGGAAAGGAAAACCCTAACTTTCCATGCCCAAATTACTAAAGGACCAGAGGCTACTCCTTTTGACCTTTTCTGCCTGGCAGATGTGAAATGGGCTGTCTGCAACAAATCATACTGAGTGTGGATTGAGTCTTCATTTGCAACTTTGTAACTTCACTCCAGCCTCTGAATCGTTGCTGTCTGCAACCTAGGCTACCACTTCAGTTCCATGACATAAGCATGAAGTGGCCAGTGGGAAACTTGTAGAGGGTATGTGAACCCCAAGGATATTCTGTATATGCACCCTTGAGCTGCTGCTTGGGTCTGCTCCCACACTGTGGAGTGTACTTTCGTTTTCAATAAATCCCTGCTTTCGTTGTGTTATTCTTTCTTTGCTGAGTGTTTTGTCTAATTCTTTGTTCAAAACGCCAAGAACCTGGCCAACTTGCAGTCATGACCCTCTACCGTTAACAATAGCACCATGTGACACAGGCTAAAGGGCCAAGTCCCAGGTCATTAGTGCTCTGGGGAGTCAGAGTAAAAGGTCATCACCAAAAGGCTGAGCCGTGGGAGGAGACTTCTTGGAGAAGGTGGCTTTTCGAGAGGAAAGAAAGGTAGAGAGGAAGCTGCGTTCCATCTGTGTGAGGCAGAATGAGGATAACTCTGCAGAGGAAATTGCATATTGTATGTTTAAGACAGGATTAGTCAGAAGTTTCTGGTTCTATGTGGTAGAAAATCTAATGAGGTGGGATGAAGACAATGGCAACAACAACAAAAACCAAAAAACAGACCAAAAATATCCAAACCCCAAACTAAAATAATCATTGCCTCACATCCCTGAAAAGTTATTTGGTTTTGGGGTTCAGACACAGTTAGAAGCCATGCCCTACTGATGGTTCTCCCTCTGTCTCTTAGCTCTCTTTTCCTCTGTGTTGACTTAATTTTCAAACAGGTTCATTTAATCCAGTGGCAAAATGGTCATCAGAAAGTCTAGGCTTAAATCCAAACAATATGGAACATTAGTAACTAAAAAGATCCTCATTTTTGCAATGAATGAAGCATGTGTGCCAGCCTGCATGAGGTTCATTGCCCAGCTTGGGTCAAGTGTCTACCCTGGACATACACAACTACATTTTGAGTGTAACTTTCAGTAAAATAAGAGATTCTTTTAGGAACTTACAGAAGATCTCTTGTTCTTTGTCTTTCAATTGTGCTAAGGGTTTAAAGTCCTAAGCTTATACCTTTTTATATGCTTTCTAGTATAGTAAGGGAAAAACATTCTACTCCATTTGCATCAAGAGCAGACACTTGGTTTTACAAATGTCTTTAGACACTTTATCATAATTACCCATGGGTGACAATTTAATTAATCATGATATACAGCATGCCAAGCATTAATGAGTTTTTTATTTCCCATTGGTGAAAAACTCCGAAGATTGTTCAAGGCCAAGGATACAAGTAGACTCATCCATGAATCTCATTTTCGAGGTTGGTTTCTTGGGACTATGTTGGGTACAAACATAGTATCAGACTCAGAGTCTGGTTAGGAACAGAGAAATCATAGTAAATATGGCAACAGAAAGAATGTAGTGTAATTAATTTGGATAAAGAGGTATTAGAGAACTGAAGGATCAAAATAGAACACTAAGGTTGAATGAAGTTAGTCTATTAAGGCTTGAGGCACAAGGGAAGGAGTCGGAGTTTTAGGGAAATTTAGAGAAGATGCTCTGTAGAATAGAGATTCCCTCTAAGAGGGTGATGCTATGCATCTGCAGCCCATGCATAGGAGCTTAGAGGAGAGGCTTTGTAGATCTAAGCTCCAGTCTTTGAAGAGGAGGCACTGCTTGGCTACTTTTGGTATCTCAGGAGATTAGAGGTGGGACACCAGAGAATTTGGGTCCAGACCTCTGAGATGGGTCATCTCCCAATAAGTGCTAGTACCTGTGAAGGAACAAAGTGATGTTGGTTCTTGGAGGACCAAAATTATTAGAGAGTAGGACTAACTGCCACTGCTTGGTAAACGGCCATTGCTAGAGTGAGACTGGAGTGATGCTGACAGGGAGAGCAGAGAAACAAGAAGTAATAAGTCTTCTCTTCCGTTTTCTTGCCTGTAGTTTCAGTCTAGCATCCCAGATTGGTGGAACTTGACAGAAAGTCACTCGAAATGATGAAAAATGTAATTTTTATTTATCATAAAGCAGGGTATGGATGGGTTGATTTAGAGATGAGTGGTGATACCTTAAAAAAGTAATGTAGCTTTAAAATAATATTTGTATATAAAATTGAAGGGGAATCAATCAACTCAAGCTAAGAAAAATGTATAAGGAATGAATGAAACTGGGATGTGGAGAAAAGAAAATTATAAAATATTAATATACTGTATGTATATATAAGATGAAGGCAAAAGTTATATATAAGAAATTTTTAATATTCTATGAAACTAATTAAGAAAAATCTGTCTCTCTCTCTGTGTCTGTGTATGTGTTTCTGTGTGTGTCTAACTTCTTACCTTTCCCAATAATTAGGACTTGAGTTTAAATAGAGAGTTGAACTTATATTTACCTTAAATTACTTATATACTTACATTTTTGAAAATAGTTTTTATTAAGTATAAGGTACTATATTGCAGCAGAGCATCACAACAGAGGATATCAAATCCAACATAAACATAAAACTTGAAACTATGAGGTAATGAGAGATTGAGAAACCTTAATGATAGCTATTCTTTTTTCTAGGTAGATTCATCATTTGTAATAAAACTGTGTATTAGATCTCAAATGTAATAAGCCATTTGATTTGTCTTTGAAAGAATAAAAGAGCACCATTTGAAATTTCTAACTTGGTTTGTTTTTGCTTTTAGAGTACAGGATCATAATAATATCCTGGTAATGGTGAAACCTTTTTGCATAAACAATGGTTCCATTCTGCCTGTACAGAGAATAAAAGGAAACAGGGGTGTCTTGTTTGTGGTAAGTATTGTATTAAGTATATCACAAATGTCTTTGGGACCAAGGAAATGTTAGAAAAGGGTCATTCTGAACATGATTTGAGGAAGATAAATGACAGCAAAAAATGAGAAAAATCTAGGCGTTCAGAATCAACTGCAAACTGACAGGATGAATTCTGAATTTTGCTCAAGCTGTTGTATTGATAAATAATTGCACTACTTATTGCCAAGTAATTCTGAACAATCAGGAGAGAGAGCCATTGAAGTTGTCTGCATGTAAAAATAAAATATTTTGCAAATGATTTTAGACTGAAACATTTTGCTGAAACATTTGAAGGCCATACATATTTTTCAAACTGTAGTTCCTCAAGAGAATCCTCTGATGATGACAAAGTTCAGGAAATCCTAATAAGAAATAAGAGAGAAGAAAATAACTTTTTCTATGAGAAACTGAGCTTTAAAACTGCAGGGAAACAGCATATATTCTGAATCTTAGAGGTACGGATTTTTCTAGAAAGAGAAATGTGGCCAAGACAGTGAGAGGCCGCTCTGAAATTCTAGATGGAAAGATGGAAAATGGGCCCCACTTTTGTGTCTGTCATTTTGGAAAGGTGGAGAAACTGGTAGACTTAAAAAAGAAAAGAGAGAGTCCTTTCCATTTTCACCTTGATTTTGATAACAGTACTTCTCAGGTTTGTCCTAAGTTCTAGTTTTTCAAGGGCAGGATTTTTTTTTTGACAAACAAATCAGCATTTGATACTTTTCTGTTCATGCGGGATACCTTAAGAAAGGATGAATGTAGAACCATATGAAAGGCAAGAATCAAAGTCAGCTGCTGTTGGTACAATTTGGAGCTTGGCTGCAATACAGTTATTTAGATCTAGTCTTCAGTGGGAGCTGACTTTATGAGCTCTCATGTTGATCAGGGCTCGGCTGCCAAAGTGTAACTCCAACTACGGATATGAAAACAAATTGAGTGAGTAACCACCATCAAGTCAAAATATGCCAATGCTCTGACAACCTCCGTGTCTATGGCTACATGCGCTCATCCCTGCTTAGGCTGGGTACTTATATTCTGTAACTTCCTATGAAGAGCTCATGTGCATTCAGTGTCAGCAATGAACAAGACACTGGTCCTGTGGATTCAGAGAGAAATGAGGCACAGTTCTTTCCCTGATGATATTCACAGTCTTCTGAGTGGAGACAGGAGATTGTGTAGTGAAGTAAAAGCTAAAATAAAGGTATCCCCAGGTTATATTGGGAGCTTAACAGGAGAGTAAGAATGGTTGAGATATGGGAAGGCAAGTCAGAGAGGATTCTTGAAGATGTGTGATCTTGAAATATAAGTAGAGGCTTGTGAGATAGACAAAGAAAAAAATAATACAATTTTTTTTTTTTTTTTGAGACAGGACCTCACTCTGTCGACCAGGCTGGAGTACAGTGGAATGATCATCTTTCAGGCTCAAGTGATTCTTCCACCTCAGCTTCTCTAGTAGCTAGGACTAAGGCACACACCACCATGCTTGGTTAGTTTTTGTATTTTTTGTAGAGATGGAGTTTCACCATGTTGCCCAGGCTGATCTTGAACTCCCGGACTCAAGGGATCCACCCACCTGCACCTCCCAAAGTGCTGGAATTAAAGGTATGAGCAAATAAAGCTATTAATACCAAAATCTGATCCGTGTGAGTGCTTCTCAGTGAGGCACTAGTGCACTGCCATGATCTAGGCACCTGCTAGGTGGTCTGTGAGTAGTACCACATTTAATACCCTCAGTATCAATAATGAGATACACATTATGATGATGATGATGTCCAGTTTATGGATAAGGAAATGGGCTAAGTGGTGGTGGACGTGATGTTCAAGCCTGTGCTCTCTGGGTCCAAGGCATCTGTTCTTAGCCTCCTTGGGCCCTGTCCTAACATGGAAACTGAGAGAAGGGCATCCTAGGCAAAGGAAGTAACCCATGCAGCAGTAGGGAGATGTGAGGGAGAGGGCAGATGACAGAATGGCACAGTGTATTCGTCTGTTTTCATGCTGCTGATAAAGACACACCTCAGACTGAGCAATTTACAAAAGAAAGCTGTGTATTGAACTTACAGTTTCATGTGGCTGGGGAGGCCTCACAATCATGGTGGAAGGTGAAAGGCACATATCACATGGCAGCAGACAAGAGAAAAGAGAGCTTGTGCAGGGGAACTCCTGTTTGTAAAACCATCAGATCTTGTGAGACTTATTCACTATCATGAGAATAGCATGGGGAAAGACTTGCCACCACGATTCAATTACCTCCCACCTGGTCCCTCCCATAACATGTGGGAATTCAAGATGAGATTTTGGTAGGGACATAGCCAAACCATAAAATTCCACTCCTGGACCCTCCCAAATCTCATGTGCTAACATTTCAAAATGAATCGTGCCTTCCCAATTGTCCCCCAAAAGTCTTAACTCATTTCAGCATTAATTCAAAAGTCCACAGTTCAAAGCCTCATCCGAGACAAGGCAAGTCCCTTCCACTTACGAGGCTGTAAAATCAAAAGCAAGTTAGTTACTTCCTAGATGCAATGGGGGTACAGGCGTTGGGCAAATACAGCTGTTCCAAACGGGAGAAATTAGCCAAAACAAAGGGGCTACAGGCCCCCTACAAGTCCAAAATCCAGCAGGGCAGTCAAATCTTAAAGCTCCAAAATGACCTCCTTTGACTCCAAGTCTCACATCCAGGTTACGCTGATGCAAGACATGGGTTTCCATGGTCTTGGGCAGCTCTGTAGGGTACAGCCTCCCTCCAGGCTGCTTTCAAGGACTGGTGTTGAGTGTCTGTGGCTTTTCCAGGCACATGGTGTAAGCTGTCAGTGGATTTAACATTCTGGGGTCTGGAGGACCGTGGTCTTCTTCTCATAGCTCCACTTGGTGCTGTCCCAGTAGGGACTCTGTGTGGGGGCTCCAACCCCAAATTTTCCTCTGGACTGCCCTAGTAGAGGTTCTCCATGAGAACTCTGCCCCTGCAGCAAACTTCTGCCTGGATGTCCAGGTATTTCCATACATCCTCTGAAATCTAGGTAGAGGTTCCCAAACCCCAATACTTGACTTCTGTGCACTGGCAGGCTCAAGACCAGATGGAAGCTCCCAAGGCTTGAGGCTTGCCTCCTCTGAAGCCACAGCCCAGGCTCTATGTAGGCCCCTTTTAGCCATCACTGGAATGGCTGGGACACAGGGCACCAAGTTCCTAGGCTGCACACAGCACAGGGACCCTGGACCTGGCCCATGAAACCACTTTTTCCTCCTAGGCCTCCAGGCCTGTGATGGGAGGGGCTGCTGTGAAGAACTCTGACATGCCTGGTGGATTTTCTGTTATATATTTTTACCACAATAAAAAATAGACAAATAGAGATAAGGAATCTGGGATGATTCTAACATTTCAATATTGTGCAACTGGATAAATGTATTGTTCATTGAGTTTTGGAATATAAGAAGAAAAAGAGCAGATATGGGGGGGTGGTAATATTGGAAGAGCCTCTAGGCCAAATATTGGCAAAATTTTTCTGTAAAGGGCCAGATGACAAATATTTTTGGCTTTTGGGGTAATATGGCAATTCCTGATTTCTGCTATTGTAGCTTGAAAGCAGCCACAGGACAATAAGTAAATGACTGAGCATGGCTGCCCTCAAATAAAGCTTTGCTTACAAAAACAGGCAGTGGACCAAATTTGGCTGGCCCACAAATAGAGAGACCTAGCAGAAATGTGGGTCTGAGATTCAAGTGAGATGAAAGGGAGTTTCTAGAAATAATGAGGTCTCTAACTTTAGCCATATGTGCTTGTTGTGATGTTGGAGAAGGGATTTATATCACCAGTTGGATAGTAAGATAAGATGCTGTAAATGGGCCGGGCATGGTGGCTCATGCCTATAATCCCAGCACTTTGGAAGGCTGAGGTAGGTGGGTCTCCTGCGGTTAGGAGTTTGAGACCAGCCTGGCCAACATGGTGAAACCCCATCTCTACTGAAAATACGAAAAAAAATTAGCTGGACCCAGTGGTGGGTGCCTGTAATCCCAGCTATTCGGTAGGCTGAGGCAGGAGAATTGCTTGAACCTGGGAGGCTGAGGTTGCAGCAAGCTGAGATCGTGCCATTGCACTCCAGCCTGGGCAACAAGAGCAAAGCTCCGTCTCAGAAAAAAAAAAAAAAGAAAGATGCTATAAATATTTCTTGTGCATGTTCTAAGGGCTTGATACTATATCTGGTTAATGGATATTATTATTCTACATTACAATAATGATGATGCATAAGAAATGGAGCCATGCTTCTTTCTTCAATATTAAAGCTGTATTGGGAGTTTAACATATAGTTCAAAGGGGGGGAAAAAAAAAAACCAGAAAATAAAATGGGAGACATTTTCAGGATTTTAAAATATGTGTGCATTTGTAAGCACATGTAGGTTTTGTGCATTATTACATACATAAATATTTTCATAGTACATATTTATTGGCCTAGGTTTGGTGTGGTCCTTGTAGAGAGGGAATGCCGTTTTAAGATTCTCTAACTGGGGCTTATTAAGAAACCCTTTGCTGAAATCTGAAACTCTATTCTCACTTAGCAAGAGTAATAACCGTTCAGAGCCCGGTTGCCACTGCTGGTTTCCAGAGTTTATTATCTCCAAGCCTGGTTGACAAGAGTCACAAAGGTAAGTGAAACGTACATGGTCCCTGAAGTCCTGGAGCTTACAATTTAGTAATGGGGCTAGAATTAATCAATTACCTACGGCATTGAATGTATATTCTTAACTGTTAGGTGTATAACAAAGGGGAAGTTCAGGGTATTACAAGAGTTTGTAAAGTGGGGATTTCACCCAGGAGAGGGGGTCAGAAAGGTTCACAATCCCTCCAAGAAGCAGGAGCACCTTCAACAGAGCCAGCTCATTAACCACCATGCCTCAAAGACTTTTTCAAGCTTCTCTTGCAGCTGATGATGTAAGCCATGCATGAGGAGAGGACAGTTATGAGGGGCTCATTTGCTGCCAATTCCGATGCTAACTGTCAACTGCTTAGCCTTCTCTTTTGTGTACAGCATTGGTAGGAATTTATTATATCTTTAAGGCAGAAAATATATCAGTTCATATATTAGTTTTTGGAAAAAGGTAGTATTTTTCGCTTCACTCAGACTACACTGACTAATGGGAATCTTAATTTTTCAGAACATTTTCTCAAAGCAAAAACCTAAGAAAAATTCATGTTGCACGAGTTGAATAAAGAAGCTCTCTTGCTATTAAGGTTATCTGGCATGTTTCATAATAAGCTCTTCATTTCTCTCAGAGTGAGCTGCAGAAAATGAGGCCTATTTTAGTTCATATCCTAACTGTGTGGCAGCAATGTTCTAAGATAGAAATTACAGACAGAAAATAAGTTTTTTCTCTGTTTTAAAATTTTCCCTACAGATATGGTTGGATTTTGGCATATGTACAATAAATCAGAACAGTTTCCCTGAAAGTGATTTTTTCTTATGTTACTATTCTTCCATGCTGCAAACTGAATTGTATCCCTTCAAAAATTCATATGTGGAAGCCCTAATTTCAAGCACCTCACAATGTGTATGGAGACAAGGTCTTTAAAGAGGTAGTGAAGGTAAAATGAGGTCATTTCCTGGGCCTTAATTCAGTATAGCTGGTGTTTATAAGAAGTGGAAATTTGGAGACACACAGTTACAAAGGGAAGACTATATGGAGACACAGGGAGAAGCCATCTGCAAGTCAAGAAGAGAGGCCTCAGAAGAAACCAACCCTACTGACATTTTGATCTCAAACTTCTAGTCCCAGACTGTGAGAAAAATAATTTCTGTTGTTTAAATTCCTCAGTCTGTGGTACTTTGTTATGGCAGCCATAGAAAATGAATACATCCCATAAGAAACAAATAAAATTTAAGACTAACTCCAATCGAGAAGGAAAATGCATTTAAGAGCCCACTTGTCCTCATTTGTAATTTTGCACTAACATCTCTGATGTATTTCCAGGGTGCAAACAATCTCCTTTCTGCACGCGGTGGACAGGAGCTTTCTGATGGCAGGACCCTTTTTGTTTTGCTTTTAGTGTGCGACACATCTTGTGGTAATTGTATTTATTTATCCCTCCATTTGCTCTGGCCATAATGTAGAATACAATGTTTGCCACATTGAATATTGAGCATGATATTATTAGAGATGCCAACCTGAAAGACTGCATTTCAGGAAAGAAACATGTTGACCACAAAACAAAACGAACGCTCACCATATAAAATGAAGAACCACATGCATAAGAATGAGCAGAACTACTCTGAGGAAAAGCCGTAGGCATCCCCAATTCAATATAAAAATTCAAATTTATGCTTGTTACTCAGCATCTTTCAGAGAGCTGTGTCTCTTCCCAGAACAGGGAAGTCTGGGTTTGCAGAGAATTTACCCCAGGCTTCCCTCAAATTCTGAGTTGTTTTGCATTAAAAATGAAATTCAGCTTATGAAAACAACCTCCCTTGACTTTGCAGGAATATGACTAGTAACTCTTGTGTAAAGTGAGTCCCCACACTGTGAGAGTTGGGTGGATTATAGTTCCTGTGTGGCTGAATACAGTCTCTTCCCAAAGAGAAATCCCATAAATTGTAAGCACAATTTTATCCACAGGCCTTTCTGATCTAAGGCTAAGGTGTAGCCCTAGAAAGGTTTCTTCCAGTCATTTCTGTGATGTCCACTTTATAGGGCTGCTGTTGACCTGTAATAGCTCTGGAAAGTGGTGGCGTTAGTAATCACAACGAAGAAAATCAAGTGTGGTTCTGGGGTCTAGGAAGGTCCCACATCAATAAGAATGTGTTGTTTGAGGCTTTTCGTTCTTCATTTTCTTTGTGTTGCTGTCATTCTCTGAAAATGATGAAGGATGTTGATCATCAAAAGTTGTGCAGCCTTCAGATGGGGCAACTTCCCTCTGCAAAGATGGAGTCTCCTGCTGTGGGAGCCAAAGTGAAGCAGGAGGGGTTCACGGGTGCGGGAGGTGCTCTCACAGTCTGGCCTGCTACTGCTTAAAAGGATTAAATTTGATGTTAAAACCTGTACATCTGATACCTCATCTTCCTGTTTGTATTAATGTGAAAGAAGAGCCAAAAACGTTTTCTTTTGGATTTCAAAGGGAAGTCTGGCTTCAATTAATACTGGGATTTGAAAAGCAGATCTTAATGTTGCCTGTTTTATTGGCAATCTCTCCAATTCAATTCAATGCCATTTTTATTTGGGGTTGCCAAGTGCTGATTTTATATAAGATGCAGAATATAAGAACTCTTGGTGGTCCAGGAACTGTGACCTTGTCCTAGCTGCACTGACACCTCTGAGCCCAGGACAAGGCTGGTTTGCTGGGTGTGCACAGTTGCACTGATTTCCACACTTAGAAGGGGTTCCCACCCTTGAGGTTGAATGTTCTGTATTTACGCCGCAGAATTCTTAATTATTTTCTTTTTGACTATATGTTTTATAAGTAAAGTCTGATGGGACAACGGAGCATGTACTTGGGACTATGTAATTCTTAGCAACTCTCAATTATAACAAAAAATAGCAAATTATATGCCAACTGGTTCTAAAAACAAGTGATGTAAGAGCAATATATTCAGTAGAGGAAGGCAGGATAATTGCCAGTGAAGCCTTGAAATTCGAATAGGTATTAACCAGGGATGCATTTTTTCTCTCTCTTACACTTGAATGTCAACTGTTTCCCCACATTTGTTCACATTAAAGCCTTTCCTTTAACTTTTCCAAACCATGGAGCAACTGGAGTAAGCACTGAGTATCCCCAAATAAAAATCAACTGTGCACTTTCTATGCTTTTTGGATCCTCAGAAAGATTCAGGCATCCGCTCCATCAAAACATCATACACCTTGGTTATAGACACTGAATATTAGGGCATTTACATACACTAGTTGAAGAGATTTGGGAGTTACAAGAAATATGAACTTTTTCTATCCAGGCTTCTTGAAAGTGAAAGCATGCTTAAAGGATTTATCAGCAAATGAATTGGGTTTTTCCAGTGGGTAGGATTTGTACAGTGTATTAATTTATTTCATTAACAAAGGCAGATATCTCTTGCATTTAAGTGGCAGTTCTTTCCACTCAAAGTCATGAAGTTCAACAAATGCAGAACTAGGCTGGCACCCGGGCCTCTTGGTCTACAATTTGTTAAAACACCCAACAAATTTGACAGATCATCAACTGTGTAAACTCTGAGGATACACTGGAGAGTACGGCAGAATTTGCCCCTGCCATCACGGAGCTTTCACCCTGCGAGGAGACTCGTGTTAATCAAATAATTGCACATACAAATTAGATGATAACATTCAGAATATAGCGCATCATGGGATCACAAAACAGAATATATTAACCTTTTCTTGAAGGTTAAGGTTATGGTACACGCTCCCGAGGGGTGGCACATGAGTCATGATTTGGAGGAAGAACACCAGCTAACTAGGAGGTGACCGGGGAGGGAGGAAGAAAGTGGGTCAGGCAGAAGGTCCCAGGGCAGGTAGTAGTGGCGGCAAATGTGAGGTGTGGTTGGTGTGTCTGAAGCAAAGAGAGACAGGGGAATGTAGTGTGAGATGAGGCTGGAGAGACAGGCAGTAGCTAGATTACACAGGCTTCTGGGAATAATGTTAATTTTTCTCTTAGGAGCAGTGAGAAACCATTAAGTGTTGGTTTTAGGCTGCAGGAATGGGAATAACGTGTCAGATTTGCTTTATTCTTTTAGGAACTCTTTTGTTTCAGTGTGTACCTGGACGTGGTGAGTATGAGATTCCCTTGAGACGTTATGTAGAGATGCCAATGGGGACAGCTGGTTAAGGGAGGCCACAGCTCAGGGGGAAGGAGGGTGAGTCACCTGAACACAGAAGACTGGGGAAGTCCTGGGTGTCAGGGATCCTTCAGGAAGAGTGCAAATTGTGACAAGAAAATAGAGCCAAGGCTGACCCTCAGCAGCATTTAATGATTGAGGTTACAGGAAGATGAATCTAAAAAGAAATCTGATAAAGAATGACGGGGTAGGGGGGAAGAAAAAAAAGAAAGGAAAGCTAGTGCAGTGTTGGTCATAGAAACCAAGGCACCGAATGTTCTAAGTAGAACTGGTCACAGTGGAATTTCTTTTGATGAGTCAGGTTAGATGACGACTAAAATACATACATTTCTTTAGTGATAGGGAGAACCCTGTCAATCTTACAGGGTAAGTGAGCAAGGGGTGGTAGTCAGTGGTCAGAGAAGTGATGAAGAGTTGGAAAGGGAGAAAACTCTTTTTAAAAGTTTGTCTGTGAAGAGATGGGGTGAGAGAGGGAAATAGCTGGACAAATTTTCTACTATAACAAATATTCTTGTTTCCATTAGCTGGGCATGGTCATGCATGCCTGTAATCCCAGCTACTCAGGAGGCGGAGGCACAAGAATTGCCTGAACCCAGGAGGTGGAGGTTGCAGTGAGCTGAGACTGCGCGACTGAACTCCAGCCTGGGAGGTAGAGTGAGACTCTGTCTCAAAAAGAAACAAACAAACAACCCCAACCCCCTCAATATCCTTGTTTCCAAACCTTGAAATTCTGGGTCTCTACTGCTGTATTCCCGGCTTCACTAAAACACACAGAATTAGACTTCAATTTGTTACAGAGACATCTTGGGGTTCAGCTCAGAGCATTGTTCTAAACTGCCGGCGAAATCTTACATGAATCATCTCATGAAATAAGTCCCCAATATCCTTATGTAATACAATCAGTCTGCTGTTGGAAGAGTTTCAAAGATGAAAAGATAACATTTCGCAACCCATCTAAGAGCTTTATTTTTATAAACAAAGCAACGGTTTTGAGAAACGAAACTGTTCAAAAGTAACAGGTTCATTCCTTTATATGACAAATGATGAGGACAGTTCTATTTTCCTAATACTCTGTTTCATCAACTGAAGCTATTTATTTCTTTAGCATTTACTCACTTATCCTGACAACAGGCCAAACACAGTCTACTTGAAATATATATTTATTTATGATTTCTCCAAACCTCCTTCTCTAAGGTTTCTTTTATTTTTACTGAGTGAGGTTTATGTTGGTGAAATGTTGCAGTCACTTGTCACTTTCCCGGAGCAGTAATTTAGCATCTGAAGAATGAAGCTCCTAGGTTTCTGAGAAGTGCAGATCTGTATCTGATGCTGGGAGTGCAGACAGGTGCCTCTGATCACGGTGAGAGAACACTCGCCAGAATGTGTTAGGTAAGGAAATAAAAATAGGGAGTTATCCTGGGAAAGTGATAGATGTCGAATATATTAGAAAGGGACAGTCATTATGGTAGTAAAGTTAAATTAATAAACAATTATAAATGGATTCAAATCTCTTATTTACAATCTGCTATGCAATTGCAGTGTCATACGCTGTGCTGTGGGTTTTGCAAGCTTCTCTCATTCAATCTTCTGCCACAACTCTGTGTATTGAGCAAATTTCTTAACTCCCATGAATTTCAGCTTATAAATTTGCAACATAGAAATAATGGTAATACCTAGGTTTATAAAGCCAGTATCAAGTGCAAAAAACCAATTTGCAAACTAGGTCCTGACTTCCATTTCCAGTTAACATAAAATAACTGGGATCTGCTTGTTCTCCAACCTGAAATGACCAAAAATACCAGGCAATATATGTGAAGCAAAGGTTTTCAAGTAACTGGTAGGGTAGCCAACTAAACCAATTTAAAAAAGATGTATCAGTGGAATAAGTATATTCTTTTCAACAAATAATGCTGGAAAAATTGGATGGCTATATGCACAAAATAAGTGTCAACCCATTCTTTTCCTTACATAGGAAAAATAACTAACAATTGGTCATAAACCTAAATCCAAAACCTAAAGCTATGAAACATATAAAGAACATGGAAGAAAGATTTGTGTCCTTAGTGTAGTGAAATACTTTTTAGGTACAACGACAACAACAAAAAATTATCCAGAAAAAAATTGCTAAATTGTACTTTGTCAAAAAATTTTTAAAAATATTTGCTTTTTAAAAGACACTGGTAAGAGAATAAAAAACAATTGACTGGAAAAACATATTTTCAAATCATACTTCTGATTAAAACTCAGAACATATAAAGAAACCTTAAAGTACGGTAATAAGAAAACAATTCCATAAAAATTGGGTAAAATCATTCGGTAGACATTTCCTCAAAAAAGATATATAGGCAAATAAGCACATAAAATGATTATCATTATCGCTTAATGAGGTATCCCCCACATAATATTGCCAAATATTTAAACTTTGACAATTATAATATTTGGCAATATATAATATATAATATTTGGCAATATTATAATTGTCAAAATTAAAAAAGGTGGATCATACCAATTATTGGCAAGGATATGGCAGAACTGGGACTCTCAATACGCTGCCGCTGGGGTTGTGAAATGGTTACAGCTACTGTGGCAGACAGTTTGGGAGCTTCTTAACAGGTTAATCATACTCTTACATATGATCTATCCATTCCACTCCTAGGTATAATACCTGGAACAAAGAAAGCGTGTGTCTATGCAAGACTTGAAGACAATTTATGGCAGCTCTGTAGTAACCAAAACCAGTACACAGTTTGAATGTCCATCAATAGTTGAATGTATGAATGGTCTGTGGTATACCTATACAACGGAATACTGCTCAGCAGTAAAAATGACTTGGCTATGGATACATGCAACAACAGGAACAAGTCTCAAAATAACTATGAGAAATGAAGAAGCCAGACAAGAAAAAAAAAAAGAATACATCCTGCGTGATCTGATTTATAAAACCTCAAAAGAATGCAAACTAATCTCTACGACAGCAGATTAGTAAGGATCTCCTGGAAAGGTAAGGTGTGAAGAGGGGGGTTGTCGAGAAAAGGAGAGGACGGGGTTAACAGTCACAAGAAAACTATTTTGATTGTGGTTGATTATTTCATGGGTGATGGTGTTGATTATTTCATGGGTGTTTATATATAGCAACTCATCAAATTGTATACTTTAAATATGTACAGTTTTTTGTATATCAAGTAAACCTCAATAAGGGTATTAGGAAACAAGAAAGAAACAAGGTGATGTGTGTAACCGGAATCACAACATTTTAGGAACGACTTCCCAAAACACTTATGGTCTAATAGGAAAAAAGGAATATGAGAGAATACAGAGAGATCGGAGAGATAATGCTTACAGCTAAGCATTATCCATGTTAATATGTTCATGGCAAAGCTGGTGAAACAAAATTCTTCAGAGTATATGTCACACCCTGAGAGAATCCAGTAATTCCTGACTGGGAATCCTGAGAATGTTACGCTTAGGTGGCAATGAGAGCATCATTGGACCCATCGGAGTAGCAGGAAGAAGCAGGTTAGGGGCTGAATGAAGAAAAACACCAATTGTCATGTTTGTAGGAAGGATTCTCTTGGTGACACAGGATGAAGAAGACAACCTGCATTGGCGTCATCCTCCAGAAGTTCATCTCTGTTGTTTTGGGAGAAGTAAAGCAGTACCGAGACATACTTACAAGTTGGGGCCACAAAGAACTTCACTGTGAGCCGGGGACAAGTTCTGTTAACCCAAACACTGCTCTGGGTCCTCAATCACATACAATTTCTACCAATTGCAAATCCAGGGAGAACTCGGTTCATTCCAAATGAGTCATATAAATTTATGTGAGCACAAGTATCTCTATAAATGTACCAAAAGGGGAGAAAAAAGGAGGACAGAAATAGGAAAAACAAGTGAAAGACAAAAATTCATTCACCAGAAAAATGTTACCATGAATTTGATAAACATTTTCACCAAGGATGTTTCCATGAATTTTTAAAAAATGTTTTAAAGGATGCTCAATAAAACAACACAGCAGCAGGCTTCAAGGACTCAAGGAAGATATGATGAGACAATAAATGATGTTGAAAATGAACTTAAAATTGAAGTAAAACAGAAATAGGAGAGATGATAGATATTATTGCCATGCCAGAAGCTTCCCAAAGGAGAATAGACATGGCTAAAATACTCTATAAACATGTAGGAATTAATTAACGAAAGCAAGCAAAATTAAATGAAACTACAAAAAAATTAAAAAGGGCATCTGGGCATGGCAGTTCACACCTGTAATCCCAGCACTTTGGAATGCCAAGGCTGGAGGATTGCTTGAGGCCAGGAGTTTGAGACCAGCCTGGACAATAGACACAATTTCTTTAAAAAGAACATAACAGAAAATGGATTTGCGCCCCTGTAGTCTTAGCTACTTGGGAGGCTGAGGCGAGAGGTTGGCTTGAGCCCAGAAGTTAGGGGCTGCAATGAGCTATGATCACACAACTGCATTCCAGCCTGGGCAATAAAGTGACACCCTGTCTCTTAAGAAACAAAAAGGGACAAGTATATTAAAAAAAATTGTTAAGAAGACTGAATAGTCAATGGTATAGAAATAATATCCAAATATATAGTTCAATATTTTTTTCCAGAAATGAAACACTTGGATCTTAAAGTCATACTATGTCCCAAGAAAAACTGATGGGGAATAATTAACACTGAAATCACATTCTAAAAATATTACTGACATTCAAAGATTAAAAATCTATTTGCAATTAGGCAAAGGATCAAATCTCTTATGAGGAAAAAGAAAATTAGTCTGCTTCAGACTCTACACCCAGAGTTAATGCTAAAGAAATAGCAATGCCTGAAAGTCCTCAAGGAAAAAAAAGAGTGAGTCAAGTATCTTATTCCTGGACTCTGTCATCCAATTTATAAACAAAGCAGACGTCTCTAAGTACGCAAGAACTCCAGGAATATAATTCCAGTGAATCTAGAATGCAACTTTCTGTTATAAAAGATTCTAAAGGGCAAACTTCAACTGATGAAGAGATGATTAAGGAAAGTATGGCAAAACTTCGTTTTGTTAGGAGAGGAGTGACTGAAATAAAGGTAGGGTTTATATTAACAGAATAGAGTATAAATAATCTATAATCCCTGAAAAAATGGAAAGAACAGAGTAAAGTTGGGATGAGAAGAAGAAAGATAGGAGGTAGTATAGAAAGCTGTGTAGCTTAAAATTAAAAGCTTTTAAAGCTGGCAAATCAAGTAATAGAACTGTAAACATGCTTAAATACTTAAAGGTAATTGGTACAAAAACCTTATAATCCACTAACATCAGGTGGTAGATGAGGCTGAGCAGTGGAGAGGAAATGGAAAACAACAACATTTTCATTATTGCTAGAGTAGAGAGTTTTAGCTCGGTATCCGCTAAAAACCAGACGAGTAAATGGAAAGATGTAATTAGTCCAGAAATATACTTGCAAATGTGAAAACTTAGAGGTATGCAATAATTTTCGTAAAGGCAAAAGTTTAGAAGTAGTTGAAATATTCGGCAATTGGAACTGCACAACTGTATAATGAAGTCATTGGAAAGACTGAGAAAGCTCTCTGTGTACTTGCATGGAATAATCTCTAATGTGGCTATTAAATAACAGGAGTGAGGCAAAGAATAGTGTGTATGGAATGTTACCAATTGGATAAGAAAAACACATATACATTTAATCGTGGACCAAAATGTTGTCATGCAGCATGTACAGATATATATGTATATATATAGACATGTGTATACATATGGACATCATGGACAATATGCTGTCATACAGCATATACATATACATGTTGTCCATGATGGACCACATATGTGATGTTGGTTCCATAAGATTATAATGGAACTGCCCTATACGGGTGTACCCTTTTTTGGTCTTTTATACCATATTGTTACTGTAACTTTTCTATGTTTCAATGTATTTAAATACACAATTTGTGTATTTAAATTGTCTATAGTATTCAGTACACGAACATGCTTTACTGGTTTGTAGCCTGCGAGCAATAGGCTATACCGTATATCCTAGGTGTGTAGTAGGTTATACGATCTAGGTTTGTGTAAGTACGCTCCATGATTGCACAATAACAAAATCACATAAAGATGCATTTCTCAGAATGTATTTCTGTCATTAAATGATGCATGGCTTTATATATCATATAAAATATACCTGGAAAGATAACCAACAAAAATGTGTTTATAACTTAGATGTTTATGAAGGACACTGTAAGCAGAGGTCAGGAATAAGACGAAAATTATTTACTGAATACCTTTTCATACATTTAATTTAAATTTCATACATTTTAAATACCTTTTCATACATTTTAAATTCTTTAAATTAATTATTATTATTATTATTTTTGAGACGGAGTTTCGCTCTTGTCGCCCAGGATGGAGTGCAGTGGCACCATCTCGGCTCACTGCAACCTCTGCCTCCCCGGTTCAAGAGATTCTCTTGCCTCAGCCTCCCAAGTAGCTGGAATTACAGGCGCCCGCCACCATACCCAGCTAATTTTTTGTATTTTTAGTAGAGACAGGGTTTCACTATGTTGGTCAGGCTGGTCTTGAACTCCCAACCTTGAGGTCTACCTGCCTTGACCTTTCAAAGTGCTGCGATTACAGGCGTAAGCCACCGCGCCTGGCCTAATTTTTAAAATAATAAGTTTTAAAATGTCCTTTTAGTGAGATGAAATTCACATAACAAAAATTAATTATTTTAAAGCGCACAATTCAGTGACACATAGTATATTGTATATTCATAGTGTTGTGCAATCATTTTCTCTATCTCGTTCTAAAACATTTTTGTCACCCTCTAAGAACACCCTGTATCTATCAAACAGTCACTTCCAATTCATAATTTGTTTTTAAAGAAAAATCAAAGCCCTCATGATGGCTTATAAAGACATCCATACACTTCACTTTCCTTTGAATCCGTGCAGCCTTAATTCCAGCTACATTCCTACTTCTTATTTTGAGTCACAGTGGTCTCATTTATGTGATTCTTGAATTTGCCACATTCTTTTTCTCTCTTCAGAATATTTGCACAAGCTAGTCTCTCTGCCTGTAACACAGTGCTCCCTACTTTTCACCTATCACATTCCTAGTCCATCTTGAAATTTCCACAGATGCCCTGGTTTGCCATCCAGACTAAGAAGTTCTCACAAAGTTACTGAGGTTATGCAGCTTTTTAGTAGTATATTTTGCATTTAGACCTAGAAAAGCTAATGCTAAAGGCTACTTTCCAGTAACTTAGCTCTGCTGGCCATTCCCTGGCTCATCTAATGATATTCAATTCACACATGACAATAAAAAATTAATTTTTCATAAACACAAGCCTTAGGTCTCAAATATACACATTCTGAGGACTGGGACATATGATATGCTTTAGAAAGTTACATAAAATAGGGCACCTCCTAGAGCAAATGATTTTTAGCATAAATTTCATGTGAGTAAATTGAGTAAATAGAAACCAATCAGCCAGTACCACAGTGACACTAGTGGCAGATCAAAAAAAAAAAAAAAAGAAAAAGAAAATAAAGGGTAGTACTAAATAGAATGCCTTGTCCTGAGCTCAAAAATCATTATTTGCCTCTGGTGAATTACGTGAAATCGGAGACTCAGATCTTGAAATAGCCACAAAGAGTTTTTAATGCATGCTGCGTATGTTAGGGCATGAAAAAGCAAACCACCACAAATTGCACAAAGGAGATGCAACTCATGTTGTCTGATGGCCAGTTCCTTAGGGAGTAAGGTCTTGAACACACCGTTTGGGTTTTAGACATCTGAATTGCATCCCAGGTCTCCATAAAACCTTTAATAGGGAAAGAAGGCTGCTTTTGTCAACATGTAAGTCATTCTCTTCATTGTGCATATAATCTCCTAGATAAGTGATGCCATGATTTTGTACCTTTTTGAAAAGTGGATATTACAGCTGTAGTTTCTATAAAGCTGGCTGCCATGGCACAATTAGAGGTGAGATAAATCCCACCATCTTGGATGACACCCTATGCAGCTGAAACCAGGGTGTATAGATGGATCTGAGAAAATGGGATTTGACTGTGTAATTATCATACTCAGTCAACGTACACAGTTTATTTACCATGAAAAATAATTATTATACATGCAGATATTAATTTTTGCTATCAAATACCACTTAGGAAAACACTAGCAATTTAGAAACTTTTATATTAAAAATGCCTGAAATGCCTATTTTAACCAATTCATGAAATACCATAACCTTTTTTTCCCCAGAGTTTTGTATGATTGCTTCAGTGTTGATGTTGAACATCAGAGGGAACAAAGGGATCCACCTAATAAGCCACTGTCTGGGATTTGGAAGCCAGGAATTAACAGCAGTGTTGGAAATGGTGTTCCAAGGTCACAGTGACTTTTTTTTTTTTTTTTTTTTTTTGAGACAGAGTCTCCTTCTGTCGCCAAGGCTGGAGTACAGTGGCATGATCTTGGCTCACTGCAACCTCCGCCTCCCAGGTTCAAGCAATTATGCTTTAGCCTCCCGAGTAGTTGGGACTACAGGCATGTGCCACCATGCCCAGCTAGTTTTCTGTATTTTTGTAGAGACAGGGTTTCACTGTTTTGCCCAGGCTGGTTTTGAACTCCTGAGCTCAGGCAATCCTCCCACCTTGGCCTCCCAAAGTACTAGGATTATAGGCATGAGCCACTGCGCCAGGCTGACTTTTAATCTTAAGAAGATAATGTTTTCTCAGTATTAGTTTTAACTTTTACTTGATGTCTTCTTAAAATTTAAAGAAAAAATATCACTGTTGAAAATGATTTAGTATTTGGCTAACATTCACTGGTAAGAGAAAAATGTATTTTTGATGCAATAGTGATAATGATGAGGATGATAGTGATCAACATTCACCAAAGGCTCACCAGGCACCAGACACTGTCCTAGGTGCTTTACACATATTACCTAGTTTAATTCCCTTTACTACCTTTGGTAATAAGTAATATAATTATATTCCTCTTTTACAGATGTGAAAACAAGTAGAGATTAATTGAGTTAAATAATTTGATTAAGTTTACACCATTAACAAGACACCATAGTAACTACTACATTTTACTACTTCCTATTTATAGCTACCAATTACTGAGTACTTGCCTTTGGGTCTCATGCAAGTTGTTTTTTAGTTTTTTTGTTTTTTTCATTTTACTTTCACACCAAATGAGGTAGATCTCAACATTTTATATTCTTATACTTAAAGGAAATGAGGTTTGTAGCAATGAAACAAATTGCCCACAGTCACCTTGCTAGTGTTACCTAATTTTCAACCTACTAATAAAACCTAAATCTCAGTATATTAAAGAGAATTTAGTTTTGGCCATTTCTCTAGATGTGAAGATTTTCTTGTTTTCTTAAATGAAATTGCATTTACAAATCATCTCATCTTGCACGATGCCTCGTGCAGTTAGAAAGACTTGTTGGGCCCTGGTAGAGAATCTTCTCATCTTTAGGATTAGATAAATATATATATTTGATACATAGGAGAACTTTTCTTTATATTGGTTTATTTCCACAATGAAAAAAATGTTCTGTACTGAATCTAATTGCATGGACTTGATGTGTGGAGTGAATTTTATATATACTTCATCTTCAAGTTGTTCTTCAAAAGTTTAAATTGCTCTTCCAATAAGAAGATAAAAATAAATTTTGATGCTAGATTGCTTATGTCAATGCCTTATTTTCATTACTGTAGAATTGGACGTTTTTCTTCTGGCAGAGATATCTGTAGGAAATATATGGTTATATTTTCAAGGGTACTTACAGTGATAATGATGTGTTTGGCTCTTATTCTTTAGTACTTTATGTAAGATTTTAATTAATCCTCACTGTAATCAGGCATATATATTATATACATTTTATTAAGGCACAGAAAGTGAGAAGCAATTGTGAAGTCATAGGTCAAAAATATAATTGCCAAAAATCTCACAACTAGTAAGTGGCAGAATTATTTGACACTATAGACACTGCATTCTGGACATAGCAATGACATCAGCAACATTAAAATGATGTGGGAGGGACAGCTCAAAGGACATGCTTGAAGCAGAAGCAGTGGAGGGAAGGTTAAGGGATTTCTAGTTGTCATATGAGGGCATGATAAAATAAAAACAAGGTAATTGTGCATGTGGGAATCTCTCTGGCTTGGGAAGACAAATGCCAAGAGAGATCATTGGCATGGTGAAGGAAAGCTTGTGAAGATACAAAATATTGATTGCTATATGGAAAATCTATGTGATTTAAGTCAAAATATTGTTTGCCATAATGGAAAGCCATCAGAAATTCAAGCGCACCACTTACCAGCTATGAACTTGGACTGGACAAGTTGTCTAACAGGAATGATAATACTATCCTCTGTCTAGTTTCACTGTGCGACGTTAATGCGAAAATGTGGATAAAATCCTCAGACAGCTTTGATAAATCTCTTACAATGTTCTGTTGTTCCAGTTTTTAAAAAGCCAGGAAGACAGGGTCGTTCTCAAATACTTAAGTGCACTAATATGGGAAAGGAATTAAATCTATTTTGGGAGGACTTGGTGAATTGAAACAGATTTTGACTTAATGCCAAGCCTAGTTTCAATCAGGGCTTACCATAAGAGGTTAGTTTTCCTTGAGAATATATGCATTATCTATCAGTGAAGAAATGTAAAGAAATGGTGGTCACTTAGTGTGAAGAAGATGCAAGCATTAGATCAGCATTAATGTAGGTAAATTTTAAGGCTTCTTACGATCCTCAGGATCTATGATAATACCAAAGTCAAGCCTAAGAGAAAAGAAACTTCTTCACTGATTTTCCTATCCTTATGCCAAAGGCCTCCCTTGTTAAGACACATTTGAAACAAAATCTCATTTCATGTAACAAGTGCATTACCCAAGGAACTATGTCTTAAGATAAATATTTTTGAAAGTTGTTGGGGTAACTTACTTATAAAACACCACCTTAAGATAGTAGAAATGAAAAATAATATATCACTGAAATACATATCTTAATAAAAGCTTAAAATATGTTATAATAGCATTGTATACTTTTTCTTTCTAGGGTAGGGATTGCAATCTCTTCTTGGAAAGATTAAGACAGTAAATATTTTAGGCTTTGTGGGACATTTGGTCTCTATTGACTCAACTATGCTATGATAGCTCTAGGCAGCCATGAACAACATGCAAATGAATAAGCATGGCTATATTCCAATAATACTTTAAGGCAATGGCCAGATTTGGCACACATGCTATCATATGTCAGTCCTTTGCAACGAGGACAGTGTAACTATGAAGTTTCTCCGTTGCAAGCAAAGTAACTGCCTTTTCATAATTTGAGCAGAAAATGAATTTATTAAAGAATATTGGCAGTTTGCAGAATCTATAGCAGACTAGAGAACAAGCAAAGAATGTAATAAAGCCAGGAAAAATGACCAAATCATGCACAAAACCAATCACATGAAGACACCTCTGCTCCAAGGCACTTAAAGGGGCTACTAGAATTGTGAACAACACTGCCTCTGGATACTGGGTGTGGCTATGTCTGTCACTCTTCCCATCAGCCTTGACAGAATAGGATCTTCAATAGTCCTATTTCATTGTTTCACCAGCTTTGAAGTCCAAGTTCAGTGTGGGTGCCTCTGATTAGCAGAGTCTAGGTGAAATTCTCACATCGTACCTTTAATGCAGGGTAGGGAGGTGAGTACTCAGCATTTTCACCTTATATGATTGACACAAGAAATGAAGAATTACCCAACTTAAGAAAGAAATTCAGCACTGGGCAGCAAAAATGAGTGACAAATGTCTAGTATAAAAAGACTGAGTTTTCTTTTTTCCCCACATATGTCTCTGTAGGAGCTAGAATGCTGCCCAGCGTATGACAAAGTTCCATGAAAAAAATACCTAATAAACAAAAAATAGGATAAGAGTTACTAAGAGCAGCCTAAGACTTAATAGTGACACAAGAAATGATAATTCTCTTCCCACACTGTATGCCTAAGCTCTTACAGAAATAGATGTACAGTAGAAAGGCAGCATATGCATTCTTCGAGATGGGTACGCTAGGAAGACAGTGTACTCATGCCTCATGAGAAAGCAATGACCAACAATGGTCATTTATTTATTGGCTCTTTGTGATATCCATTTATTCATTGGCTATTTGTGAATATTCCTTTGTGCCAGGCAACATGATAGGTAGAGGAAAAAGAATGATTAGCACAAGCAGAAGTGAGGCCTGCTCTGATGGAGTTTCTCATCTATAAAGGGAGAAAAACATTTAGAAAAGAGAATTTAATATAAAATTGCAAGTTACTTAAGTGCTACAAAGGAAGGTACATGGTGCTACCAGTGTAAATAAAGAGACATGAGATCTGGACAGGGTTTCAGAGAAGGTTTTCCTGAGAAAGTAATGACTAAGCTGAGATCTGAAGAATGAATGGAAATAGTCATGTAAAAGAAGTGGTGGAATTAGGAAAACAAAAAGCCTACAAGGCAAAGAAAAAGCATATGCAAATGCACTAGGAAAGGGGTGACAAGAAGAGTACTTCTAAAGGCACTTTTTGAAACTGGACCCCTTCTTTACGCCATATACAAAAATCAATTCAAGATGAATTAAGTAATTAAATGTAAAACCCAAAACTATAAAAGCCCTAGAAGAAAATCTAGGCAATACCATTTTGCCCATAGGCCCTGGCAAAGACTTCGTGATGAAGATGCTGAAAGCAATTGAGAAAAAAAAACCTGACAAATGGGACATAATTAAACTAAAGAACTTCTGCACAGTAAAAGAAACTATCAACAGAGTAAACAGACAACCTACAGAATGGGAGAAAATGTTCACAAATTGTGCATCCAACAAAGATCTAATATCCAGAATCTATAAGAAACTTAAACAAATTAATAATGAAAACCAAATAACACCATTAAAAGGGGCATGAACAGATAATTTTCAAGAGAAGATATATGTGTGGACAACAAGCACATGAAAAAATTCTCAACATCACTAATTATTAGAGAAACGCAAATCAAAACCACACTGAGATACCATTACATACCAGTCAGGATGGCTATTATTAAAAAGTCAACACACGGCAGATGCTGGTGAGGTTGCAGAAAAAAAAGAATGCTTATATCCTGTTGGTGGGAATGTAAATTAATTCAGCCATTGTGGGAAGCAGTGTGGTGATTTCTGAAAGAACGTAAAACAAAATTACCATTCAATCCAACAATCCCATTACTGGGTATATACCCAAGGAATATAAATTGTTCTATCATAATGTTCATTGCAGTACTATTCATGAAAGCGAAGACATGGAATCAACCTATATGCGTATTCATGGTAGATTGAATTTTAAAAAAATGTAGTATATATACATCATGGAATACCAAGCTACCTTAAAAAAGAACAAAATCATGTCCTTTGCAGCAACGTGGATGGAGCTGGAGGCCGTTATCCTAACTGAACTAATGCAGGAACAGAAAACCACATACTGCATGTTTTCACTTATAAGCGGGAGCTAAACATGAGAACACATGGGCACAAAGAAGGGAATAACAAACACTGGGGTCCACTTGAGGGTGGAGGGTAGGAGGAAGGAAAGGATATAAAAAGACTTCTCGGGTATTATGCTTATTACCTGGCTGATGAAATATTCTGTACAACAAACCCTGTGGCCTGCAGTTTACCTATATAACCTACACATGTACTACCCTGAACTGAAATCAAAAGTTAATAATAATTAAATAAATAAATTCTGACTCTGTCTCTCTCTAAATACACACACACACATATATATACACACACACACACACACACACACAAAAATTGCTATTTCTCTGACATAACCACAGTGTGAAGAATAAATTGGAGGGTACAAGAATGAATTTGGGGATGAGAGTCTCAGGAGAGGAGGGAGAGAAAGAAGAAGAAAAAATGTGTGACGTAATTATGACTGAAACTTTGCAAGTGTAATTTTAAAAAGATAAATCTACACTTCCAAAAACCTCAGTGAGCTCCAAGAAGAATAAACTCAAAGAGATCTACAGCAAGACACATGACATATTTTAAATAAAGTATGTCAAACTGAAGGGAAAATCTTGAAAGCAGCAAGAGGAAAGTGACTATCACATAGATGTAACTCAGGAATGGAAAGCCAAACGTTGTATTTTCTCACTGATATGTGGAAGCTAAACTATGAGGACACAAAGGCATAAGAATGATACAATGGACTTTGGAGACTTGGGGGAAAAAGTGGAAGGGAGCAAGGGATAAAAGACTACAAACATGGTGCAGTATATACATGGGTATGGGTGCACCAAAATCTCACAAATCACCATTAATGAACTTACTCATGTAACCAAATCCCACTTGTGCTCCAATAACTTATGGAAAATGTTTAAAAAAAGAACTGTGAAAAAAATGCAAATGGATTAGACTTTCCAATTAAAAGTCAGAAATTGGCAGAATGGATAAAAAGCAAAAAACAACCACAATCCAACTACCTGCTCTCTATAAGAGATTCATTTTAGACCCACAGACACAAATAAGTTGAAACTAAAAGGCTGAAAAACTTATCCTATGCAAAGAATAACCAAAGAGAGCTAGAATGGTTATACTAACACTAGACAAAATATGCTTTAAGATAAAAATTATAACCAGAGACAAGGAAAGACATTATGCACCAATAGAAGTATCAATCCACCAAGAAGATGTAATAATTATAATTATATAAATGACAAAGGAAAAGATACAAGTCCAAAATTAATAGCATTGAAGAAATAGACATCTCTACAATAATAGTTGGAGACTTCATTACTCCACATTAAATAATAGAACAAGTAGACAAAATACAAAAAAAAAAAAGGAGTAGTGGAGTTGAACAACACTATAAACCAATACACCTAGCAGACATATACAGGACACTCCACACCAAAATAATATAATTCACATTATTCTCAAGTGTATATAGAACGTTCTCTGGGATATGTTGGGTCACAGATAAATGTTAATACATGGAAAAGATTGAAAACATCAAAATACTTTCTCCAACCACATGGAATGATTTGGGGTTGAGTCCACATTCTCCTCCCTGGGATCTGTGGCACCCTTCGTGATTCTGGTGGAATCCCATTTTGGAAAAGTTGATCCACAAACTTATACAAAATTACAAGAGATTCCAAATAGGCAGAACAATACTCAAAAGAACAAAGTTGGAGGGTTCTTATTTCCCAATTTCGAAACCTACTACAAAGCTACAGTGATTGAAGGAGTGCGGTACTGGCATAAAGATATACAAATAGACCATTAGATAAGCATTCAGAATCCAAAAATCATATATCTATGCCTAATTGATTTTCACAAGGGTGCCAAGACCATTCATTGAGAAAAGAATAATTTCTTCAATATGTGGTGCTGTGAAAACTGGATGTTCACATAATACAAAAGAATGAATTTGGGCCCCTACCTAACATTACATACAAAAATTAACTTAATATGAATTATTGATCTATATGTAAGAGTGAAAACTGTAAAACTCCTGGAGAAAAATATAGAGGCAAATCTGTATGATCTTTGATTGGACAATGGATTCTTAAAATTGACATATGAAGTGTAAGCAATAAAAGAAAAATATATAAATAAATTAGATATCATCAAAATTAGTATTAAAAAAAAACAAAACAGCAAAGCACACTGGCTTATGCTTGTAATCCCAGTGCTTTGGGAGGCCAAGGCAGGAGAATTGATTAAGGTCAGGAGTTTGAGACCAGCCTAGGCAAGGAAGTGACACTCCATCTCTACAAAAATAAAATTTAAAAAAAAATATTAGCTGAGTGTGGTGGCGTGCACCTGCGGACCTAGCTACTCGGCTAGGAGAGAGGATTACTTGAGCTCAGAAGTTGAAGACTTCGGTGAGCTGTGATTGCACCACTATAGTCCAGCCTGATTGACAGAGTAAGACCCCATCTCAAGAAATAAATAAACAAAACAAAAAACCCTAGGTGCATTTAAGAATATTATAAAGAGGCCAAGTGTGGTGGCTCATGCCTGTAATCCCAACACTTTGGGAGGCCGAGATGGGCAGATCACAAGGTCTGGAATTTGAGACCAGCCTGGCCAACATAGTAAAACCCCATCTCTACTAAAAATACAAAAAAAACTAGCTGGGCATGGTGGCAGGTGCCTGTAATTCTAGCTACTCAGGAGGCTGAGGCAAGAGAATTGCTTGAACCTCAGAGTCGGAGGTTGCAGCAAGCTGAGATGGCACCACTACACACCAGCCCCGGTGATAATGTGAGACTCTGTCTCAAAAAAAAAAAAAAATTATAAAGAACGTGAATAGATAACCTACAGAATGAGAGAAAATATTTGCAAATCGTATGTGGATAAGGGTCTAGTATACAGAATATATAAAGAACTCTTACAAGGTAAAGAAAAAAACAAATCCAATTAAAAAATGGGTAAAGATCTTTGATAAACATTTCTCCAAAGAAGATATATAAATGTCCAATATACATATGAAAAGATGTTCAAAATCATTAGTTATTAGAAAAATGCAAATTAAAACCACAATGAGATACTACTTCCCACACACTAGGATGGCTATTATAATATATAAAACAAGTCAAAATCCAGAAAATAAGTGTTAAGGAGATATGGAGAAATCAGAATTCTTAACCACTCCTTGTGGGGATGTAAAGTGGTGCAGTGGCTGTCAGAAACAGTTTGGTGATTTCTCGAAAAGTTAAACATAGAATTACCACATGATTCAGCAATTTCACTCATAGGTATACAGCCGAAAGAATTGAAAACAGATACTCAAATTCATGTACAAGAATGTTGATAGAAGCAGTATTCACAGTAGCCAAAAAGTAGATTTCTTGGAACCCAAATGTTTGTCAAGAGATAAATGAATAAACAAATTGCAGTATATGCACACCATAGAATATTCATCACCATAAAACAGGAATGAAGTGTTTATACACGTATAATGTAGATGAACCTTGAAAACGTCATGCTAAATGAAAGAAGCCAGACACAAACAGTCGCATATTTCATGATTCCATTTATATGCAATATACAGAATATGTCAATCCATAGTGAAAGAAAGAAGATTGGCGGTTGCCAGAGCTGGAGGAGGAGAGAATACGGACTGACTTCTTAATAAGGATGGGGTCCTCTTTGGGGGTGATAAAAATGTTTTGGAACTTGATATAGGTAGTGGTTGCACAGTACCATGAATGTACTAAAAGCCACTGGATTTTACAGTCTAAAATGGCAAATTTTATATGAATTTTACCGCAATAAAAAGCACAGCAGCAAAAGAAACAAAGAATGGATGTGGGAACTGACTGGGAGGTTGTTGGATTAGTTCAGGCAAGAGAGGAGAGTGTTTTGACTAGGGTGGAGATGGAGCTAGAAAGAAGTAAACCATCTATGACAAGCTGGGCTTGATGTCAGAGGAAGAGGGGAAGGAAAAGGGCAGACACTAACAGACAGGCTTTGATTTGGGTCATGGCCAACTTAATGCTGCAAAAGTGTATTAATGGGAATTCATCCAGATCAGACTTACCCTCAAACTCATTATCTGACCCTATTTAAAATGGACTTACAGACCCATAAAACCAATTCTGGTTAGGGCCATTTATTTCTATCTAATAAAACTTGAAGCTTTCATTTGATCCATTAAAATTCTTAATATCATTTTTTTATTTCTCTCTTTAAAAAGCCATTTTTTCATGTTCTAAGCATAATAATTATCTACTTGACAAATGTATTCCTAATTACACAATTACTTCATTATATACTATCAGCTTAAGAATACCTGAAGTCTGAAATCTGTCTGGGAAGCAAATTATTTTATTTAATGTATAATGTAATTTCTCCTGAAATAACTTTTAGGGGCTTGGGAAAAAATGATTTGGGCAGAAAAACTCTAGTGTATAATGTTAGAACTGATATTCTTGACAAAAATCAGGCAGAATGGATCAAATGTTGTGAAATGAGACAGGATTGATTAGAGTCTCTGGCTAGGTCTTTGTTTGCTGTAAATGTGTATCTGTATGTGTGTACATGTTCACATGTGTGCATGAGTGTGCGTGTGTGTGTGTGCATGTGTGTTTGTGTGCTTAAGGCAGTGAGAAAAGGTGTCTTGGTCATGAAGTGGCCTCATTTTGAGTCAAAGTGGTGAGAAGTTGAAATGATAAAAAGTTTTTCTCTGTGACACAAATGGTACCCCACCCCAATCTCTGAAATATTCCTCTCTACATCTTCATAGCAGTGGCTGTAATTCCTGTATGTTAAAGGCAAATATAAAGAGGCAAGGTAATATGTTTTACCAGCTATTAAAACTCAATAGGAGTATAATATCAGATCTTTTATATTCTCCAACAGCTGAGAATAAGTTATAGGGGCAATGGGAGTTTTGACGGAAAGTATATTAAAACTGCCGATTAGGGGCCTAAGACACTTCTGGACACCTTGATAGACAAATGGAAAGTCTGGTGTTTGGGGAAATGGTAATCAAAGACAAAACTTTTCTTACTTGACAGATGTAAAGAGGTCATTCTAAAGATTTTTGCTTATATGAAAAGTCTTCTCTTAGGCTTACCTTGGCTTCTTCAACTATCCCAGAAATTGGTTGTCCAATAGCTTAGAAATGTAGTCAAACCTGAGATAATTTTCTCTATTAGGAACATATTTGGTGTTCTTTAGAAGATTTTTCAACAACCCTCACGTCCTAATAATCCTCATAGGGACACTGAAGTGTCAAGAAGAAACCCCACTACTGCCCTCAGTCAACTTAGGTTACACTGTAGGGACTGTATTGAACATTTTGCTTTTGGTTATTGCTCTCAATGTCATTGACACTGACATTTGTCCCCTAAATTCATTATTTATCCCTCCTTTCTCAACTACTTTATAAGATAAACATGCTAAAATCTCATCTGTTTTCCTCCTGCCTTGCTTTTCTCCTACTTAGTTCTCAGGCTCAATGTTAAAGTCATTTCTGATGGAAAGCCCCCACCATCCTCCCACTCCTCAGGTTACACTGGGCATCATCCTCTGTGGTCTCATAGCACCCTGTCCTCCATGCATCATGGATGGGTCTTATTCTGCACTTTCTTTGTCATCTACTTGAGTGACACAGATGTCACCTAGATGCCTTCTTCCTTTTTGAGATGTTGGTAAAATTGAATCAAACCTTTTAATTCAATGGCCTGAGGACATCCAATCCCTCCACAGGGAATCAGCTAATATCAGCTATTACCCACAGGGTATTTGAGGTGAGGAGAGAGGGCATGGGAAGATGTTATTTTTCTGAAAGTCCTGAATTTAGAGCAGGAAAAGAAAATGGGGACAAACCATCCTGCTCTACATGGATCTCAACTGAAAACTCACCAAAGGACTTTGTTTCAATGAGACAGCAATGGAAACAATCATCACTCTTTACAAGCACTCAGGAGTACACTACGCCACTGGAGATTGTGAAGGAGAGTGAGTCATGGAAGGGGACCTGTCACAACACCCTCTGCCTTCCCTGATGCTCCTCTCCCTCTTGTTTCTTCTCATCACCTTCTTATCAGCCTGCCAAGGATCTCTCAATTATCTTCCCCAATGGGGCAGAGCACTGTTCTTTCTCTGGATCTTTGGCACCAGTCGCCGTTGAGACACCTGTTTACACCTGCTCATTTCTCACTAGAATATGGACCACACTGGAGCAGGGTATGAGTCTATCTCCTTCAACTCTATTCCCAGTGAAGTGCGTGATTTATAATTCTGGGAAGAATTTCTATGAAGTAATGAATAGAGAATTATGATGGAATTAAGAGAACTATCCACCTGTGGACATAATTGGAGTCTGTGCCATTTTTAGACTTACAGTCAAAATTTTTAGACTTACGTCAGCTATTAAGTTTAACTCGAAGTAACTGTCTTGTGTTTGGCACAATGTAAAACACCCTGGGGAGTTTACTAGAAGCTCATGATGTCACTTTCATTATAAAGTGGACAATGAAGAAGATAAAATTATTGTGCCTGAAATGATTAGCTGCTGGCTAAGTGCTAACCTAGGTGGAATTGAAAATAGCCTTCAGAGAAAAGCGGCTGATGTGGGCTGGGGCCTCTCAGTGGGTTTTATGTATGAGGAAGGCGTTGAAGAAGGGGTAGGACTTTGGATTGATAGGGAGGAAGTGAGATAACTTGACCTGTCTAGGCAGTGGGACAAAGGTGAGCAGGCATGCACAGAGGACAGCAAATGGCCATCAGCCAGGACAGAGGCACACGTGTGGTGCTTGTGATAACCGGGAATAGGAACTTGCACCTGTATCTGTAAGTAAAAAGAAAACACTGTAGGTTCCTGAGCACTTCTTACATGCTAGACATGTCTGTATAAATCATTTGTACCTGCTAAACTCTTATCTGAGATTTACAGATGAGAGAACTGAGGCTTGGAAATGCTGAACGAGTTCTCCAATTCATATAGTGAGCAAGTTGTAGGGCTGGAATTCATCCTCCACTTCTCACTGCACACATAATACACTCCTCATTTCATGACTCTACCTATTGAAGAGAGGTTATTTTGATAATAGGATGTGGGGAGGCTCAGCTCTAAGGAGGAGGGTCATTGGGTTCCAAGAGGTCACTGCTCTTTCTGGAAGTTGGGAGGCAATAGAGCAGAGGGCAACTCAGTCAAGGATTCTACAAAGCGGATGCTGAGAAACACCTGTGCCCTCATGCTCTTCTGAAGCCCCCGGGCAGGTAAGGAGCCTAAGGTAGGGAGCAGTCTGTAGGGCCTTCAGAATTCTCAGAGCATCTCCCACTTTTGGGTGGCAAATTGTGTCCCAGAGACATCCCAGTAGGGGCAGCCAATGTGGAGTGTGAGTAAATGCTATCTTGTCAGTCACTAATAACTTTCTTGGCTGAGTCTGTGTCCACTTTGGGGTTTTCTGGATTCCCTACTGGACCTCTAACCAGCCTCAGAGCTATGGAGTGCTAACTGAAAGGCAGGGAGTAGGGAGGTATGTTTTATTTTCTCCGTTTAGCAGATGAAGAACACAAGACTTCAAGAGCTAAGTCACATAAGCTGTACATGAGATCACACACTCCAATAAGGGAAAACTGGGATTAGAACCCTGTTTAATGCTAAAATTTTAAGTTCTTTCTATTGTGCTACACCATACTGAAACCTCAATTAACTTGAATATTTAGGGAATGATGTCACAGAAAGGGAGGCAGGCAATGTGGGAATATTGGAAATAAACCAACAATTTTAGCACATATTCTTAGAGTTTCTAAACTTGAGATTACATAATTTTTATGAGCCTGGCTTTTAAATCACTATATTTTTCTTCAGATTGAAGACTCACAACAAAAATACTGTCTAGTTGGGTGCTTCCACCAGATGGGCCGATGAGCTCTGGTTATAAACAAGACCCCATGCTTTGTTTTAAAACTTTTATGGTTTATTTTGGGGATCATAAAACCTGTGTGTGTGTGTGTGTGTGTGTGTGTGTGTGTGTGAGAGAGAGAGAGAGAGAGAGAGAGATGGAGATCAAGAGAGAAAGATTTCCTTTCCATGTATGTAAGACACCAAATTCCAACTAGGAGAACAGAGGTGCCAAAGGATGAGGTAATCTGCCCTGGGTGACAACATTCAAACTGGACAGTCTTTACTTTTTGAATGAAGAGGAATGTGTCCTCATTCAACAAGTCACTGAATCTCTTGCCACTTTTCAGTGGGAGAGAAATTGAGATCAGTGCAGCATGGTATAGGTGGAATAGGGTGTGGACAAGGCATCAAGAAGCCTGAGTTTGTCCTTGCAGTAGCTCCTTGTGTGACCTTGAGTGATTCATTTGCTTGCTGGGCAGTACTGAACTCATATATAAGAAGGAGAAATTTAGTGTAGATAGTGTATTACATCATATAATTTAAAACAAACACACAAACAATGGACACCCTGGGGTGGGGGACTGAGGTGACCGGAAGGGGACACAGAACAGCCTCTGTGGTTCTGGGATTGTTCTGTTTCTTGATCTGTGTACCAGTTACAGGGGTTGTCTAATCATCTATACATTTTTGTTAGCTCACTTTTCTATATGTATTTTATTCTTCCAGAATATTTTACAATAAAAACATGGAAATCAAACCAATTGAAGTTCTAGTTACTTCAAATCATTATTTAGAAAAAAGGCTAAGGAGAAACATAGTGAAAAACAAGATGAAAAATGATTTAAAACCTCCCTAACAGACGTCATCTCATTTGTGGGTTGCAGTTTTCAAAGGAGATCAGAGATGAATAGTCATGTGAGAAGAAAAGGAAATACAAATAGTAATAGCACAACAGTTCAGGATGGACTGCTCTGGACAGCACGTCTTTATGATAGAATTGATCATCTATCACAGGTTTCCACTGAATGTGACCTTGCAACTACACAGTCTGATTTACTGTAATAACTGTATTCTGAGGCATTACATATTTAATCAATTTCATGGAGGAGGCAGTAAGTTAAAAATGATGTTGAAACTCAGCGCTCATGTTGTTGTGCTGGGATGCTATAGTCCGAAAACACAATGTTACAGAATGTTAATGCACTGAGGACCCAGAAAGACCAGGAGCATACAAATAGGATCACAGTCAGTCCTGCTAACACACAGATCACTTTTAGATAAATGTGTCTCTTTCTTTGACATTAAAGGCAACTTTCAATTTTGATGGGAACATATACTTAAAATAAAAGAGATATAATAGTTGAGGGTTGGAAGGTAAAGCTTATACCTGGAACACTGAGCTGACACTGTGGCTTGTGCTCAGGAAGCTGCAGTGGAGGACTAGAGTACCATGGTGGCTGGAGTTCCTGCCTTTGAACTGACACCAGCACATCCTAGAAGCTTTGAGAGAGTCCTTTGGCAAGCTTGGCAGCAAAGAGTATCCTTGCTTGAAGTCAGTACCCAGATGGCTAGAAACTGGTGTTACAAAACTGGAATCTTACAAAATGAGGATTTATGGGAGAATAGATTGGTATAGCCCTTTTGGAGAGTTATACAGTGATCCCTAGTATAACTGAGAATGCTTATTCTCTGTGACCATACAACTTCCCCCCAAGGGATTTACCCTATAAAAATCCACTCACTATGTACACAGAGACATGGAAAGAATGTCTATAACAACTTTGTGTGTAATAGTAAATTTGGAAGAATGCCCACTTCCATTTATGTGTAAAGAATAATTATGCTATTTTCACACACCAAAATACAATTTAGCAGTGAAAACAGTTGAACTACAAGGATTTATATCAACCTAAACTAACTTCATAACATCCTTGATTATAAATGAAATTTTCAGAGTAATATAATATTTTATAAGATTTACTGTAAGAGTTAAAGAGGAAAGAAATACAAAAAGCAGCCCAACAGTCAAAGACAGGTTTATTTTGGAGAATAAGCTTGAGAGGGGCTTCTGGCCAATTTTGGTCAGCAGTGCTGTCTCTTACAGACTAAGAGTATCACTGGTTTTTTGAGGGTGAGAGAGCTTATCATAAGTTTGGAATGTTTCTGTGTAGGGAAGTTTATGGCAGTGTTGGAATGGTCAGAGGGGAGGTTATCTTGGGGCTGACATCTCTCTGGCCAGAAGGGAAGTTATCTTGGGGCTGGCATGTCTCTGGTTGCGGAGTGGTTTGGAATGTTTCTGGTCAGAGATGTTATTTGTGGTTTATGGTCATGGTGACCTTAGCCATTAGGCTGATGCCTTGTGGATTTAGGCAGTTTTTGATCAAAGTGAACTTTAAAATGACGGTGCTTGTCCAAGATGGCGATGCTCCTGCTCTGTCATTTACCAGCATGCGAAAATAACATTTAAAAATACTTAGGGACCATATATAACTAGTGAAGGTATGAAGAGATACATGTGAATGATAAACACCATGTTCGATATACTGGTCATCTCTGAGATGGAGTGATGGGGATGTGAACTGGGAGGAGCTCACAGGTATTCAATTTGTGAGTCTTTGCAGCAGTTTCAGTTATTCCTTGTGTTAATCATCCTGTTTGGATGGCTGAAATAATTCATAAAACAACTTTAAAAAGTTAATCTGAAAATAAAATTGTTAATTTTACATAGATCTGTTAATCTATATATCCATCTATTTTTCATATAATAAATGTTTACTGAGCTCCTGCTTCATGTGCATGATCTTCCAGGAGCTGTGAGAGAAACAAGAGAAGTAAAAGGCATAGTCCATGTCCTCCAAGGACTAATGGCTGATTTGGGAAGACAAGACATAGGGAAATTTAGTCAATATTATGATGAAAGAGAAATCTGAAAAGAAGACAGCTTGAAACAATGGTTCAGAAGAATCCTGCTTCCAAGAATGTGGTAAAAGATAAAGAACATGATGGACAAAAAAACAAAAACAAAAACAAAAACAAAAACAAAAAAACCAATAATGGAACATAAATCCACTCACTCACTGGAGTCCTGGATCTTCTTTCTAGGATACCATAAAATCTACTAACTTGACAAGTGCTCCCACTCAGGCCTGGTTCCTCTCAAACATTTCTTACAATTGCTAAAGTTCTGCACAAAGGGTGATTTTTTCTTCTATGTGTGTATGCTTTGTCAATGTAAGTGTCACAGCTCTCCGCATGGTGGTGTCACAATGTCAGGGCAATATCCATTTGTCATTGTAATGTCCATAGAACTCTTTCTAACTCTGTTTTATGCCTAAAATATGTAAGAACATATTGAGTTTGACTAGAATAGCTTCAGTCCCCTCACAGGAGAATCAAGGGATACAGTGGAGGAGGGTTCAGTTGTTTTGCTGACAACAATTTGTGTGGGACTGGGTAATGGATATTATGTGAAAGGCTAGATCACTTGGAAGGTCCTTACCAGCTGACATGGTTTGGCTGTGTTACCACACAAATCTCGTCTTGAACTGTAGTTCCTATAATCCCCGTGTGTCATGGAAAGATCCCGGTGTGAGGTAATTGAATTATGACGTTGGGCTTTTCTCATGCTGTTCTCATGATAGTGAATAAGTCTCATGGATCTGATGGTTTTATAAAGGGTACTTCTCCTACATATGCTCTCTTGCCTTCCACCAGATAAGACATGCCTTTGCTTCTTCTTTGCCTTCTGCCATGATTGTGAGGCCTCCCCAGTCATGTGGAACTATGAATCCATTAAACCTCTTTCCTTATAAATCACTCAGTCTCAGGTATGTCTTTATTAGCAACATAGGAACAGACTAATACAGCAAATTGGTACTGGTAGAATGGGATGCTGCTGTAAAGATACCAAAAATGTGGAAGTGACTTTGGAACCGGAAAACAGACAGAAGTTGGAATAGTTTGGAGGGCTCAGAAGAGGACAGGAAGATACAGGAAAGTTTGGAACTTCCTACAGACTTGTTGAATGACTTTGACCAAAATGCTGTTAGTGATATGGACAATGAAGTCCAGGTTGAGGTAGTCTCAGATAGAGATGAGGATCTTGTTGGGAACTGGAATAAGGGTAACTCTTGCTGTGTTTTAGCAAAGAGACTGGAGGCATTTTGCCCCTGCTCTTGAGATCTGTTGAACTTTGAACTTGAGAGAGACAATTTAGGGTATCTGGTGAAAGGAATTTCTGAGCAGCAAAGTGTTCAAGAAGTGACTTGCGTGCTGTTAAAAACATTCAGTTTTATGTATGCCCAAAGATATGGTTTGGAATTTGAACTCATGTTTAAAAGAGAAGCAGAGCATAAAAATTCAGAAAATCTGTAGCCTGATGATGCCATAGAAAAGAAAAACTCATTTTGTCAGGAGAAATCAAACCAGCTTCAGAAATTTGCATAAGTGACAAGGAGCCAAATGTTAATGTTAATCACCAAGACAATGGGTAAAATGTCTCCAGGGCATGTCAGAGGTTTTCACAGCAGCCTCTCCCATCACAGGCCTGGAGGGCTAGGAGGAAAAAATGGTTGCATGGGCTGGGTCCAGGGCCTTGCTGCTCTGTGCAGTCTTGGGACTTGGTCCCTTGTGTCCCAGCCATGGCTAAAAGTGACCAACATAGAGCACAGGCCATTGCTTCAGAAGGCACAAGCCACAAGCCTTGACAGCTTCCATGTGGTGTTGGGCCTGCAGGTGTGCAGAAGTCAAGAATTGATGTTTGGAAACCTTTGCCTAGATTTCAGAGGATGTTTGGAAATGTCTGGATGCCCAGGAAGATGTTTGGTGCAGGGCCAGGGACCACATGGAGAACCTCTGTTAGGGCAGTGCAGAAGGAAATGTGGGGTCAGAGTCCCCACACAGAGTACCCACTGTGGCACTGCCTAGTGGAGCTGTGAGAACAGGGCCACCATTCTACAGATCCCAGAATGGTAGATCCACTAACAACTTGCACCATACACCTGGAAAAGCCGCAGGCACTCAAAGCCAGCCTGTGAAACCAGCTCAGAGGGGTGCTGTACCCTGCAAAGCCACAGGGGCAGAGTTGCCCAAGGCCATGGGAGCCTACCTCCTGCATCAGTGTGACCTAGATGTGAGACATGGAGTCAAAGGAGATAAATTTGTAACTTTAAGGTTTAATAATTGTCCTATTGGATTTCACACTTGAATGGTGCCTGTAGCCCTTTTGTTTTGGCCAATTTCTCCCATTTGCAATGTCTACCCAATGCCTGTACCTCCATTGTATGTAGGAAGTGACTAACTTGCTTTTGATTTTACAGGCTCATAGGTGAACGGGACTTGCCTTGTCTCAGATGAGACTTTGGACTGTGGACATTTGGGTTAATGCTGGAATGAGTTAAGGCTTTGGGGGACTGCTGGAAAGGCATAATTGTGTTTTGAAATGTGAGGACATGATATTTGGGAGGGGCCGAGGCAGAATGATAGGGTTTTGCTGTTTCCCTACCCAAATCTCACCTTGAATTGTAGCTTCCATAACCTCCACATTTCATGAGAGGGACCTGGTAGGAGGTAATTGAATCATAGGGGTGTGTTTTTCTCATTCTCTTCTCATGAAACAGAATAATTCTCATGAGATCCGATAGTTTTAAAAAGGGTAGTTCCCCTGCACACGCTCTTTTGACTGCCGCCATGTAAGACAGGCTTTTGCTTTTCCTTTGCCTTCCACCATGATTGCAAGGCTTCCCCAGACACGTGGAACTGTGAGTCCATTAAACCTCTTTCCTTTATAAACTGCCAAGTCTCAGGTATATCTCCATTAGCAGCATGAGAACAGACGAATACACCAACTCTGATATTTCTTGCTTCAGCTTCCAAAGAAAGAGAACCCCTAGTCCATGGATGCTTCTCAACCCCCTTTTAACTTGTATTTCCTTAGTTATTGCATTGGATGGTCCATAAAGGTATTCACTGATGGCTTATATTCATTGGTTCTAAAATTATCTCTTGAGATTTGAAGTTGACTTCAAATTTCTGGTATTTCATAAATTAGTGAGCCAAACTAAATTCACTTCATCCAGACTTTCCGTACTTTTATAGCCTTTAAAGTTAGTTTCTCATTGAACCTTCATTTTTTTTTTGAGATAACACATTAACATTTGGAAGCTATTAATTTTTTCTGTATTTTCCATATACTGTTTCATTAAACAATTTTATAACTTCATCATAACGTAAACAGGGCAAGTTCTACTGATTCTTGTGTGTGTGTGTGTGTGTGTGTGTGTGTTTATGGGGAGAATTAGATAATTTGCTATGTCACCTCAATTTTATCCTGTGATGAGATGATGTCAGAGTGATTGGGGGAGAATGCCAGAATCAGAATGTATAACTTGTGAGTCACAAATTAGGAAGTCTTACATTGCAGTTATTTACCACATTTTAAATTCATGTAAAAATCTGTCTGCCATGGTTTCATAAAATATTTAAGCTAAAATGACATCTTGGAGACCATCACGTTTGAGGTTTCCCAAAGTCTGGTGATTCTTACTTCTGAGGTGCCATTATTAATTGCTTCCACCCAGAAACAAAGGATTCAGGGACGACTGTTTCCAGGATAAGCTGGGTGAATTAAAGTTAGACAGGATTTTGTTGTGCAGGATTTCTCAGAGTCTCCAGAATGTTAATGTGATGCTAAGACTCTGAGAAGGGATCAGGTGTGCAGCATTTTCTGAACATTGTTGTTCACAGAATCATTTAAAATGCTTTTGTTCTTCTTCCTTTTCTTATTTGATACAAGTCTAACCCAAAGTTGTTATTTCACTTGAGCAAAAACAAAGGCATGGAGATGTTAGAGAGATTTACCAAAGTGATGTAACGTGTCAGCACTGAAATTGAGCAGGGGAGGAGGAAGGGGAGGGCTCAGTGAATAACACTTTCCCAAAAAGGTGTGGATAGCATGCAGCTGATGCTTATATTCTATCATGGTAATGACAGAAATGTACTTGCCTGGTTACTAAACAGGAAGATATGTACCATATTTATTATGTGAGTCATTCTACCAAAGATGTCCCTTTCATTAAATGCATTACAGAAAACCAGAAATAATTTATAGCAACAGTCTTCCTCCTGCATTGAAGGTTTACTATGACATGCAGGAAAACAAAAAGAAAAGGCTACTTAATGTTACCAACATCATTCTCCACACACATG
Source organism: Mandrillus leucophaeus (assembly GCF_000951045.1). NCBI lineage: Eukaryota > Metazoa > Chordata > Mammalia > Primates > Cercopithecidae > Mandrillus > Mandrillus leucophaeus. Next base: position 6,646,433 of record NW_012108697.1, read on the forward strand.
TAAGTGTTTAGTAATATACACATATGTGCTAATTTATATTTTATAGTCTAACAGCTTACTGAAGGTGTTACATTTGACCGTTTCAATTTTTAAGATGAGGAAACTGAAGCCCAGATAGATTAAGCAATGAGTTCACACGATTTGTTCATGAAAGAGCTGAAAAAAGAATCTGGGTCTCCATATTCTCAAAGAATGGTGCTCCCAATCCCGTATAAGTGCTTGTTACAATCACAAATGATCAGAGATGGCCATGTCATGCTACATTTTATCCTCATTTCAACTTTCATTTGCTTTGGCAGATCAAAATATGATTCTGAAATAAAATGACTTGTCATTCTTGAATGACTAGGTTTCCTCTACACTTAAGCTAGAAAACGAGGACTGTTCCTTACTCCTGCGAGTAGCGATGGGAACTAATTATTTGTTTTGTGCAGGATTCATTAGCTATAAATCCCCTTGATTGAGATATTTCATATTCACTCACTCTCAATGGGAAGGATAGCCCTTCTTTCTCATACACAAATGCCATTTGTGCTGCAAAGCAAAAAAAGAGCAATAAGAGAAAGAAACATGTAGGTTGTCTACCTCAGAACAGAAGGGCAAAAGTTCTTTATAATGCAACTTGTTATTCTTTTTGACTGAAAGCGGGAGATTACCCTTCCCCAGGTCTAGACCATTTGCCTCTAGGCATGCTTAGTGCCGTCACAAATGCTTCCACAGCACATTATCACTCTCATTGAAAGCAGGCCCTATATTCTTTCATTGCTTCCCTTTAGGGCTAAGCACTGGGGGTGATGCCTGGATTGCTCCTAGATTCCAAGAAACCCCACCCAGCCACAAAAATGTTTGCCATCTGCACACCTGACCTAAGTTCTTCCTGCGAGGACCTCCTGAGTGCCTAGCTTTACTGCCTTATCCCAGTCTGGACAGTTTTTCTTATAGGTATCTGACTGCCTGTCTGATTCTAAGAACAAGCCATTCTCCCAGCAGACAGTCATCACAGGTCTGGTTCAGACGCTTCTGATTACGGGCCTGCTTTGCCCTGAGTGTTCTGTGTTGACTGGGCCGTGCTTCCTTTTCTGAGGTACCGATCCCCAGGCTTTGGTGTCTCCTGCCTAGATTACCAGGACTAGCCTGTGCCTTCCTCCCTAGGTTGTCTAGGTTCTCTAGAGTGAGTTCCCTTTTTATCTGCTATGTATAATCTCTATTTTGCCATAAACACTTGTATTATCTACCAGACACCTGCTGACTCCTTTAACTCTGTCTTCACACACTTGGCCAGCCCATTATACTTAAAATCTTGAAGCAGCATTTTAACTGGAAGCCTCGAGGATTGCAGTTGATTAGAGGCATATTCCAGAACATAAATACTAGGGTGTCAATTGTGATGTTGTCCCTGGAGGTGCTGGTTCTTGGTATTTCTGATATTTCCAAGTGTTGATTTCATCATTGTGCACTATGGAGAGGGGATGCCTTCTTCCTGCCTGAAAAACTGGGAGCAATATTTTATATGTTTTGTGACAAGAGCAGTGTCAAAGGTAGCAAAGACATTGTAAATATTTAGGGCACCTGATAACTCAGGTCCAAACTGTTACAGCAGCTATGCTATTGTATGTTTCTCCATCTCCATAGATGAGTCTGAGTAGGCAACTTTATTGGAATCCAAATCCATCTGAATTTCCCACTGCTTCTCTAAGAAGCGTTGTCTTTAGCTAATAAAGCACAGTGTGGTTTCTTGTATCTCGAGCATCTGTATCACCTTGAGATTCTCCTCATGTCTCTGTCTAAGTGAGATGAGCACTAAGGGATTCTGATAGAGAAGATATCTGGGGAGGTTTGGGAGGAGTGGGGGCCATATTTATTCAAGCTTTAAAAGACAGAACAAGGCATTAAGGCCTCATCAGAACAGTTAGATCTTGTTTCTAAACTTCCCTATTGATCCATAGTTTTGTCAGAGGCATGTGCACCAGAGCAACTCCATCTTAAGTAGGAACTGGGTAAAATGAGGCTAAAACGTACTGGGCTGCATTCCCAGACGGTTAAGGCATTCTAAGTCACAGCATGAGATAGGAGGTCAGCACAACATACAAGTCATAAAGACCTTGCTGATAAAACAGGTTGCAGTAAAGGAGCTGGCCAAAACCTGCCAACACCAAAATGGCGATGAGAGTGACCTCTGGTGTCTTCACTGCTACGCTCCCACCAGCACCATGACAGTTTATAAATGCCATGGCAACATCAGGAAGTTACCCTAGATAGTCTAAAAAGGGGGGGCATGAATAATCCACCCCCCCCTTTTTTTTTTAGCATATCATCAAGAATTAACCATAAAAATGGGCAACCAGCAGCCCTTAGGGCTGCTCTGTCTATGGAACAGCCATTCTTTTATTTCTTTACTTTCTTAATAAACTTGCTTTCACTTTGCACTGTGAACTTGCCCTGAATTCTTTCTTGTGCGAGATCCAAGAACCCTCTCTTGGGGTCTGGATCTGGACCCCTGCCCTATAACAGTCTGATGGCTTGCTGTTGATAAGCCAAGATCACCCTCAAAAACTTGGAGATGGGTTATGGCAGACATCTTTAGGTATCCCAAACGAAACTGTGGTGTTGCTCTCTTTGCCTTTTGCCTTGAAGAATGTCAGAAAGAATGGGAAACTTTGGGTAGAAACTATGGCCTGGAAGGAATATTACTTCTATTAAAAAATGTTTATTGCCAGCATATGATCATTCAGGTAATAGATACTACACACATAATATTTGTAAACTACCAAATAAATGAACTCAGATAAAAATAAAAATCACCAAACTTCTGTCAGACAAGAATAAATACATTATCTTATAGCTATTTCTGGTTCTTTCCATATGTATATATAAAAATACATAATAAAAGATAACAACATAAAATAATATATAAATTTTCTAGTTAGCTGACTGGATTTTTAACAAAAAAAGGAATTTATCCTGATTTCATAATTCTATGTAGATATTTTCACTACCTGATATATTGGACAATTTCTTCTGTGCTTTAAATATTCTTATAAATAATTTTAATAGTTGCTTAGAAGTCCATTGAAAGAATGTACCATTGTTTACATAATCAATTTTTCAACATTTAGGACTTTTACTTAAACATATAAATATTGTTTTGATATCCATCTTAAAGGAATAAACTTCAAATATCTCTCTGACAATATCCTCAAATTCCTAGAAGAGGGATTTCTAGGTCAAGCAATACATATGTTTCGAAGACAAGTGACACATATCAACAAATTATTTCCAAGAAAGACTCTAACCACTTATAGCACTATCAGAAATGTATTAGAGAACTCACATGCCATATTATCATTAAAACAATTTCAAAAAATAAATTTTGATAACAAAATATACAAATAATTTTTAGTTTTTAAACGTGTATAACATTTTCTTTATGGGGTTGGCATTTGTTCAATTGTGATTTGTATGTACCTTTGATACATCTGTTATAGTGCTCCATGTTTCTTATTGATATGTAGAAACTATTTATATTTTCAGGCTCATATAACATTTTCCTCATGTCTTTAAAGTTTTTTTTTCTAGTTTTTTACTTTCAATTTTGCTGAAACATGATATTTTTCTGTAGGTAATTTAGAAGTGGGAAGAGAGAACTGAAACTCTAAAACAACTATTTGCACATGAAAATTCAATGCTCACATGCTGATATAAAACATAATATTACAAAGTGGGTTTTCAAAGAAGAGCACATTTGGCATTTGATTCTTTATCTTTGCCATGTTTCTGGACAAGCTGGCACACTTAATTCACAACCTGTGTTCTCTCTGACCAACATTTAAAGAGATTGATGTTCTTGCATGCAAACAATAAATCTACAGAGAAACTACCCATAAAGTCTCTTCTGAGATGTTTAGTGGTATAGACTTTGGCAGAAAGAGAAAATTCCTAGTATATTGTTCCAAATTCTTTGAGAAATCAGCAGTTGAGGTTTGATAGATGGATATTTTCCACATCATTATACCCAACATTTCTGCAGTTTATTTCTGAAAACTCTAATACATTTTCTCAGAAGAAATACAGAAAGTGCATTTTCAGGCGATAAGATCTTTTTGCTTCCTGTATCTAAAGCAGACAGCAGGCAGATTAGAAAAATGTCCAAAATGGATACCAAGTATACAGACAAACACAAAAGAAAAATAAACAACCATCATTTTAAACAAAAGATGTTTTGACTCTTAGTCCACAGCTATCTTTAAATGTTTTAAAAGTTATTTTCTGTTTTCCTAGTGTAGTAGGTCACTTTTATTTTTATGTATCCAAAACACAAGAGTACTGTCAGTAGGAGTTTGCCAATCTGGAAGATAAGCAAAGATTTACCTCCTGCTTTGAGTTTAAACTAGAATCCAGTTTTGGCTGGGCGCAGTGGTTCATGCCTGTAATCCCAGCACTTTGGGAGGCCAAGGTGGGTGGATCACCTGAGGTCAGGAGTTCAAGACTAGCCTAGCCAACATGGCAAAACCCCATCTCTATTAAAAATACAAAAATTAGCTGGGTGTGGTGGCATATGCGTGTAATCCTAGCTACTCAGGAGGCTGAGGCATGAGAATCGCTTGAACCCATCAGTGGAGGTTGCAGTGAGCTGAGATCATGTCATAGCACTCCAGCCTGGGTGACAGAGGGAGACTCCATCTAAAAAAAAAAAAAAAGATGGAATCCAGTTTCATATAAAATATTCCCCTAGTATCCTACATTAATATTTAAAATAAAAGAATCTTAGAAATATAGGGGGTATACCTGCCCAAATCTCTTGTCAAATTGTGATCTCCAGTCTTCCAGGTGGGGCCTGGTGGGAGGTCATTGGATCATGGGGGTGGACCCTTCATGAATGGTTTAGCACCACCCTCTCAGTGCTGTTCTTGTGATAGTGAGTGAGTGAGTTATCATGAGACCTGGTTGTTTAAAAGTGTGTAGCACCTCCCACCTCTCTTTCTTGCTCCTGCTCTAGCCATGTGAAGATGCCTGCTTTGGCTTTGCCTTCTGGTGTGAGTAAAAGCTCCCTGAGGCCTCCCGAGAAGCAGATGCTGCCATGCTTCCTGCACAGCCTGGGAAACTGTGAGCCAATTAAACCTCTCTTCTTAGGTATCACCCAGTCTCAGGTATTTCTTTATAGCAATGTGAGAGCTGACTAATACAGGGAGTCTTGCAGGTTTCCTAATTAAGTAGTTGCTACACAGAGAAGAGTGAGACTGTGGGTGTATACTCTTGTCCACTGTGAATGTAAAGCGTTTTTTCTTATCTTCTTTTCCTGATGGGACTGAGAAAGAGTGCATTTGCCAGATAAATGGGCACATACTATGCACCTAAAAATATTGTTAATTTGCTTTAGCAAGGAAATCACATTTTACATGGCAGTTGCAATTGGGCTGCTACTGGATTGCATTTGTGTAAGTCCACTGTCCTCCTCTAGGTTCTGGCTGATTTTTCCAGTGACCAGAATGGTAAATTCAACGGTGATGTGATAGAAACCACCACCTCTTCATAATTTAGATCTGTAAGGGTGGCACTGATCTCTGGGATTTTCCCTAATAGGGCAATTTCTGAGGCTTTCACTCGGCTTTCTCCACGATGATAGCTCTTACCCCACAGGCCAAGGCATTAGTGTAGGGGTTCTGCCAACTAGCAAGTATGTAAATTCCAATTATAAATTGGGTCCAGGTGTATGACCCCTGGTATATCCTTGGGCTGAGTGGATTCTCTGTGAGCGGGACCTGAACCACAACTCCATATATTAACAGGATGCTTACTCTAATGGATGAGGCATGATGACTCTTTGGGTCCCCAGATATTAATGTCAGTTAGGATCATACATCCAGTAAGTTTTAAAAATGTTTGGATATTCCCCATTTCCTAGGATATAGTACCCAGTTGAATGGTTGTATTTGCCTTTGGGGAAGAATTAGGAATATTATTATCATATACATTTACTGTAATATTATAGGGCCCTTTCATTGAGGACTAGGCCTTCCTTTCAGTTCATTGGTTCCAGGTCTCAGAACTCACTCAGATCCAAAAACTTAGCAAGGGATTTTGACTTTTCATTGGGATAATTTCACTCAGCCTCCAGGTTATCTATTTTTTTATTTCTTTGGGGGCAGATAGATCTACCTAGGGATGATTTGGTCAGTCCTCCTTGGCTGATATTCTGACCTTTCTGCTCAGCTCATTATAATTGTTCTCACTTTGTTTTGATAGAAAAATACCATCTTGTGGACTCTACAGTTCAGGACTATTTTATTTTTGTTGCTATAAGGTCAACTAGCTTTGTAAGAACATCTTCTACCAATACTTCTGGCCTTCAGAGGACAGCTATTATTGACCTTAGCATCTCCCTGTTTCCCTCACCACAGTTCTCAGTTTCCACATGGTATCATAGTCAAGCTTATGGCCAAGTAGATATTGGACCATTGTTGACACATAAATAGGTTTTCTAGTTGGGGCTGGTTCTTGAGTACAATGGAGGGAGGAGTAACATCAATGCATTAGCAAATGAGTGAACAAAAAGGAACAGGGGATCTACTTGGGTAAGAAGGGAAAGAAATACCTGGGACCAGTGAAAATAGGAAAAAGTAACAAGGTCTCAGAACTGAAAGTCATGATGAGGTGATGCAATTGCTAAAGTTGGAGCTCTAGAGAAAGTGAGATGGAAGGATAGGAAATATGAGACACTGCAGACCCATCTAGTTAGGCTGATTTACACTTTCCAAATCCCAAGCCTTTTCTGGTCAGTTTGTTTCCAAGATCCAGATGCTTTCTCTTTAGGTATTAATTCATCTGTGGATACAGGGCTACAGTAACCAAAACAGCATAGTACCGGTACAAGAACAGACACATAGACAATGGAACAGAATAGAGAACCCAGAAATAAGACAGCACACCTACAACTATTGATCTTCAACAAACCTGACAAAAACAATCTATGGATGAAGGGTTCCATATTTAATAAATGTTGCTGGGATAACTGGCTAGCCATATGCACAAAATGGAAACTGGACCTCTTCCATACACCATATACAAAAGTCAACTCAGGATGGATTAAAGACTTAAATGTAAAACTCAGAACTATAAAAACCCTAGAAGAAAAGCCTAGGCAATACCATTCAGGACATAGGCACAAGCAAAGATTTTATGATGAAGATGCCAAAAACAATTGCAACAAAAGCAAAAATTGACAAATGGGATCTAATTGAACTAAAGAGCTTCTGCACAGCAAAATAAACTATCAACAAAGTAAACAGACAACCTACAGAATGGGAGAAAATTTTTGCAAACTATTCATCTGACAAAGGTCTAATATCCATTATCTATAAGGAACCTAAAATAATTTACAAGAAAAAAATAATTAAAAAGTGGACAAAGGACATGAAGAGTCACTTCTCAAAATAAGACATACATGAAGCCAATAATCATATGAAAATAGCTCCGCATCACTGATCATTAGAGAAATGCAAATCAAAACCACAATGAAGTACCATCTCACACAAGTCAGAATGGCTGTTACTAAAAAGCAAAAAATAACAGATGCTGACAAGGTTGTGGGGAAAAAGGAACACTTTTACACTGTTGGTGGGAATGTAAATTAGTTTAACCATTGTGGAAGACAGTGTAGTGATTCCTCACAGACCTAAAAACAGAAATACCATTCGACCCCAGCAATCCCATTACTGGGTATATACTGTGCCTCCCTCCCAGCCACAAAATAAAATAAAATAAAATAAAATAAAATAAATGATTCTATTATAAAGACACATGCACATGTATGTTTATTGCAGTACTATTCACAATAACAAAGACATGGAATCAACCTACATGGCCATCAGTGATGCACTGAAAAAAGAAAATGTGGTACATAACACCATGAAATACTACATAGCCATAAGAAAGAAAGAGATTATGTCCTTTGCAGGGATATAAATGGAGCTGGAGGCCATTATGCTTGGCAGTCTAACACAGGGGCAGAAAACCAAATACAGCATGTTCTCATTTATAAGTGGGAGGTAAATGATGAGAATACATGGACACACAGAGAAAAAAACAACACACAGTGGGGCCTACTGGAGTGCAGAGGGTGGAAGGAGGGAGAAGATCAGGAAAAATAACTAATGGGTACTAGGCTTAATAGCTTAATACCTGGGTGATGAAATAATCTGTACAACAAACCGCCACGACACACGTTTACCTGTGTAACACACCTGCACATGTACCCCCGAACTTAAAAGTTAAAAAATAAAAAATAAAATATAAATTACCTTGACGCCCTATGGCCTGCATATACCCAGGCCACTAAACGGGTACCGTGATGGTTTCAGAACTAGTAGTAAAAACTTTCCCAGATTCATACCTTCCTGCTATTGCCCTTCTTGAATTTTGACCCTTCTTAACTTCTCTATACTCTATGCTCTGATTCTTGGCTCATTATCCACGCAAGATCCTCGCTGTCGCAGTGAATTCTCTTAGGTGGTCATTATGTTCCAGTCAGTTCCTGGAAGCAGAACCTCTGGCAGAGGTGGCATGCCCTTTGGGTCTGCTTAGTGCTCCAGGGGGAAAAAACTAGAACTGATCCATGACTTTGTTAAAGTTACCCTAAAGGAAGCTGTCTCCGTCTTCATGCTGTTAACCCCTCTCTCCTGTTGTCTCTCAACACTTGGGAAGATGTTGTATCTGTCTTGTGAGCAAGCATTCATTATTTGTCAAAATACTATTCTGCTTCTCTTAGTTTTGTTTCTTATTGTATCAATATTTTTCATTGCTTATTTTTTCTTCTCTAAGTTAATGGTTCTAAGTTGAATTCCAGTATACAAATGTAGTAGTTTCAGAATTGTTAATCTACAACCACTCAGGAAAAACCAAATAGAGTGCATCTTACATGCACATATTATACACATTAATTTTGTCTTTATTTAGTTGTATAAACTCCATTCATTTCCTAAGCTACTCACGTTAGCACCTTTTTCTTCCAGTCCTTTCAGTGAAGTTTTTTTTGCAATACGGTATTTGTATTTGTAATAATACTTTTTTCTCATAGTCTGTATTCTACCTTGAGTTCCATTGACCTCTTAAAGGGCTTTAAAAATTTGCATACATTATTTACTCCTTGAGTTGTAGAATTCTGTGAAATTTGGAAAAAATATGTAGTATCATATATTCACCATTACACTATCATATTGAATAGTTTCACTGCCCTAAAAAAATCCCCTGCACTTCAGCCCTCCTCTCCCCACTCCTGAAGCTCTGGTAACCACTGATCTATTTGGAATGTATATAGATTTGTCCTTTCCAGAATTTAATATAAATGGAATCATACAGTATGCTTTCCTGGCCTGCCTTCTTTCATTTAGCAATATGTATTTAAGATTCATCCATGATTTGTATGGCTTCATAGTTCATTTCTTTTTATTGCTGAATATTATTTTATTATATAGATATATCACAAATTTGTCCATCCTCCTATTGACAGAGTCAGATGAGAAGCTGTGACATAGCCCTTTGTTCCATGTGACTGTATGTAAAGAGAGCTAGTCTGCAGACAGAGACAGGTAAAGCAAATGCATGGATGATAACAGCTAAAGATGTGAAATGCACAGGCAGAGGTGCCCTGGATACCTGACACTATATCCTTTCCTGATGCCAGCTCCTTCTTAAGATTCAGCTGTTGTCTTTTCTTCCGTGACCCCCTTTCCCCAATGACTTCATGATAAATTTCCATGCTGATTCTTAAGCTAGCTCAGTGATTATCTGTTACTTGAATTCCAATGCTCTCAAATAATACAGAAGCACATGCTATTATTAATGTCAAAATCATAAATTAGATCTCTGTTCAATCCAGAGCTCCATCCAGCTTCAGACAGTTTGAAACTCAGGCCATTTGGTCCTTCATGTGTTTCCTAGTTACAAAGCCCTATGTATGTAATGCCTAGGTCATAGGGAATCTGTGTTTTTTAACATGTTATCAAATACAGCTGATGAGAGTGGTGGTCGAAAAAGAGTGGGTAAATAACTCTGCATACTGATCCTTTACTATTCGGAAAACAACTCAAAATGTCTGTCCCTCCTGTAAAGCAGGAAGAAATAGCTAACATTCGTTGTGTCCTTCTTTCAGGGTCCAGAGCCAGCACATTGACTTTAGGACTCTTAAAAATTGTATGTGATAAAGACTTAGCCATTGATTAAGCAAGAGACAAGAATGTGTTTTTTTTGTAGGTTTAAGTGATCTTTGTAGATAGCAGTGACTGTGGGTGTGCAAATGCTGAATTAATTCTACCAGAGCAGCCTGAAGACAGGTTGACTGAACCCTTGGATGTCAATTTCCTCAAAAGAGCAATGTGAAAAGTTACCAGTTTTTAGCATTAGGGATTGAATCACTGTTTTCAGAACGATTCAATCTACCACGTCAACATCTCATTAAATTCTAAGCACTGTTGTGGATGACAAGGTAGGAGGTGGGAAGATGTGAGTTAGGGATGGAGGGTGAGGGACGTAATGATGGGCTCACCAACATGGTTTGGGTGTTGTGCCTCAGGAAGTGACTAGAAGAAGCAATCACACCAACATAAACCTGTCTGGCCATGAGCATGCATTTTTTACTACTCATGTGGGCCTTTGTGGTAGGAGGGAAAAGGCTACTCAATTTACTTCATGTACTCCCTGCCAGAAACCTCCATATAGGCAAGGGATTTCCCTAGTAAGCATCCACTATACTATATACAACCACTTTCTGGGAAATATGCAGTGCCCTCAAAATCTCCGCTTCCCTGGAGATGGTGGAGATTTTTGGAGCTTAGCTTATACAGACACTGTGTTCTCCTCAACCATTCCACACCCAGGGTAAAGTCCATTAAGTCAGTGTTAGCTAGAAAGAATTTCCTGATGAAACTGCTGGGCATTAATGGGAGAAGCTGTGCTTTCTCAGAGTAACAGGAATTGTAGTTTAGAACTTGACTGTTTCCAAATTCTTCCCCCTGCCACAGTCTCTTTATAATTCATTGAAACCTCCTTGTCCCAGAGCTGAAGATCAGAAGATCAGTACCATCTGCATTTTCCCAAACATCAAAAGAAAGCAGTTTTTCACAAGGGCGTCAGTTGTACTCATATGCCCTGTTTTACATGTGATGATGATGACACTGTTGCTCCTATTGATGATGAATTTATCCCACCAGAAGATATATACTTCAGTAAAAATGAGGCAGATATACCATGGGGATTTGGAAAAGGCTCTTAAAAGACCATCTTCTCCAGGAATCTTCCATACCACAAATATGAGACAACATTTCCCTTCTCTTGTCTGTCAATAAAAAATCTTTTGACGAATTGTTTGCATTGTTTATAGTAAATTCAAGTTGTTTTTGTTTTTGTTATTGTTGTTGTTTATCTGTGTAGTATTGTTTTGGTAGGATAAAAAGAGAGCCATGAAATCAGCAATTTGGACGTAATCTGGAGAAACATGATTACTCATCATATAACTTTAAGCAACTTGCTTTACTTCTCTAGGTCTCCATTTCACCTATAAAATTGAGATAACAATGCCTATGGTTGAGCTGTTGTGAGGATTATAAGATGACGTGTACAAAGTGCTTAGAACAATTCTATACTCACTATCTGGAGTAAGTATTTTTTTCTTTCCTGCTATTTTCTCTTTTACTTGCCTTATACAATAGCATCAATCATGGGGCCACAGGCATGAAAATCTATTTTATAGAAGGAAATGAGAATCTTTTTATATAAGGAAATGAAAGATTTCACCTAATGACTTTAAATTTCTGAAGATTTTTATATTAGCCATGTTCAAATCTCCCACTGGACTAAAGCAGTTGCATTTCTAAGCTTTTGAGATTGGTGTGCTATATCTCCATAGAATGTTAGAGCCAAGAAAGTCTTTTCAGGTGGTTTATTTAGTGTAATTCCTTCATTTTGCAGAAGAAGAAATTGTAACTTTAACAGTTGAGATGATTGTTTGAGGTCATTTGGCCAGGTAGTACCAAACCAAAATTTGAATTCACTCCAGTCCATTTCCATTCTGTTATCCTACCTAATAGCTGACATTAAAGATGTAATGATTTTCCCTGGGTTGTCTTCTTGCTAACTTTTTAATTAAAGAAAATGAAGAAAGGTCCAATTTTTCTTTCCCATTTTATCTTGGTTCAAGATTATGTACCCAAGTTTTCAATCACTGTAGAGCAGGGCAAATTATGGAGGAAGTTTGGAGAAAGTAAGAACTAAACAATTCCATGCAGCCCAAACATCCTTAAGAAACAACATTCTTTGAAGAATCTACCCAGATTCTAATAAGGAAACACAAGAGGCCTCACAGGTCATTCACATAGCATAGCATCTAAGAACAAGCACCAGGACACCAACAACACGACCCAGAAAGCAGACTAATTAAAGAATACAGCAGGGAATGAAGCTGGGCCACCTGCATTGCAAATATACAGTGTTCAAACCAGAGAAAGTATAGAAAATTCCACCATTGTAGTTGGTTCCACAAGAAGCATGCTGTGGCCTCTTTGATGTTTCACCAGAGGGTGTCTGTGATAAACTGCCAGGCCTGAAAATGTTCAGCTATTCAGTTAGAAAGTGAGCATTAGGACCAAACAATATCAGGAGAGACTGGTGGGATGAGCCTGATGGTTTCTATGTGTGTGACTTGGATGAAGGGCAAGACTATTTTCAAGTGTAAGATTTATTCAGCAGCCACATCTGTTCCATGCGTGGAGGCGACCAAGCAAGACAGTGGCAGGAGACAGACCACAGTTCCTTGGTTCTACCTAGAGAGACAAGGCAGCTCCACTGTAAGGACTGACCACCAGAAATATCAAAACCTCAGTGCCAGGCGGGTGACACAGGCATGAGAGCAGGAGCGGTCAGGGTTAGAAGAGATTCCTGAGGCAGCAGTGAAAGAGGGTTTTACAAAGAAGGTGAGGTTCTAACTATCTCCCTTTGCCTGCCCACTTCCTCTTGGGCCTGTGGGTCTGAAGCATAGCAGGTTAATTTGGACCTTTGTAGTACATCATCTGCTATTGACCTCTTTGTGTTCATTACGGGGCTTACAGAAAAGTCGGGAACATGAGCCACTGCTTCTCTGCTGTCTCCTTGTGTCCCCAGCACCAGCTGAGGCTGTGTGGGAAGCTCCTTTACCAACTCAACCTTAACAGGATGTAATGATGATGGTGTTGTGGTCCTGCTTAGACACTTTTCAGGTGCCCATGTCTTCCTCTCAGGGCCGTTAACACTGTTCATTCCCACTTCTCCAAATTTTCAAGATTCCATTCCCTGAGCAGGCTTCTAGAACTATCTCTTTCTCCGGAATGTGCTCGATTTTTCACGTGTTTCAGTGGTTCCTGTAGCCACTGGGCTATTTATCAGTTGCGTCCACGTGTAACTTAGATTTGAATATCACTATTAACTCTCTACTATGTAAGGAAAAACAATACTTTAACATCTTCTTGCCAGGCATGGTGGCTCAGGCTTATAATCCCAGCACTTTGGTAGGCCAAGGTGGGCGGTTCAACTGAGGTCGGGAGTTCGAGACCAGCCTGACCAACATGGAGAAACCCCACCTCTACTAAAAATACAAAATTAGCCGGGTGTAGTGGTACATGCCTGTAATCCCAGCTAATCGGGAGGCTGAGGCAGGAGAATTGCTAGAACCTGGTAGGGGCTTGTGGTGAGCCGAGATTGCACCATTGCACTCCAGCCTGGGCAACAAGAGGGGAACTCTGTCTCAAAAAAAAAAAAAAAAAAAAAAGGAAAATCTTCTTAATTTTCCCCAGGCATGTTCTATGGTTGTTATCCTTAAATATTATTGTAATCATTATTTAACTGTGCACTGGCTGTTGTAGGAAACAAAGTCGTGTTCTCTTCTCAGTGGATTAACGATTTAAATCAGAAAAGTAATGCATTCTAAGAAGATGAGGAAAGTATAATAGGAAAGTGGATAAAGCGCCCAGGAGACGGGTCATTATTTTGAGGAGATATGTGTCTCTGACCCTGTGTTGACTAAACCCTGCAACCCACCAGAAGGTACCTGTGAGGCCCTTGGAGGATTGCTTTGATAACTTGAACTGGCAGCAAACTAGTTTCCAGCTGGGAAAGGCTTCTTTTGCTCCACTTAAAGAATAGATAACAATAGATTTTAATTGTTTTATTCACTTTGAACAACTACCACATACTTCTGCATCCTAGGGATCACACCTTGCTATAGACAGGCCTGCTTCTAAGTGTGGGCTGTAACCTACACTGCCATTTTTTTTTGCAAAGAAGGGTAAGTTTCCAGTGTACACAAGGCATTAGTAGGACCTGTAGACACAGGTGAGCAAAGCAGACCAGGTGTCTGTCCTGGAGTTTACAGTGAGGGAAGTGGATTCCCTTAACTGTGAACTATATGATTATGTGTTTAGTTATACCTGCTCTGCTGTTCACAACAGCAAAGACATGGAATCAACCTAATTGCCCATTAGTGATGGACTGGAAGTAAAATGTGGTACATATATACCATGGAATACTATGCAACCATAAAAAAGAATGAGATCATTGCTTTGCAGGGACATAAATGGGGCTGGAGGCCATTATTCTTAGCAAACTAATGCAGGAACAGAAAGTCAAATATCACTTGTTCTCACTTATAAGTGGGAGATAAATAATGAGAACACGTGGACACATAGAGGGGAACATCACACACTGGGAGCTTTTGGAGGGTAGAGGGTGGGAGGAGGGAGAGGATCAGAAAAATAACTAATGGGTACTAGGCTTAATACCTGGGTGATGAGATAATCTGTATAACAAATCCCCATGACACAAATTTACCTGTGTAACAGACCTGAACTTGTACCCCTGAATGTAAAAGTTAAAAAAAATACTTATACCTGCCTTGGATGCAAAGTTCTGTGAGAGGGACCTGACCTAGCCTGGGAGTGGAGGTGGTCAGAGACGCTTTCCCTGAAGATGGAATAATTAAAGTGGTATGAGAGGTGAATGGGGACTACTCAGGGGAAGGGGAGGATATCAGAGAATGCAGTAAAAGGCAAGGGGGCTGTGCATGTAGAAGTCCCCAAGGCACAGAGGAGGTGCATGCTACCCTTTAGAAAGCTGATGATGGGGCCAGTGTGGGCCTGAAGTGGGGAAGGTGGCCAGAGCAAAGGTTGGAAAGACAAATAAAGACCAGATCAGGCAGGGCCTGGTACACAGTGTTGAGGATTTGGAATTTTGTTTTGAGAACACAGATAGTCCTTGCAGGGAGTGTGCAGTTAAACAGGAGGTAGATTTGAGATGTCACGATGATCCAGAAACTGTGGAGTTAAATGCATATTAACTGGAGCTGAGCTTGATTCTGGTGAAAACATACCTACTCTTGGCTAATGTGAAGAAACACTGATACAAAAATTGATCCCATTTTTGGGTGTCTTTTTTTCTTTGTTTTCAACAGAACCATTAGAGTTGATCTTTATGGCACTCATCTGGGAACTCTGCCCTTGACTTTACAGACAGGGTGGGGAAGAATCTGGCCCTGGAAACCATGGATCCCCCCTTGTGATCTATAGTCTTCTGTACTCATTTCTTAATTTCCCCAGGTATGCACTCCTTTTGGAACACAAAGTTCAAAAGTGGATAGACACAAAGGAGTGTGAACTTGGTGTCTATGGAGGTTGGTGGTGATCTGTGGCAAAGCAACAGCGAAGTCCCCAAGTGGGCGAAAGTTAAGCTGCCTCTCTCAGCCTCACTCCACATTCCTCCTCGGGCCTGGTGGCACAAGCTTTTTTGTGCATGTTAACACGGATAACTATGGAGTAGTTTGTAAATGGATTAAATATGAATTTAAGGTTAACAACTATCGAGTTGACCAAACCCATTGAGATTTTAAGATCAATGTCTTTAGGCTCAGAGAGAGGCAGAAATTAGGAAAAGGATTTATTGTTGATTTTGGACTGATGCTGCCTCCTTAAACTTATGCTGAGACATGTCCATACCACCCTCCAACTAGTTCTTTCTTTTGGTGTTTTGTCTCCCCTATCCCCCCAACAACCAGTTCTTTCTTTTAGTCTATGCTTTACTCTCTGCCTCCTCTCTCTTCTTCTATCAACCAGCAACCCCACCTCATCCCCCTTCCCATCACATCTAACCTCCATCACTTATTAACCCCTCCCCCTCCCCCTCCCTTTTCCCCTCCTCCTTCCCCTCCCTCCCTCCCTCTTTCCTCCCTTCTTCCCTTCCTCCCTCCCTTCCTTCCTTCCTTCCTTCCTTCCTTCCTTCCTTCCTTCCTCCCTGCCTGCCTCCTTTCTTCCTTCCTTCCACTCATATTTATTTCTTTGTGATGTAAAATTTAATGGGAGAAAATCTTTGAAGAATATGAAGAAATTATACACAAGAACTGGTTGTTGGTGGGTATGGGGGAGACAATCATACACAATAACGTTATGTCAAGAAAGACTTCCTGAGAGTCAGCTCCTTTCTATGATGGAATGAGCTCCCAGGAGATATAATAGGAAGCCAATCACTTGAATTATTTAAAACGCAACTGGACAAAGTCATCAAGGATGTGGTGCCAGGAAGGGGACCAGCCTCAGCGATATAGGAATGAAGAAAATGGTCCTAACCGGATTGTTCTCTTCTCAGCTCAGTTTGTCTCTAGGCTGAATTCTGTAACTCCTGCTGAAATCAGTTTTATTTATAGTCAGTAAGTTCCACTACTCTACTGTGGTAAAATTCATCAGCAATTAGAACAAAATAAGGATAGGAGATATTAGGGATGCCCTTCTCAAGGAAAAGCCTGTTCTTGTAGATGAAACATTGAACTTGATATTGAAGGAGCTCAGTTTTTATTCTGGGCTTACTCTTGATTATGCGATAAGAAAGGAAAGTTATTCTGCTACTTCATGACAAAATGTCCTGGTTAAACATTACTTCCAGAAGTGTCTGAGTATGATTTTTTACAAAATGAGTAAAGCACTACAGCTTTCTCCCCGCAAAATCCTTTTTCCCCTAATATACGTTTATGACATTTATACTGAGATCCATATTATACTTCCAGTGCATTGCAGGAATCTTTCTTAATTTTTTTAAGTTGTGGAATGCTTCATGAATTTTCCTGTCATTTTTGCTCAGGGGCAAATGCTAATCTTCTCTGTATTGTTCCAACTTTAATATATACGTTGTCTAAGTGAACACAGAAATCTTTTAACAGAAGTATGTGGAATATAAATATTGCTACTTTGGAGCAGATCAATGTTCTTGCTGCCTAGCACTGTAGGACTTATGGAAAGCTGTTGTTGTTTACAGTGATGATGTCACCAGACAAACATATCCCTTGATTCTCCTCAAACTTTGATAGAAACCCACTTGGTTCTATAAACCAACAGAACTTTCTACATGGGGTGCATACTTTATAATTTTTTTCACAAGTATCCTTTTATTTGATATTTCATTTGGGTATTATTAAGATTGTTTTACAGATGAAAATCCTAGAGCTGACAAGGGGAAAACTTATTTGCTCAGTGACCCAGGGCTAGCAAGTGGTAGAGTGGGAACACAGTCTGTCTCCAAAGCCCTACAGCCTTCTCATTTCACCATCCTGCCCTTCCTAACCCTTTTCCAGGCCTCAGCCTAGCAATGTACAGATGATGGCCCTCCCTATCCTCTATATATGTCTGGCCAAATTGACCACATACAATGTTGTAGTCTGTCTCAAAAGCTGCTTCTTTGAATGTAATTTTTCATTCTCAGGGGAACAAATGCAAATTCCTTTGGATTTTATACCTCTCGGTTGAACAAATCAGCCCTTTTCCTGATCAGCCAGGAATTGGATCCATTCTTCCTCCTCTCTTTGCAGATCTGCCTTCCCCTAAACTCCTGATACAAGCTTCATCCACCCCACAAGGCCAGGACACCTGAGTGATTCCCCGGGCTCTGAGAACACAACTTGTTGGGGCGACAACTAATTCTGGACTAGGTTTGACAGGAAGACCAACTTATTCATGCCCTCATTTTGTCGTAGTAAAGAGCCTGCTATCTTTTGCAACTGACTGGATCCCTTGATCAATTCCAAGGGACCATCAAAACTCAACGTTCTGACCATAAGGATGATAAGAAGTAAAATAAGTAAACTAATGAACCTAAAATAAATTATCCAAGTGCTGTGAATACAACACAGGAAAAAAATTCTCCCAGTAAAGAACTTAACATGACTTTCACTGAAGGCCTTTCAAAGCTGAACTACTATGTTCACTCCTCATGTTCCCTGACAAACCTGAATCTTGTCACCTGCCAAAGGTATCTGTCTGTAGCATCTGTGTCCCTGAATTAATGTAAGGTATTTCTTTAGCCATGTACTGGTTTCTGTCTTGTTAGTCTTCTGTTTCTGAGTTGCAGGTTTCTGCTAAAAATGCTTCAGTTCAGAAAAGGTAAATAAAAAGTAATTATGTTTCTTTCATGGTTTGTCTTGCGATTTCCCTACTGGCACGTTTCCCTCAGGAAAGGACTAACTTTCTAGAAATCAGCTTTCTCCACAGCTAGGACAACATGTCTGAGAACTCAGAGACGAGAGCAACGTTAATCAGCAGGTAATACCCATTGGTTTCTCTGGAAGGAGTTAAGAGATGGAGTGGATGGAGTCGGCACAGCAAGGCTGGACCTGTTTTAGGAGTGGTAATATTAGTAATTAAGTGAAAATAATTATAATCATAATAGTGATAGCCACTTTTGTTGATTAGCACTGTAATAAATACAGTAACACATTATCTCACTTGAAACGCACCCAAAGCCCATCAGGTAGGTACTAATATTCTCCACTTTTCAAATGAGAAAACTGAGGCTTTGTCAGGATCTCGTGATCTGCTTTATTACTCACAATGTGCTTCGTGACTATGGTGACAGAGATATCAATGAATTGTCTACCCAGGGCCCAATGCCAGTGATGCTTGTTTTCTGTTCTCCTCCCTTCCTCCCAGAGTTCCGGGCTCTGGATGTCTGTCTTGTAGCTGATTTATTATATCCCTACTATTCATTTCAGGTGCAGACAGGGGAAGATAGAAATGCCACTCAGTGCGATTTGTCCCCTTATGGTTTAAAAAAGTTGTTCTTACTGTCTATAGATTCTATTTCTCCCCAGTTAGAAGAAATACGAAACAGCAGCAATAGAGTAGAACTTGGGATTTGATAACTTTGAACTCTGGTCTTCTAGCTTGACATGTGGCCTCCTGCAAGTCAATTCACTCCATAGGTAACAACTTTCTTACCTTAAACATAAGGGAATGAATTACAAGATCTGTAAGATCCCTGTCTGCTACAGAATTGCATGTTTCTGTGATCACATGGTTTTCAGTCATTTATTTTGATGTCGTATAAACTCAGACTTCTCTTAAGGATAAGTTAGGCCTGGCTCAATGCCACAATGACTGCCATATGAAATCTATTTGGTTAGTCTTGCTTTAACATATCATGAATTTACTTAAGAAAATAAACCCAACAAATCTTAGGCTTCATTAAATAGTAAGATATTATTTGTGTCAGAACAATAGGGGATCAAATCTAGGTGTTGCTAAATGTAAACGGTGACACAGTATAATTTTCAAGAAGTGAAAAACAAGAATGTTCTAAAAATACATAGAAAGTATCTTTCAGGAATGACTAAATCATTAACAAGGAAACCAGCAAACTGGTAAAGCTGGTTCCAAGAGTATTTGAGGAACGGAAATTCACGTAGTCTGTCAGGAAGGGCATGCTGAAATAAGTTTGCAAGTCAGATACAAAGCTGGCTAGTTTCCTACAAAGCAATAAAACCATTACATTTGTGGCATCTTTTCTACTGGCCAAAAGTCTCTTGAATTTCTACTCAACAAACACCCACAAATTAGTATGTAACTCAGTATCTGAGCCTTAATCAGTAGTAAATAGCAAATCAAATAAAGTTACACTTAGTAGAGAATTAAATAATAGTAGAGTGGGCTTGTTAGGTAACACTTCAGCATCAAAAAAAAAATAACCGTCCTTTTGCCTTATTTTCATGTTTTGGATAAATCTTGTTGTCAACTAAATTCACTGTTCAACAATGTTATCTTTCTATAACTAAGATTCAGCATCCACAAAAGGGATAAGTGATATCCACCCAAAAGGACTGATGTGAGTCTTACATAAGATGTGTAATTCATGTAGTTATGGACTAAAACCTAGTAGTTTTTGATCCTTTTCTTTGTGTTTTGAAAACAACTACACTCAAAAGGTGAATGATTGCCAGATTTCTAAGCAATGTCCTTATTCTCCAAGTTTATGCGAGATTGTTCTTTGGCATCCTTGCCCCAGAAATCAGAGAAGCGAAAAACAGAGAGAAGCACTAATGGTGTACTTGCTTCCCACCCACACATCATCATCAAACAATAAGTGGCCCTTTTTTAGGGGGTGAGGAACAGAATAGAATTCAAATTTTTTGATATATATATATATTTTTTTCTACAGGGTGTGTCATCCAGGCTGGAGTACAGTGGTGTAATCATAGCTCACTGAAACTTCAAACTCCTGGGTTCACAAACTTTTGATAAATATTCAAGAATATTTTCAGTTATCCATTATTTTAAAAATAATTTAAGTATCTATAAAATCATAGAATATCTTGAGGTAATAGAGACTTGGACCTCCGACAGTCAACCACATTGACCTGGTTCATGATGAGTGCTTTACACAGTCTTCCTTGCCAGACGGTCTCTCATCTCCAGTTCTGAATATAAACAATGATCAGTGGTCACCGTGGGGTCAGGGGACTAGAACTGACCATGACAATCTCTTAGGGGTCTTTCCTCATCGTTACTTTTAGTTTGAGTTTCTTCATATCAATAATTAATGGTTCTCAATAAGCTCTTCCAATAGACCTTTCTGTGATGCAGAAAATATTGAATATCTGCACTGTCCAATATGGTAGCTACTAATCACATATGGCTATTGAGCAATTCAAATGTGGCTAGTGTAACTGAGGAAATAAATTTTTATTTTTATTTTTTATTTATTTTTTGAGACGGAGTTTCACCTTTGTTGCCCAGCCTGGAGTGCAATGGTGCCATCTCGGCTCACTGTAACCTCCGGCTCCCAGGTTCAAGCAATTCTCCTGCCTTAGCCTCCCGAGTAGCTGGGATTAGGTATGCACCACCATGCCCAGCTACTTTTGTATTTTTAGTAGAGACGGGGTTTCTCCATGTTGGTCAGGCTGGTCTTGAACCCCTGACCTCAGTTGATCTGCCTGCCATGGCCTCCCAAAGTGCTGGGATTACAGGCATGAGCCACAGTGCTCGGCCTGTTTTAAATTTTATTTCATTTTAGTTAATTTAAATTCTAATTTAAATAATCGCATATGGCTAGTGGCTACTGTATCGGACAATGCAACCCTGTAGTCTCAGGACTGGTATTCCTAGTCTACCTTATAGATATTAAGGAGTAGAACCTAAACTGACCAATCAAGCAAATACACTCTTTGAGGACAGGAATCACACTTAATACTTACCTCTAAAGTTATAGATTCTTTCATATGAAATATTCTTAGAAAGACTTCTGCTTCTGAGATGGAGTAAACATTTTTTTCCTATTCCTTCCACTAACTACAACTAAAAACCCTTCTTTTGTAGTCATTTTGTTCAGTCATCTGATAAGGATAACAGATTAGTAGACAAATAATTATTGTATTTTGTGATGAATGAAACCCATTGTCTTATGCCTTTTATGTGTATCATATTAATAAATGTTCCCCATACTTATTTAGAAGACTTTACTGTCAGCTCTACCTGAAGAGCCAGTGAATATCTAGTGAGGTGGTGCATGAGCTGAATGTTGATGGAAGAGAGTTTACCAAGGGACCCTGAGGGTGAGGGAAGAGGGCGTTCTTCTTAAAGGAAACAGCATGTGCCAAGACCTGGCAACATTAGTGTGCAGAATAGCACCTTCACTGAACTTCATAGAGGGACTACGCTTTATCTAAGGTCATGAAATTCTTCAACAGCAGAGCTTGGGGCAGCATCAGTCCTTTCCACACAACATTTCTGGTTGTAAGTGATCAGGCTCTTCCTAATTCGCCACTTTGAGCTTCCTGAACAGAATGCTGCCTGATCAGTTGCCCTCCAAATGTGTACTCAGAGCATGTAATCTTTATTATTCTTGACTTCAAGCCACATTTTGGATGCACCATGTCGATACACTGGCAAACTGCAAAAAGTGAAACCCCGTCTCTACTAAAAAATACAAAAAAAAAAAAAAAAGTGAGATAAAAAATATCAAAGCCAATTGAAACAAAGATGCACACATTATGTCTAGGCTTCAGGTATTGCAAGGTGCATTTAAGTTTAGTGCCCTTTAAAATTCCCTGGAAGTTCTCTATAACCTGATTTTGTTTGACAATTTGTCTCCTT
The DNA here is from genome assembly GCF_000951045.1 of Mandrillus leucophaeus. Taxonomy (NCBI): domain Eukaryota; kingdom Metazoa; phylum Chordata; class Mammalia; order Primates; family Cercopithecidae; genus Mandrillus; species Mandrillus leucophaeus. The sequence continues at coordinate 6,668,857 of NW_012108697.1, forward strand.
TTTCCTTCCCTGTCATATCTTCAATTTCAAAAGTGAGGGAAAACAATCTGCTTGCTGTAATCAGAGCCTATGCAAACGAAGCCCGGACCAAAGTCATGAAAGATTACCAATTCATAATTACCTTCAAACCATTTTCCATCATGTGACCAGACTGAATTTTTGTATATAATCATGCAGCAATTAGCCTAGCAACTTAGTTCTTTTATCATTTCCCTGAGGCTAGCTGAAAAGTACCTATTTCCAGGCCAACACAGCTAAGTCGCATTGTTATTATTATCTCATTTCATACTATTGGATGGCCACTGATTCTCTATATAGAAACAGCAACAGTCTAGCTGGAAATGAAGGCTACAAGACTTGTTTTGTAGTTTCTCCTTTAATAAGTGAATACTCAGCAAGAGTGAACCCAGTCATGCACACTTCCAGGTGAATCAGTTTACTTGGATTGCTTCTCTCTACAGTTGTGGTTCTGAAAGTTTAGCAAACATCAGAGTTTCCTGTGGAGCTGGGCCCCACTCGCAGACTTTCTGACTCAATAGATTTGGGCTGGGGCATGAAAATTCTCAGGTGTTGCTGATGCAGCTGGTCAGACACCAGATTTTGAGAACCACTGCACTATGATCTGATTACATGGAGAAGTGGATGTCTGGTAGCTACAGGGCTTCCTGGATACACTTAGGGAATGAAAGTATTGCTGTGAGGAAATACTCATATGATTGTGAGGAATTTTATTTCCTGACCAGAAGTTTAATTCCTTGGAATGAAATCATTTCTTCTATATTCTTAGATACTCATGCATGTTTGCACATGAACAAACACACAAGTATATGCACAGTAAATCTTAATTTGGAAAAAAGGAACGCACTGATAGGCTGACAGGCTCCGCCTTCCAAAATTCAAATGGAGAGGAGTCAGACTTTATAAAATAGTATAGTATTTACTGAATTTAAATTATATAATAACTTGAGAAAATGACTTCTCCACTTCATTTTGCAGTCTTCACATCTGTAAGGTGAAGATAAATGTTTCTTGCCATGTGGTAGCTGTATAGATTCAATTCAATAGGACAATGCATATAAAAACTTTTAGCTCAGTCCCTTGCACCTAATGACCACTCTGCAAATGCTTTGTAAAATATGTACATTTCTAAGACCGAAGTTTACAAATCGACTTAACCAGCACACAGCCCTTCAGTCAATGGGATTTTTTTCCAAACAGAGCAACAACAGCATAGAAACACCTGGCATTGGCATTTCCTTTTCACTTACTTCCACAATCCAAATCACTATCCATCTAGCTTTTGGTATGTCACCAGTGAGCAAGTTTAACACTGGGGGCTTCCCATCTACATTTCTAGGTTTTCTCTCAACTCCTTGAAGCCCCAGCTGTTTCCTCTAAGAAGAATGCCCTCTTCCCTCGCCTTGCAATAGAGAAAGGCCTGTCCTTTCATCCTTTCCTGGGAGGGAATGGCCTCTCATTTCAATTTTCAATGGGGACATGTATCCCCAGGCTGTAGTTTATGAGAAGAATTCTATCGGTGGGCAGAAGTGGTAGCTTATTATAACTAATTTATTCCTAAACCCCACCCCCCTAACAGTGAGGGATGTGGGAGTGTTAAGGGGAATGGGACTACAATAACAAAAGTAGATGTGTAAATTTGGCAACTTTTCACTCAACATATCTGCTGCTTTCATAGTTCCTGGCTCCCCCATCTCAGCAAAGCAGAGGGCGCATTGTTTGCAGGGTTCCAATAAATGTTCATTGTGCAGCACCTTTTCATAATTTGGGGTGAGGATTGAGGCAGGCAAGGGTACAGTATTTTCTGTTTTTCTTAAAATTAAGTAATTCTTTCAAAAGCTTTTTTTTTTTTTTTTTGTTAAAGAAACTTGTATTTGTGAATGAGAAGACAGGAAACAACTTAAATAGCGGTTGTGGGCTTTGGGACTAGAGAGTGGTAGGTGAATCTTGGCCCTACTATTTATCGATTAGAAAAGTATAAATGACTCTCATTTTTGAACTCAGTTTTCACTTCTGTAGCATGGAGAAAATACCTCATTAGTTTTGCATAATGAAATAAGGATATAAAGTTCCCATGGCCTATAATAAAACTCTCATTAATGAACACAATCTGATATATAAGTAACATTACCTTCTGATATGGTTTGGCTGTGTTCCCACCCAGATCTCCTCTCAAATTGTAATCTCCATAATCCCCACGTGTTGTGGGAGGGAGCTGGTGGGAGGTAATTGAATCTTGGGAGTGGTTTCCTCCATGCTGTTCTCATTATAATGAGTGAGTTCTCACGAGATCTGATGGTTTTATAAGTGTCTGGCATTTTCCTTGCTGGCACTCATTTTCTCTCCTTCCATTCTGTGAAGAGGTGCCTTCGGCCATGATCATAAGTATCTTGAGTCCTCCCCAGCCATATGGAACTGTGAGTCAATTAAACTATTTTCTTTATAAATTACCCAGTCTTTTGGGTATTTCTTCATAGCAGCATGAGAATGAACTAATATACCTTCCATTTACTTCTCTATATTAAAGCACATTCTCATCATATCATTTCATCCTCGCAATAATCGCTTCTGCCAGTCAGATATTCTTGTCTCTATTTGCCCATGTAGCTTTTAAACAGAATGAATGATTTATCTAGTTTTCAATCCAGAGCTTTTGATATACCAGCTACAGAAGAAGATAGATGTTCTGTAAGGCTTGGGAGATGCAGTAAAGCTACTCACATCGATTCATGTGGCAAAATGCCTGCAGAGCCTAATGGTCTCTATAGAATGCCTTGATCCTAAATACATTCTTTAGTTTCTAATATAGCCGTATACATTCTTATTTACTTTCTAATAATATAGCCATCATTGAAGTTAAACATTTAGGAAAGAAAACTACATAATTACAAATAATTCAATCTATTTTTCTAGTTCTTCAATAAAAATTGGAAAAACAGATTATTCAATTAACTGTAAATGTTTAGCTGAAGAAATGTGAGTGAAATGATATGTAATCACCAAGTGCTTATGGTTGCCCATCACTTGACAATTCACTTGGGTCAAACAAACTTCAGCTGGGCTTCTCTTCTCCCACTTACCCTGGACCTTTGGCTCATCCCCACAGTTAAGGTTAAGCTAGCACTAAGATGTGGAATATACCTCTGACCCTTCCACTCCCTTAACAGCTTACCACAGGGAAGAGCATCTCCTGTTGAAGCACCCTGATCATGCTGTCTGCTGGCCCCCACAATCACTTTCTTCCCCACCAAAGTTCCTGCTAGCCCTGCAGACCCCTCCCTAAACAAGAAAAACCTTTTACTTTTGCTTAATGTTGAGACATATATGGACTCTGAGGTTGATGTGTTCTCTTTATTGCAGTAGTCATGTTGAAAGTGTCTTTTTCTTCATTAAGTCTGGATTTGTTTTTCATTTGACAGTAACTTTTAGACAGAAATTTTGAGTCGATGATAAAGTGAGAATTCTTTTATGATACTACATTACTTTTACTGATAAGGCCACATATGATCTCTCTGGGGGTGTGTGTGTGTGCACCATATGCATGTGTTGAGAGACAGGCAGAGAGACATAAAGACTGAGATCATTTAACTGAAAAATAATAGTAACATTTATTGGGTATTTGCCACACTGAGAGGCTTAAAGGGCATAATCTCATTAAATTCTGACAAAAACTCTATAATGCGTGTCCCAGAAATAACTCCATTTTACAGGTCTTAAGAAACTAAGACTTACATTATTTAAATTTATTCACCAAGTTGCCGTAAATTAGTTTCAAAGCTGTCTGATTCGAAAGTTTGCATTTATGATATCTGTATCATATTCCTTTTTTCCAATTTGGGATGCTTTAGGTGCTATTTTCTTACCTGTATTATGTTACTAAATTATTGATATTTTAAAAATCATATTCTTGGCAAAACCAGATTGAACTAATTTAATATGTAAGACTCTGGTCTAGACACAGGGAAAGCCAAAACACAGAGGAATGCAAAAATGTTTTTAAGAGGTATACAGTTTGGTATTGGAACTGAGATACAAAGAAGTAACTCTAAAATGACTGCAAATGACATAGAACACAGGGAAACAAAAGACTATGGGAATCAGGAAGAGGGAAGGAGTCTTTCTGGTGCTGATGAGGACCTTTAGATGGTGCTTCAGGGCCAGGTGCCATGGCTCATGCATATAATCTCAGCACTTTGGGAGGCCAAGCCAGGAGGAACACTTGAGCCCAGGAGTTCGAGACCAGCCTGGGTGACATGGTGAGACCTTCTCTCTACTCAAAATTAAAAAATAAAATTTCCAGGCAAGCAAAGTGGCGTGTGCCTGTAGTCCCAGCTATTTAAGAGGCTGAGCCAGGAGTTCAAGATTGCAGTGAGCTATAATCACATTACTGTACTGCAGCCTGGGTGACACATTGAGACTCTGTCTCATAAAATAAAATTAAAAAATATATAAATTGTGCTTTTACAGTGCCTAAGTATAATTGTGAAATGGAGCCTCCATGAAAAATCTTCAATTAGTGGCTCACGCCTGAAACCCCAGCACTTTGGGAGGCCGAGGCAGGTGGATCACGGGGTCAGGAGATCGAGACCATCCTGGCTAACACGGTGAAACCCTGTCTCTACTTAAAAAAAAAGAAATACAAAAAACTAGCCGGGCGTGGTGGCGGGCGCCTGTAGTCTCAGCTACTCGGGAGGCTGAGGCAGGAGAATGGCGTGAACCTGGGAGGCGGCGGAGCTTGCAGTGAGCGGAGATCGCGCCGCCGCACTCCAGCCTGGGCGACAGAGCGAGACGCTGTCTCAAAAAAAAAAAAAAAAAAAAAGTTTGATCCGTAAGATAGTCATTAAATATAAACTCAGGGTATATTGCAAAATTTAACTCACAGGTGTATCATTATTAAAAGGTTTGTGAAGGTGAAACGAGCTGGTACCGGAGAGATGAGGAGTAATTAAACACATTACAAAGAACACCAAGCTGCTCAATGTCCCATGATATAGCTATGGCAGATCCGAATCCTTAACATTTTTATGCAGATGCTTAGATTCTCCTCCTAGCTATTTTTAATGCATAGCTACAGAATTTAGCATCTTGAGAAAGTGCATGGAGAGGAAAATGGGTTCTGCAGTGTGATTTACTATGTGGACTTACCCCAGGTCAGTCACTGAGTGCCTTTGGCATTCCATACAGGAAAAGATCTGTAGGACATTTGTGTTATCTGGTGCCTTCCAGGAAATAACGAGCTCCTGTTAAGGATCTTCAGATTGCCAAGATGTAAAACAAAATAATCTTTTTCCCTGATGTGTTTTCAAACAAAAATACTCCTGTAAAGAAGTGATGTGATGTTAATAGTTCAATGACAGTAGTACTTTGATCTCATTGCTTTGATTGGGCTTTGAAGATAATTTGATTGTAATTCCTTCTCTGGGACATGTCTGAAATACAGTTTGGAATGGTCAATGAAGCCATTGACTGGCCTTTTTGCTGGAAATGTTAGCTCTTGGGGTTCCTGTTGTACTGTTTATTTTCATCTGTAGTGATCCTTCTCTCACTTTACATAGCTCTTTGTGCTTTAAGTTCTAGAAAAAGGAATATTATATTTTAATGGATGTGATTTTTCTCATCAGTGACCAATAGCAGTGAGTCCCTGAGCACAGGCTTCCTGGATGAGAAATCTCAAGTCGCATCTTACTAGAGCCAACTACAGACTTATTCTTTTTTGAGGCAGTGAAGGGCATAAATGGGCTTTGGCAGACAGACCCCACCTCTACCACTCTGTAACTGCTTATCTATGCTGAGTGGTCAACAAATAGATGAGTTTGGTTGATGATCTCAGAGGCTAAATATGATGTGGGAAAGTTGGTCACTTTGGTGATAAGAGCTAGATTCTTATATTCCTAGCATTTTTCACTTCTGATGTGTATCTGCCGAACCTCCCTGAGGTGCTTGGGGGCTGCAGCCGTTTGGTGGTCTCCAATATGCCACAGAGCCCATAGCCAGGTGGGAGGTACCCCATGCAAGGTAAAGGAAAAAGGGAAAGTAATTTTGACAAATCCTTTGAACTCAGTCTCTGGAGGAACACAATGGACATGTGAATTTTCACGTGTGAAGTCTGAGCTCTAAAACTCCAGTCTGTTAACCTGATAGCTCTTGGGATCCAAAAGACCATGCTATGAGGCCTGGAGACATTGACTTTCTTAATGGTAGAGGGGTTTGGTTGTAGGGTGAACCTTATGAGCATTGGAGAAGTTATGCTGCTTTCGTGTGGACTGAGCTGCCTTTGTTCAGAGGATTAAAAATGTTTCCTTCTCACAAAGACTGTGAAGATGTAAGTTTTCTATGGAAAACACACAGGGCCTTGGAATTCTCATAAGAAAGTCCAGTATCTGATGGTTCTGTCTTGCTTTTGATCTCTCTTATAAGAGCAGTAAGGAACATCTTTGAAAAATGCAGTTGGAAGATTCAAATATCACGTTTTCTGTGTATCAGCATATCAGCTACGAGGTATAGGGGTGTATAGTACTGAGCCCCAGAGAAATGCGACAGTGTGTCCTTGTTTCTAGATGCTGGCATAGCTAGGGGTTGAATATTCTAGAAAGGTGAATTGTGAAGAGTAGGGAGTGCTGGGAAGGGTTTTGAAAGAGACCAATTATAGTACATAATTTCAGAGCTCCTTTAACTCAATGACTTTTTTTTTCTTTAAATGCTATTTTCAAAGCTGAGAACTGGCAAGAGATCTGTGTAAAGTTACTCAGTCACTTAAATAAAAAGCATCCATTGAAATAAACACAGCTCAAATCGGCTGCATCCACTTTCCATAATCTCTCTAAATTTTACCAAACAGTTTTCCCTGTTACCATTCAAGATGCCAGCTGCTTAATTTTCAGTTTTGCCTCTGCTTTGTTAATCTCATCAGTTTCTGTCAGAGGCTCTTTAACTGACAAAATGTAAGACTGTTTACTCGTTCCAGCCTAATTTGTACCTTGTTTGGTCTGATTGAGAGGGAAGAATAAACACAAACGATTTTTATATGTAACACAGTTAGTGGTGAGCTAGGCTATCAGTGGTATCTTCAGCTATCCCTTTAGATACATATTAAACACCTGATCAGGTGCTTGTCTGCCTCCTGAGGGAATCAAGAGAAATGCATTTACCAAACTTTCTGAAAGTGCAGTGAGAAGGATATTAGTGTTACATAGACAATATGTGATATTTGTTCTGATTTTCAAGGAATCAGGATGTGGACATCTTTAGGGGAGCCTAATTTTGGCTACCACAGACTTGTACATTCTAACTGCTACACATTTTAAACTCTGTTGTTTTTGATATTTGCCACTTCACCTTGTTGTCTTTCTGCAAACCTATAACCTCAGATTTTGCATACCTCCGGTGGAGAAAGGTCCTCTCTTTAAATGTTTGTGTTTTTCTATTTTTTTGTTTGTTTGTTTTGAGACGGCGTATCGCTGTGGCCCAGGCTGGAGTGCAGTGGTGTGATCTTGGCTCACTGCACCTCTGCCTCAGTCTCCCGAGTAGCTGGGACTACAGGCGCCTAACATCACGCCTGGCTAATTTTTGTTTTTTTAGTGGAGATGGGGGTTCACTGTGTTAGCCAGGATGGTCTCGAACTCTTGACTTCGTGATCTGCCCACTTCAGCCTCCCAATGTTTTAAATAGCATCTGAAGACATCTTTTCACTGATCATAGATAAACTTTGTTCTATATTGGACTTTTTTTCTTTCTCTTAACTGCTCTACTTGTTTTCTTGTCTAACCTGCTTACCTAGCTACTTACCATACTTACCTATCTACCCACCATACTTACCTATCTACCCACCATACTTACCTATCTACCTACTTTTCAAAATATAAAAATTGTTTATAAGATAGCGAAATTATTTCCTCCATACATTTTTCATACATTTCTCTAAAAAGTTGTAATAGCATATGAAATGGGCCTATGTTTCTTAAATAAATAGCAACAAAAGCAAAAACCCTGATGGTATATAATGTACACACACAGGTAAAAAGTTAGGGTCATTATTCATGTATCCAAGAGTAATTATTACTGCATTCAGCATTGATCTTTCTGGGATCATTTCAGATAATATTTTAGTAGCAAAATTGAGGTTTCCCAGAGCCAGTGAGAAGCACATCAGTTGAACTGATTGATGTCTGCCCTTTTTTCTCGCTGCTGCTGAGCTCTGTTCCCAAACGGCTAGGCATCTCATTTGGCAAGAGAGTTCCCAGGAGTTGAATGGCAGATTCTCTAGGAGCTGAGGGAATTACTATTTGGAATCAAGGATATCACACAGTGATGGGTAATTTTGAATTAAGAGGATGAGCAATCAAGATACACTGTGTGACAAGGGCATGCTACTTAAAATGTTTTCAATTTGTGGACAGTTACTGATGTAATTCCCACTGCTTCCTATTAGAATTAGCTTGAGTTCAGGTTCCAAAACCCCACCTAGTCACAGGATAAACTTGTCTCACACTTTGTCCTCTGAGATCATTATTTCTATTACTTGTGAGTTTGAGAAGCTGAGAACTGAAAGTGATGACTTGGGGAAATTTTATGTTGCCTGCTTACCTCCTTGTTTTGATTACTTAACTGCCCTACCTATTTTCTTGTCTAATCCACTTACCTATCTACTTACCATACTTACGTATCTACCCATTTTTTAAAACATGAAAATTATTTATCATTGAGATCACAAAAGTATTTTCTCCATACGCTAAGTTTTTGACTAATATTTAACCTTGAGTTTAAGCATTTGCTTCATTTGCTCTGATTTAGAGATTCTTTTTGCTATATTAGGAAAAAACCATAACTGAGATGGATGGGCAGACTTTATTTTATGATATTCTTTAAGGGCTAGATAGTATGATCATTGTGATGATGATAATGATAATAACAATTATGATAATAGAGAAATGGATATAAAAGGAAGAAAAGGAGGAAGAAATTATCTCTGGGCTTGTGGCAGATTTATTAACTATTAACTCCACCTAAAATCATTCACTTATATATTCTTGGATTTCAAGCACATTTTTTCCCTCAATTTCTCCTGTCATTTCTTTCTGCATCACTCATTAAGTCAACTAGATGCCGTATATGTACTGAGTCTTCAAGGTACTATAAGAGAAAGTTATTTGGATTTCAAAGAAATACACAACTCCTAATATCAGAAACTGGATCTTTGACTCAACAGAAGAAAGAATGCCCCAAGTTATGCATATTTAAATAATATATAGAAAAATACAGAACATTGGTAAATAGAAAATGACCCAAACCCAAGTACTATTTTGATTTCCTTTCAATCTTCCCCAACGACAATAGTTTTACTGGTTGTAACCTAAGTATAATGTAATTTTGTGTCTGGTGGATATTTGTTGTTTCTGTATACATGGGGCATCTAACCTTTGTCTTGTCTTGGGAGAATTCCTTCCTAGACAAGGTTTTCTCCCACTAAAGTGGTTGAAAATGTCACATTTCTGCTTTCACGACATCCTCTGAATCCACGGTGCTGCCCATGAGCAATCAGAAGCTCCTATCTCAGATTAAATCAGAAACAGTGACTTGATGTTACAGAGAATGCACAGGATCCCATCCAGTGGGAATGGCAGTGAACTTGTCAGGGAGTTATATCTAATTTTCTGAGGAGCAGCAAAGAATCCCTATTAAGGAAACTCCCCAGGATCTGGTAATGCTGGTCGTTAAGCAGGTCTGGGACACTATATCACATGATGTATTATGATCCTTTCTATACAGATATCTTTTCAGAGATATCCCCTACAATGTGTGTTCCCCTTGAAAAGTAGAGCCTTTATGCTGGGGCTTGGCTGCCCATCCTATAAGCACATTTCCAGTCAGGGGAATATATGGTATTGGCTGTTAGAATGTGGGTGTGGCCAAAGCTTTTAGGAAGTGGTCCTACGCTTTCCATGCTCTCCTCCCTTTGGCTCACTGGGTGTGGACCACAATTAGGCTTCAAGGCTGGTGTTTCCATAAGATGGAAGGTATTTAGGATTATTGAAAAGCATGAAAAAGTGTGGTTTGTTATGTGAACAAGAGGTAAACTAATATCTTAAGTCACAGAACCATGGGGTTTTTTGGTTACAAAACTAGTGTTGCCTTAACTGCTCCTCTACATAAATTCTTCTCCAAGGAAATACACTTAAGAAGTTGTATGAGGAAATGTATTATGCCTTCATCAGTGCACTACACCTGAGAATAAGAATAAATGTATTTTTTCATTTTTTGTTAATATAAACCTATGTCTAAACAAAGCAACATTTTCAGTAATTACTAGTTTTTATATTTCATATTGATTGAGAACTTAGTAATTAGAAAATTGTGCATTTGGAAGATATTTCTTCAGATTCTCAAATGGCCTTTGAATATAAATGAAAAGTCAGCAGCTTTCAGGTCAACCTAACTCTATTCTTTATTCAGATGTGGTTGAATGGTTTTGTTTGTCCTCAAATAGGAGATGGGTCTGTATTCTTTATTTTTTCAGACAATCACCTGGTTTTATAAAATGTAAAAATGTTGCTTTGAAACCATTAACTAAAGGCATCAATCTCAGAGAAGTGGCATAAACATAAACATTCACAAATAATCCATTTTTAAAGTAGACTGGCTAAATTTACATATAGATTAAAATGGAAATGTATGAAATACTTTTTTTTTAAATCCTGATAGCTTTACACCACTCATTTTTTTGTTTGAGATGGAGTCTCACTCTGTCACCCAGGCTGGAGTATAGTGGCGCAAACTTGGCTCACTGCAGCCTCTGCCTCTCGAGTTCAAGCAATTCTCCTGCCTCAGCCTCCCGAGTAGCTGGGACTACAGGTGCTACTAGACCCAGCTATTTTTTATACTTTTTAGTAGAGATGGGGTTTCACCATGTTGGTTAGGATGGTCTTGATCTCTTGACTTTGTGATCCACCTGCCTCGGCCTCCCAAAGTGCTGGGATTACACCACTCATTTTTAATGGCTGTAGACTATGCACAAAGTGCCACAGGTGTTTCCATCTACCTGGAGATGTAAGTGCCCTAGTCCCGGCCGGACTTCATAGGGTTAATTTGAAAATTGCTTCCAAGGAGAAAGCAGGGAAAGAATGTGTTGGAGAGAGACTGAAGTATCTACATCAGAATAAGGTGGAATTGATTGAATTAATTTATATGACTTGAACTCATGTTGACCCTGTCTCCCACCTCACTTATATATATGTAATATATACAACATAAAATATAAAATATAATGTAAAAACGAGGGGGGTGTGTGTGTGTGTGTATATATATATATATATATATGGGGTGGTGGAAGGAAGAGGGAGTTAATTATCAAGGCTTCATGTTTACCAATTTTTTGATTAGCATAATCTCATCTTGAACTTTGCTTGGAATAGATAATTTATTTTCCTGGAGGTTTATTGTGCAAGTGCGTGCGCGCGCACACACACGTTTGTACACATTCTTAGGCCAGCTTCTCTCACACAGCTGAATTACGTGAGACTGATCTCTTATAGTCTGTCCTTGTTTCTATAAAGCAGAAGTTCTGGATATCTCTCCCTCACCAATAGGATGAATAGGAAAGAATTAAAATGGGAGTGGGCGAGTGAGGTGGGAGTAGATGTCAGTGGGGCAAAAAGGAACAAGTGATACTGATTGATCAATACACTACATACAGGATATTAATCAGTTGGTGAATATTGTTCACCCCAGGCCCATTGACTTATTCTTGGAGGTGGGGTCTTGGAAGTAGCTTTACAAAAAAGATTCTCAGGTGATCCTGTGAGTGCTGGTTGAGTATATGCTAAGTATTAGTGTAGTTTTGAAAGGACTGATAATCAACAGACTCAGCAATTACCTGTAATGAATTTTTAGTGTTGTAACAGCACTGATAACTCTCTATTTCTGCTTCCTGCCCCACCCCCACCCCAAAACCCCATAGCTGCAGTGGGTGGAATGAACAAACCAGCTCTTTCTCTTTTCTGCCGGGATCAGTGGAAAAACACAGCCTTGGTACAGGAGACAGTACCTTAAAGCACTTCAGATCCTTCTTTGCAAGTAGGGAGGGAATAATTTTGAGTAAACATTCGAAAAGGGCAACAATGAAAGCTCTCCAAATCCAGCCAGAGGTCTCGAGCCATCAAATCCAGGGCAGTTAGGAAACTGTCAAATAAATAGCCATCCCTGCAAATAGCCCCTGGAATATCGCCAAGTCCACAAAGCAGGTCTAAAATAAAATCTTTCCTATGGCTAATAATATAATCTTGTTCTAAGCTACTAGCTATGATTGAAGTACTTGTTTATTTTTCTTTGTTTTATGTGTGTATTAGCACAATTCTTTCATCACCATGGTCCTAATGACCAGTGCTACATTATGGACCTTTGATTTTGCAGTGAGTAAGAAACATGCAAAAAATGAGCCAGTAAATAAATGTGTTCTGTACCCTTCAAAGCCAGGAGCAGGTCCTTTTATATAACAACAAAAGCAATCCAAGAAAGCTTCCCATGTGCTGATAATTCTAGTTCTGTTTCCAGGCCGCAGGGAATGAGTGATGAGTTTATACTGTAATGGTGATAGTCCTTCCTACAGGTTGTAAACAGCTCCAATGCCTAAACTAAGTATGTGGTACGGCTTAGTTGTTTTTAAGAACATGGATTTTACAATTAATGCTGGAGATAGACCTGGAATAAAATCCTGCTTTGCCACGTGTACTTGGATGATCTTCAATAAATTACTTAACCCATCTAAGCTTTTTTTCCCCCTCTATCTGTTAAATGGTAAAATGGTATACCTACCTCTAGTGGACTTCGATATCTTTAATTTAAACCCTCCATAATTCAAAACAACTAACATAGAATCCCCACTCCTTGGATCTGAGGACTGAGCATATTGACTCAAGATTGTTCAGTGAAGAGCTTTATTCCTGTGGTTGCAGCCATTGGTTAAAGGATAAACCTGTAACTCAAGAGAGAATAGGAGATGTTCCTTAGGATTTCTTTGCTGGAGGAAGCAGGGCCAACTGCTCTTTCAGCTGCAGGTATCCATTTTTCCTGCCACAGGTAGAACACATAACTGTGGAAGGTGAGATTGAGGCCAATGAGTTAAGAAAAGTTGTAGAGTGGCATGGGGAGACATAGCAAACAAGCCCGATATGATACTGCATCGAGAGCCACCCTTCCCATTTTCTTGAACTGTTAAATTCCCAATTTACTTTAGCATTGTTATTGTTAGCAGTAGTAATGAGACAGGAATAATATAGGATGGTCACAGGAGAATAGAAGTGCCCAGGCAGCAGTTTCACATCACTAGCAAAGGGAGACTGTTGGAATAGTTGCATAAGCTAGGGGTGGATAAGGCTCTGAGAAACAGGATGTGGGCCAAGCTCGCTAAGACTGACTGGACCCAACATAGCATTGGATTTGACCTAGGTTTCACCTAGGACCTTGTTATATGCCCATTAACATACCGAATCACGCAGTCACTAGTGCCATGACAGTTCTGGGAACATCCATATTTGGTGTAAAAATGGATGGCACCACAGTTCTGAGAAACCTTCACCTTCTTCCAGAAATCTTCATGAATATTCCACCCCTTGGTTAAAGAAACCAATAAATATAGAAACCCCAAACTCTGTGGGTGAGATGCTCTCTCTTGAGTATGTCTGTACTCCTTAAGTACACTTTCACTTTGCAATAAATCTCCCTATTTTTTCTTTTCTTTTCTTTTTTCTCTCTTTTTTTTTGTTTTTGAGATGGAGTCTCGCTCTGTTGCATAGGTTGGAAGGCAGTGACTCAGTCTCAGCCCACTGCAGCCTTTTCCTCCTGGGTTTAAGCAATTCTCCTGCCTCAGCATTCCAAGTAGCTGGGATTACAGCCGTGTACCACCATGCCTGGCTAATTTGTGTATTTTTAATAGAGATGGGGTTTCACTGTTGGCCAGGCTGGTCTCAAAATCCTGACCTCGTGATCCGCCCACCTTGGCCTCCCAAAGTGCTGGGATTACAGGTGTGAGCCACCACACCTGGCCTACTTTATTTTCTAACTAGCCCTTTAATTCCTTCTCTGGATAGTGTTAAGGGCCTGGACACTAGCTGGGGTTAAGGTCCCACCAGCGTTTAGGGACCTCTCTTAGCCCACCAGTATCAGTAACAGTAGTAGAGTAATATTATTTGTTGCTCTGCTGTTCAAGTCAGCTTTAGTTGAGGTTCTCTAGTTTGTAACTGGAAAAGTCCTAGCTAATATAGTACCACATAGGACTACAGCAAGGGGGAAATGAGGTGCTTACTACATATAAAACACTTAGCATCATGACTAAAACCTTAATAAATATTAGCCGTGATAATGAGGATAGTGATAATGACAGTTATAATGACAGTGATGATAATGATACCTTCTATTTTTTTCCTGTAAAATATCCAGAACAGCACCATGAATGTCATAGGCACTCACTAAATGTCGCTTGATTTTTTTCCCTCTTCTTGGAAGATAGTGAGAAAGTATAAGAACTGGAAAAAAACTTTGCATCTGTTTCTGTTGCCAGTTCTAGCCATTATCAATTTTCTGTTTCTATGTTTGATGTGGTTTGGCTCTGTGTCCCCACACAAATCTCATCTTGAATCGGAATCCTAATAATCCCCATGTGTGTAGGGAGAGACCTGGTGGGAGGTGATGGGATCACGGGGGCAGTTTCTCTCATGCTGTTCTTATGATAGTGAGTTCTCATGAGATCTGATAGTTATATAAGGGGCTCTTCCCCCTTCACTCTGCACTCTTATCTCTTACCTGCTGCCATGTAAGACGTGACACTTCTCCTTCTGCCATGATTGTGAGTTTCCTGAGGCTTCCTCAGCTGTGCAGAACTGTGAGTCAATTAAAACTCTTTTCTTTATAAATTGCTCAGTGTGTCTTATAGCAGTGTGAAAATGGACCAATACAATGTTCAATTTTTTTTTATTGGTAATTCGTATTAATACCTTACCTCAACTTCAAATTATGGAAGAACTTAGTTCTCAGTATTTTCACCTTTGAAGGATTAAGTAGTTTGTTGTCTGGGAGCTGGATGGTGCTGCTCAGAGTGAGAACATATTTGCATGAATTAAAATACTGGAATATGTTCTCCTCAAGCTTCCTCTGTTTTCTGTTTTGAGAAACAATGAAAAAGACATTGCCTCAAATCAGAGGACTTTTAGAAAATAAAAGCATAAGGCAGTGGCATTATTAATTACTGTCAATCTTGTTAGGATGATACATATAAGGAAAGCTACAAAGGTTTGGAACAATCTGGAAGAAAGCTCTGATAAAATTACAGAACAGATACATAATTTTTCTAATGATTACTAATCACCATCTTCATCCTCACCTTTGTTATTTACGTTCATATTGAGTTAACAACTGACCCTGAATGATGGTAATTAATTTCTAGTCCATACATTGATTTGCATTGCATGTTCAAGAGCTGGGCTTAACAGAATTTTGGGCAGAACTATGCGTCAAACAGGATCACTACCAATATAAATAAAGAAATCTCTATATCAGCATTTGAATAGAGAAATGAAAGACACAGACAAAACCATTTCCTCACTGTGGACACTGGCCATAGTTTGGACTACATAACCCCAGACAAATATGCTAGGTAGGTATGGGAGTTAATTTCATGTTTTCTATATCTTTGTGAGGAAACAAAGCTGAGGAAAAAGTAATAATGACTTGGAAATCATATAGGTCATATAGCTACTTTAATTTAGGTTGATGCATGTATACTTATGTATATATGCACATATACATGTATATAAATACATATAATACATAGGTATAAATATATTTATATTCACACAAATACATAAATATGAGTATATATAATATATAACTTAAACATGATGGCAGAAGCTTTTATGTGTTCATCAAAATCAATTAAATATATTTCTTCTACCACTTAGGCACATAGTTCATCTGCATGCTGAAGACTCACTGTTATTAGATGTGACCATGTGGCTAAGTTCTGGCCGATGAAAAGGGGGAAGAAGTAAAATGTGTTATTATTCCCAGGACTGACCCATTATTTTGTCTCACATGAATATCCAGATCCTCTCAGGATGTAAATGGTTATCAGAGAACACTTAGAATCTGAGGGTAGACTCATAATATTGAAGACTGAGTAACTTCATGGAAGTTACTTGCTGAAAAGAAACTCATTTAATTGATTACACAGGGTAAGAAATAAACTGTTGTGATTAGCCACTGAAATCTGGGAGTTTGTAATAGCACCTGGTAAAATTTTAATATTATAGTAATCTATCATCTCCTAAACTCCTTTAGGACTAAGTAGTCTTAAAATATTTGTATGATAATGTGATCAAAAGTGACTCTTAATAAGTGTTTTATTGTTAATTAGTATATTTTTACTTCTTTTAGCTGTGTGGCCTTAGAAAACTTGAGGTCTCTGAGTTTAATTTAATCTTTCTGAGCTGGAAAATAAGGTAATATAGTACTTAACTCACAGCATAATTATGGAGTTTAAAAGAGCTAGTGTGTGCTTCAGCATCCCAGAGTAGGGTAAGTTCTCCACGAAAAGTGTGTGTGGCCCTCAGGCCCACCTCTGGCAGAGAAAGCTGCAATTTCCCAAAACACTCTATTTCTCCTTTCCCATTGCCTCATCTCTACTTGATGAGCTCAGCTAGGGCCAGAGAGGCCATGTCTCATTCATCTTCAGATCTACAGCACTGAGATCAGGCAGCCTGACTAGCAAATACATTCCAAATAAATAGCTGCTGAATACATGTATTCATGAATCAAATAATTTGATATTTTCTGTCTTCATTAGAGACTGTTAGCACATCAATATGGTGTTTGTTGAACCTGACAAGATGATCAGTTACCCTTGTGTTTATTCTTTCTTGCCCATGGTTAGTGGATGTACTAAAAAAAGGATACATATCTGAATTATGAAATGAAATGATGAGTTTTCATAAGTACACCCAAATGATTTGCCAACTCTTGTGTCTACTGCTAATGATACAAAACACTAGCATTGGATTCAGAATCATCAGGTTTTAATTTAGTTAAAATTTAGGGGTTCTCATAGGAGAAAGAGGGGGCAGCTAATCAGAATACCTGAGGATCTTTTCCAAAACTCAACTACAATTTGGGAATCCAGATGGGATCATTCTACAGGCAGTGTCTGATGCCCTACTCCCATGGGGACTCACTGACCTTTCTGCCATGTGCTTTTGCAGTTATTTAGTCACATTTATGCCAGATAATCAATGGAAAATCATAACTTTCCGAGCCTTGTTTTCTCTTCTGTGCAATGAACATCTCAGTGTAATTGCAAGGACTGAATTTACAGTTCCCAGAATCTAGTACTGAATTGATTGCATTTGCTTTCTTGTACTATTGGTGACCCCATTAAAGGCACCTCAGCTCTCAGTGCTCATTTTCTCTTGTCTAATTTTCCTATCTAAACTTACTCTTGTAAACAACTCGTATCATTCTTTTAGAATGATAGAACAGATTTTTCAGAACAGAGTCTGCTGTTCTATTCTGATTTTATTTTTTTACTTCACTGCGTTAGAAGGTGTATGTTTTACATTTTAATATATAGTGCTGGACTGTTCTCCCTTAAGCCATTCCTAATCTGTGCTCTCACCAGCATTTATGAGCTAATCTGTTTCCCATTTTTTTTCCCAATAGACTTTTTAAATAGTTCCTTTCCCCCCAATTTAACATCTATTACCATTTTAAGAAACAAACACCACCTACATGTTTTTTCATGTTCTTAACAGTTTGAGTGTGGTCAAGTAGATAATCATGTCTTATAGCTATGGAGGGTCAGGCAGAGAGTACGGTATGGGGACAGCATAATTTTCTGCTCAGTGGTCAGAGTACAAGGAGGGGAGTCTGAATGCCAACTGGTCCTGCTGCTAAAGGCAGAATGCAAGGATGAAGCACAATGATTTATTCGCTTTTGGTAGCTATCATGGCTCTGCCTTGTTTTAACTTGAGGGCAGCCAATCTGTGACCTTGTCAGGACTGTGAGTTTTCCTGGGGGCCTGCAGTGAGCCCCACATGGTGGTAGAGACTGTAGAGAAGGTAAAGGAAGCAGAAGACAGTTTTCTATTCTCAAGGAGTCTATGACTCACTGGAGCAAAAAACTAACCAAAGTTGAATAAATTCGCCTGATAGTTTTTCTTTTAGCTCATGTAGTATTTGTATCACATTAATTAGTTACTTTTATTTAAAATGAGAGTTTCATTAAAAATGCAGATTATCATATTTTGAAAAGTGGGAGATCTGGCACTAGTGACCTTGAATTTCTGTAATTATCACCTGTAGCTAAAAAGCCCTTACGGTTTACATTTTTTCAGTTTTCTACAGTTCCTACCAGCCCCCTTGTGTAATAATCAGCCTGTTTCATTCTTATTCATTATCTGTGAGGACATACGATTTCAATACATTGACTTAGATAGTTGAATTGGAATTCCTACAGGAAGTTGATACTAACAAAAATAACATATAAAACTGACCTGGACTTTAATGGACTTATAGGTCTTTCAAATTACAATAATGTTAACCTTTCAAAATTCTGTTTTTTGAATGGGATCACATTATATACATACAATCTTCTAAATTTTTTTTTTCATTCAACAGTAGCAGTAGAAATACATAATGTTCTTTCAATCTTTTTCTTCCATAGAGTGTATTCTGATGTTCCCAATGCTATGTTTTGTTGTTGCCTTTTTATTGCTGTTATTTTGGGTATAGGATCCCACCTGTTCTAACCCTAAAAATTTCACCCAAGGCTGGGCGCGGTGGCTCACGTCTGTAATCCCAACACTTTGGGAGGCCGAGGCGGGTGGATCACGAAGTCAGGAGTTCAAGACCAACCTGGCCAAAATGGTGAAACTCCATCTGTACTGAAAACACAAAAATTAGTCGGGTGTGGTGGCATGCACCTGTAGTCCCAGCTGCTCAGGAGGCTGAGGCAGGAGAATCACTTGAACCCGGGAGGCAGAGGTTGCAGTGAGCCAAGATCATGTCTCTGCACTCCAGCCTGGGCGACAGAGAGACTCCATCTCAACAAAAACAAAAACAAAATTACCCACTCAGTCTTGTCTATCCCTTGTCCATATAGTTTCTGCAGTCTTGGCTGTGGGAAAGCATCATGGATCTAAATATACACTGCCTAATTTGAATCCCAGCACTGCCACCTGGTAGTTGAGTGACCTTGGGCAAATTGTATAACTGAAGTTTCCACATTTGGAAAATGAAGATTACATTCTACCTACTTACCTCATAAGGCTGTGGGTGGTGAGCACTAATTGTGTTAATTCATGTAACGTATTTAAAACAGTGCATGGTACATAATAGATCTTTAGTAAGTGTTAACTGTTTCTGCTATTTTCTAATGGAATATGATATTTTGAAAATGTTAAATACAAGAACATTGATAGCCACTATTTATTGCTCACCTTATGTAATGGCAGATACTTTGCTTAGCTTCTCTCATTTCATCCTCACAACACTAAATCACTTCATAACCTTTCAACACATTGAGAATCTACTTTGTGCCAAACATTTTGTAAGACACTAGGAATTTAGCAGTGAAGAAATCAAACACCTGTCCTCTCACAAAGCTTACATTGTATTGGAGAAAAACATAGAATGTTTATATTAATAAGTAAATAAAATGTACAGCAGATTGGGACACTGTGAAAATATAATAAAGTAGATATGGTAGAAAATAGGTGTAATTGTCTCCATTTCTATAAAGAAACTGGCACAGGGAGAAAAAGTTATTAATTGTGGTCGAGGATTTTTAAGATACCTGCCCAAGTCCTGATGTTCCCAGGTCCTTGGAAAGGCCAAGGAAGGACAACTATATTTGTGTTCTACGTTGTCATATGTGGTAATTGTGGATTGGAATAAAGAAGATATTTTTGCCCCAGCTAGACCAATTATATTGTTTCTTTTGGGAATTTTATAACACAGTCAAAACATTCATATATTGCAGATTGGCAGTGGTTATGGATAAGTGCTTGTCTGAGTTGTCAGAGTGAATGCAAATGATCAAGCTTATGTACATTAGCTTAAGTAAATAATTTATCACTCTAAGAATACATGAACAGAGGTATAGACAATGTTGATGCATCTATCACAGCTTGACTGTCACGCAAATCCATGCAACTGGCAATGTTCCAGAGTGCTGGAGTGGTCTATTTATCACTTTCTGGTGTGTGAGCCTCTAGTGATAAATTTAGCAAGCCTTACCTCAACCTGTTAACTCAACAAGACTATCCTCAAGGAGACGAGCATGCAGGCTTGCCTTCTTTACATAAGCTCCACTGAGCCCACAAAGGAGAATTGAGACACCTTAATTCTGCAGCCTCCAGTTAGTGAGATGTCAGAATATTCTTTTCTATTTACTTGCTTTTAGCTTTTGCTAAAGAAAAGAATCTAATTTTAAAATGTGTATGCAAACACACACACACACACACACCCCTACAAGGATTTGAACCTATATCTTTGTATTCTCTGTAAATAGTTTGAAGAATAAAACATACAAATGTTTTGAAGAATAAAATACAGTTTATTTATCATTAATGTTTTAGGAGACTTGAAACTTCTTGTAAAAATTCCATTTTTTTTTAAATGTTAAAAAAGCCATCTCAGAAATTTAGGAACATTTTATTCTCTCCTCCACTCTTGAATTACCAATGCCCACATTTCCCAGTGCAAAACACTTGTTGAGTATCCCTGTACTACATCCCTATTTTTCAGAAGTTTTAGAAAGAGCAAGTTACCAACAAAAGACCACAAAGAGGAATGAGCTGGTCCCTCCCAGCCACCTCACACAGAATGGAGCTGGCTTTCACACCTGGCTGGTTTTCAAGTGTGTAAATATTCCACAAGAATGACTGATAACACTAGGCTTGGCTAATTTCTAAAGATCATTTTCCTCTGTGAGTTAAAGCCAATGACCCCAGCTCACAAGCAAACATCGGTTGTTCCTTGCTAACCCTTCCAGGCACTTCGTTTGATTTCTCAGTCTGCCCTGTAATCTGTGTAGTTGCCTCCCTGAAGTTGTTTATTCTGAAAGGACATACGGGGAGCCTAGACCAAATAGTGCAGGTTGGTCAAAAGCTACTGGCTGATTGTTTTCTTGCACGTGAATGAATTTTAATAGTGATTTCACCTGCTGATGGTCTAAGTGTATCATTCATTACATTTGGGTAAAATGCATGTTAATGTGCTTAGCAAGTAGTTCAGGAAGAAATATTTTTATCTATATTTCAAAAACTAATAAGCATGCATTCTGAATACAAATATTTTATTTGGAAGGATAACTATGACAATGCTGGTTGGGTTGTATTTCTCATAGCTTTAGGAGTGCTTCATAGGAAAGTGATTGTATCTGTTTTTTATCTTGCTCAATTCGTTCTCTGTGACTCTTGATCTTTCATTTTATTTTGAAGAGGTGCTGCAAAGTTACAATGCCATTGGAGCAAATTAGAGTAGAATAATCAAATGAGTGCTGGACTGAGACACGAATCTGCTGTGTGACCTTGGGTAAGTCACATGGAGCATTCTAGGACCCAGTTGTCTCATTTTCTCATAAAATACCTATGTTTTGTTGTGTTTCTTAACAAGAGTGTGGATATAAAAACCTATTGTGAGCTAAAATGTGTAACATGTAGGTGCTGTTATTGTCATTTGCAAATATTGTTGATATGAGAGTCCGATGATATAAGGTAGATCTCATCTTGTGAAGTCGAATCAAGTTGCTTATTACTTTTCTTTTTATGTGGGAAACATTTTTGTTAGGAGGATGTGTTCATATTCCAAGTTGCCAGCTATAAATTGTAACCTACCGAATAATCTTTCTGGGGGATATGCATCATTTTTAGAGTTTGGGCTACATAATGTCCTTCTGGTTGAGTGCAATGCTTTTTCTCCTGGGCTGAGTATTAAAATCACATAGGGCTTTAAAAGCTACTAATGCTCAGGCCTTAACTGAATCCCTGTTTCTAAGAGTAAGGTATAGCCACTTGTACTTTTTAAGAAGTATCTCAAGTGAGTCTTTTAACAGCAAAGTTTGTCGTTGACTATTTCAGTAGAAAGAGCATCAGATTTACAGGGAGATACACCAGGAACTGAATTCTGTCAACTTCATGATTTTAAGTCGAGGTCTACTATAAAAAATAATTCAGTTTGCCTTCATCTCTGGTTCTTGGGAGGTAACCTCTAAATTCTTGAAAGTTCCTGAGTCATATCAGTGTCTTTGTTATTTATGGTGGCCCCTGGGACCACATTACTTAATTCATGCTAACAATATGACTCAGATCATGCCATAAAGACCAACTATGTGGTTAGAATGCTGGGGCTTTGAGTCATGTGATGTCAATCTGGTCTCAGAGAAGGTATGACTGGAGATTGAGTCACCTGGCTAATGATTCAATCAGTCATGCACACATAACATTTTTAAATAACAAGTAACATTTTTAACATTTAATTTTGTCTTTCACTTTTATAGCATGAAATCTTATGACTAATATAACTTTAAGTATACCTTATTTGCCTATTTACATAACATTTTATTATTTTTGAAGAGTAATACTTTTGTGCCCCCCTTTAACCTAACATTTTAATCATGAGCCTTTACTCATAGAGAACACAAAAATATGCTTTTATTGGTTATATACTTCATTATGCTTATCTAAAATGAATTAAGATATTAAATTATTGAACATTTTTATTACAATTATTTGTTACTTTTATAAAATCTTTTCTTTTTTCTTTTCCTAGAGATAGTCTCACTCTGTCTCCCAAGCTGGGGTGCAATGGTGTGATCATAACTCATTACAGCCTCAAATTCCTGTACTCAAGCAATCTTCCAACCTCAGCCTCCCAAGTAGCTGGGGCTGCAGGCATACTACAATGTCTGGTTATTTTTGTTTTTCTATTTCTTTTAGAGGTGTGGTCTCACTATGTTGCCTAGGCTTGTCTTCAACTCCTGGCCTAAAGTGATCCTCTTACCTCAGCCTCCAGAATAGCTGGGATTACAGACATGAGCCACCATGCCAGATTATATTTGTTATTTTAAAAGACAGTTTATATCTTTGAATTCATGGCTTCATGCTTTTTAAAAATATATTTTTAGAATAATTCACAGGAAAGGGATTTCTACATCAAAGACTAAGAACACAGAAGAACATTTTTGTGACAAAGAATGTTTCCATAAGTTTTCTAATTTAACACTCAAAAAAAAAATCCTGAAGGTGAAAAACACATGTTGTTTCACCAGTTTATAGATGGAAAAACTGAGTTTAAGACTATTCAATGACTATTTAAGACCAGATGAAATGTAAGAAACAGGCCTAGAACCATTTGCTTGGCCTGGGATTTTTCTCAGTGACCTAGGGAAAATAGACATTATTTGTTTCTTCCTTATTTTGTATTGATTACTTTATGACTTTTACAATAATTATATATTTACCTATTTTGGATAGAAAATGTCAAGGGAGGAATAATTTGCAATTTTGTTTCAGTGGAATTAGACAGTCATCAGGATATAAAGATATACTCAAACTACAAAGCAATAATTCTAATGTTAGTTTATGAGGGAGAGGAGGGAGGAAGGGGATGAGGAAGAGGAGAGGAGGAAGAACAGAGCTCCTAGTATGAACTACCATTGGCCCACTGCTTTACTAACTGCCTTCTTATGAATAATCTCATATCTAAAATAATATTATTTTTCTTTAAGAATCCTCCTTTTACAGATGAGAAAACTGAGGCCTAGAGAGTTAACATGCTTTCCAGTGATTTGAAATCTACAAAATAGCATATGAGATTCAGCACAGGGCTGCCAGACTCCAAAACCCTTGGACTAAACCACCCAATTCCGTTGTGACTTGATTGAAGCTAGACAGAGTAGACAGGTAGAGCAGGTCCTGGGATTCAAGGGGCCAGATTCTGGGTTGTGGATTTTACATTTTCTTTTCTTCACTTCAGGGGATGATGAGGTTCAGCTCTGTGCCTAGTTGTCTTTTCTGGATCAGCTATGCCATTGGGTAGGTGAAGTTTGTGTTGGAACTGGCATGGGTTGTTTGAGCCTTGAAGCCTTACTCTTGTTGGGTTTCTTCAATATTCTGTGCTCATGTGGGCTTGGTTTGCAGTAAAAAGTCACTATTTTTATTAATGAGTCCTGTGTCCTAAGGCCATGAGTAATTTGCTGTAAGGTGTCTGAATAGTCATCAGTTATCTATTACTGACCTGCTTCCCATACAGAATGAGCTGAGAGTCCTGACTTAAGACTTAGGAAGGAGTGAAGATGGATGCTCAGCCTGTTTCAGCAGTGGATCATCATGTGAGTCCATTTTACTTGGTAAAGAGCAATCACAATTTCTTTACACAAGTCTCTTTTATCCCTCCCTTAGTGATAATGACTTTTTAAATATCTTGGTTCTTGTTATGTTATCTATGACAGTGCCAGTTATTCAGAGTAAAATTTAAAAAATAATCTTCTATGCTGTGTTCCAGATGGCTCCTATCATTGGTTTATTACTTTTACAGAGGTTTTAGAGAAATTTCAGAAAATAAGCCAACAGTAGATTGCATCAGCTAGTGAAAGTGGCCTTCCCCTGTGGATGATTCTGCTTGGGCAAATATAATCTGTGTATTAGCTGGAGCGCTGTGTTTCATAGGGCCAGAATTTATGGGATTTGAGGGTTTACAGGTTTATTATTTAATATGGGAAGATGGTCTTGTTGCTTCTTGGAAGACTGGACCCCTGCAAACAAGTTTAGTAGTCACAAATCGTATTTCCCATTGAACTGACTCTTGAGAAAAGTTGCATAATTATAATCACCTATTTTTAAAATCCATTTTATAGTTTTAAAGGTTTTTTGACAATAATCTTGAAAATAAAACAGAGCAGGTATAATTACTAGTCTTGTTGTTATTTCTGTATTCCTAATGAGACAACTGATGTCCACAGAGGTGATATGGAATAATGCAGGTGTTCTGGCTCCTTGGTTAATCTTTTTTGCTTTTCATTATTACCATGTCATCTTTCCTATATTCAGGAGCCATAACTGAGGATGTTCTACCTCCAATAGAGGACAGTTCCCACACACCCAGGTGCCAGGAAAGGAAGCAGGGGTCAGCTCAAACTTACTAAAAATATTCAATCCTGTCATGGAATGAACCTTAAATGTCATTAAGTCCAACAACTCATCCAGTGTAGAAATTTATCCTACAGTGTTGCTGACTGATGCCCTTCTAGCCTCTGACTGAATATTTCTGGTGATAAACTGATTTATTCCATTTGGGGATAATTCCGAGTTATACAAATTATCTTATTAGAATGAATTAAAATGAACCATTACTACTTTGAGTTTGATCTTAGGTAGCCATCTGCATTTTCACAAAGGAGTTATGCTTGTGGGTGGCAGAATATTCTTGGATTGATTTAAAGTTTATGGAAGTGGATTAGATGACTTAAAGCTTATTCTAGCTCTAAATTTCTAAGTAAAACACTTCTTGTATTAGAAATTGATCATCTTGTTTATGTTATCTTTTATCCTTAATACATCTTGATGCCCCAGTATATGTTCATATAGTATATTATTAGAAAATTATATCATTTATACATAATATACTTTATTTACTTATATTTTATGTAATTTATATATAATAGTATATATAGTATATTATAAAATTAAATAATTTATCTATTATATATGCTTAAATGTATTTATAAAATTTATATATTATAGTATCATATTTTATAAAATTTATACAGATCTCTCCCATTTTGGGCAATTTTGCTTCTCAGTACCATTAATATTTTCAAGATATGCAATCTGTAGGTTCTCTCAATGTATCTGCTATTGGTGGAGAAATGCTTGGAAATTTTGGTAGAGAAAGTATCAGAACATGTTTAGAGAGGCTATTTGAGAAATGGTTGCAGAGGGCTTTACCTCTTAGTTGAAAAGTATTTGTGATTAAAGGGGAAGCTAAAATTAATACATAGATGTGGAGGACTTGTAAAGAGAATGATTGGAAATTGTGCTTTACCTTCAAACAAAATATTGAGTGGACTGAATTAATCAAAAGAGAAATGTATCAATTCAGAAAAAAGTATCAAAGTTGGTAACAATGAATCATTGTATTGAAAAAAGTATCAAAGATGGTAACTAACAATGAATCACATTCTATTAGTAAATTTAGAGAATAAATGTATGAACTATATAAAAACTATATTACAAAGTTGAAAAAAATAGACTTCATAATTAATACTTTCTGGTACCGTAAGAGTGGTATAGGCTGGGAGTGGTGGCTCATGCCTGTAATCCCAGCACTTTGGGAGGCTGAGGTGGGGTGGATCACCTGAGGTCAGGAGTTCGAGACCAGCCTGCCCAACATGGTGAAACCCCATCTCTACCAAATTTACAAAAATTAGACGGGTATGGTGGCACGCGCCTGTAATCCCACCTATTCAGGAGGTTGAGTCAGGAGAATTGCTTGAATGCAGAAGGCAGAAGTTGCAGTGAGCCAAGATCACGCTATTGCACTCCAGCCTGGGCAACAAGAGCAAATCTCCTTCATTGAAGAAAAAAAAAAGGGGGGGGGGGGAAAAAAAAAAAAAAGCTAAAAGAGCTCATTAGTTCATTTGTAGCCCAATCAAGCAACCTGAGAACCAGTTCATAGTGAGCTGTATGTCCTCTCACTTTCTGTTAGTCTCAGTGACCCCATCTCACCCCATGTAAATATACAAAGCAGAGTTTCAGCATCACAAACATTAGCTGTACTAATACAATTCATTTTAGTTAGCTCCACATTGGAAGGAGGTCTAGAAAAAATGGGGAAGAGTTGGAAGAGTTTGTAATCAACACAATGGACAAATCTTCACCTAGACAGACCAAAAATAAAGAGAAGGTACAAATACCAAAATCAGTAATGAAGGAGGTGTCATCACCAATCTGACAAAAAATAAAAGGAATGTAGGAAAACTCTGTGAAAAATCCTACACCTAAGATTATACTACTTAGAGATAAATATCTAAGCTGACACAAATTATTAAAACTGACACAAGAAAAAAAAAGAACATTTGAGTTTACCTATGACAAGTAAGAAAATTGAATGACTAATTACAAGTCTTTCTAGAAAGCAAAGTCCAGGCATAGAAAGCGTTCCTGATTAAAGTCTATTAAATACTTAAAGAAAAATAAAACTAATGCTTTAATCTCTCTCAGAAAACAGAATGAAACAACACATCCAAATTTATTCCCTAACCAGTACTACTCTAATACCAAAGCCAAACAACGTCATTATAGGAATCGAAAATCATAAAATGACATCTCTCTTGAACATAGATGTAAAAATCTCAAGCAAATATTAAATCAAGCCCAGAAATATATTTTTTTAAAAAGACAAATGGATCTTGGTCATATAGAATTTATACCAAGAATGCAAGGGTTGGCTTAACATTTGGATATCAATTAATGTAGTACGCATTAATTCTATTACTTGAATGAAGGAGGAAGAACTAATGATTATCTGAATAGAGTTAATCATTTGACGAAATTCAAAATACATTTATGATAAAAAGTCTCAGCAAGCTAGATATAGAAGGGAACTTCAACTTGATAAAGAGTATATATTGAAAACTTATGGCTAATATCGTACTTAATAATATTAGACTCAATATTTTCCTTTAAAATTAGGGATAAGGTAGGGATACTACTCTTGCCACATTTGCTCAACATTTCACTGGAGAAGCCAGTCAGCACAATAAAGCACAATGAAAATGGATAGATGGATGGATAGATGTATCCTGTTAGAAAAAAAGTAAATCTGTCTTTATTTGTGGATGACATGATCCTTTATGTAGAAAATCTTACTGAATCAACAATAATAAAAATATACCACTGTAATCACAAAGAAGTTCAGTAAGTTTGCTGGATATAAGATCCACATACAATGGTATAATTCTATATACTATCAAAGAACAGTTCAAAAATGAAATTAAGATGATAATTCCATTCAAAAGAATAAAACACACAGGAATAGGCATAAGAAAAGTATAATACTTGTACACTGAACACTACAAAACCTCACATAGAGAACGAATACATAAATAGGAGACATTTCATGTTCATGCATTAGAAGTTCCAGTGTTGTAAAAAATAAAATTCCCCCCTTATATATCCATAGAATTTTAGAATTTATATCTCCAGATTCTTAATTTTGCATTTTTCTACGACAGCATTTTGCTCCTTGTGACAAAAGCTGTTTGTTTATACCAAGGACGTAATTATAAAAGTACAAAATCTTAATGTGCTTAGTGTAGATTTTAATGGCAAAAATTGGAAACAAAGTTTCTTAACATAAGATTTTATAAGTAACAAATGCAAAGTGATGAAATGTTAACCCCCAATAAAAATGTAGAATTTTACTCACTGATCTAAAAAAAATGCTCATGGTTAATTGACAAAAGTAGTTAGAAAAAATAGCATGTGTATAATACACTCTATGCACTTCTATGAGCAGAAAAAGATCTCTTAATATTCAAAGGGTTAATTATCCCTGAGTTATGAGACTAAGTATAATGTTCTATATTTTTTTTTAGATTTTAGGAAAGACAGTTTGAATTCTTTAAAATAACCAAATATTGTAATATAAATAACATGTTCTCAGATGTCTAGATTCTTATTCTCTGTCTTCTTTGACTGTCCTATCCTGTTTTTATAAAATATTTCATCTGGTCATTTGCTCTCTGCCTCCCTAGCTAATTTCTGGCAAACTTTGCCTGGGATCCTTTTCCCTCATTTGTTGCTAGTTCTACATCTTTTTTTGGTTTCTTGGTCAGTAGAATGTTAGTTTTCTTATCTGTTATTACAGTTAATGAACATAAGGTTAGAGGATGTTGTTTTAATTTCACAGTACTACACCAGCTACACAACGGGAAATCAAATTTGGCAGTTTCCTCTCCCATCAGATAAATTTTAAATGTATATTCTTGACTGAGACACCCTCTGGTTTAATGGCACTGATTGCCTGTTTAAATGTATGAATGACTGGGGAGCAATCATGCTTCTCCAGAAATAACCATAATCGACAGGCTGTTAAATAAGGAAAATGAGGTCTTAATGTGAATGTTAATTTCCAGCACATTTCCATTGTGTATATTTTTATGTATAAAATTTCAATGTTAGAAAAGCTTTGTATTTATGTTTCATTAACATTTTATTTTAGAGTTTGAGATTTACAGAAAATTTGTGATGATGTACAAATTTCTCATTTACTCCATGCCCAGTTTTCCCTATTAGTATTTTATTATACGTATGGTAAATTTGTCACAATGAATGCACCAACATTTCTACATTGTTATTAAATTTTATACTTTATTTAAAATTTCTGTTTTTTCTGTTTATTTCTTCCTTCTCCTTCCTGTGTGGAGTACCTAGCCCTCATGTCTGTTACCTCTTGTCATATAGTGCCAGGGTAACACCTAGGGCAAGGAGTGAGGGAGACAGACGACAATTTATTATTTACAGTGAAATAATTAACACAAAATCTGCCTCAGGTCCAGAACATCTCAGGTGTGCATTCAGGACAAAATTAATAAAGATGAATATTAAAAATTGAAGAGGGAATAAAAGTCACTGTCATA
>NW_012108697.1:6699092-6708341 GCF_000951045.1 Mandrillus leucophaeus
AAGGTAGGGATACTACTCTTGCCACATTTGCTCAACATTTCACTGGAGAAGCCAGTCAGCACAATAAAGCACAATGAAAATGGATAGATGGATGGATAGATGTATCCTGTTAGAAAAAAAGTAAATCTGTCTTTATTTGTGGATGACATGATCCTTTATGTAGAAAATCTTACTGAATCAACAATAATAAAAATATACCACTGTAATCACAAAGAAGTTCAGTAAGTTTGCTGGATATAAGATCCACATACAATGGTATAATTCTATATACTATCAAAGAACAGTTCAAAAATGAAATTAAGATGATAATTCCATTCAAAAGAATAAAACACACAGGAATAGGCATAAGAAAAGTATAATACTTGTACACTGAACACTACAAAACCTCACATAGAGAACGAATACATAAATAGGAGACATTTCATGTTCATGCATTAGAAGTTCCAGTGTTGTAAAAAATAAAATTCCCCCCTTATATATCCATAGAATTTTAGAATTTATATCTCCAGATTCTTAATTTTGCATTTTTCTACGACAGCATTTTGCTCCTTGTGACAAAAGCTGTTTGTTTATACCAAGGACGTAATTATAAAAGTACAAAATCTTAATGTGCTTAGTGTAGATTTTAATGGCAAAAATTGGAAACAAAGTTTCTTAACATAAGATTTTATAAGTAACAAATGCAAAGTGATGAAATGTTAACCCCCAATAAAAATGTAGAATTTTACTCACTGATCTAAAAAAAATGCTCATGGTTAATTGACAAAAGTAGTTAGAAAAAATAGCATGTGTATAATACACTCTATGCACTTCTATGAGCAGAAAAAGATCTCTTAATATTCAAAGGGTTAATTATCCCTGAGTTATGAGACTAAGTATAATGTTCTATATTTTTTTTTAGATTTTAGGAAAGACAGTTTGAATTCTTTAAAATAACCAAATATTGTAATATAAATAACATGTTCTCAGATGTCTAGATTCTTATTCTCTGTCTTCTTTGACTGTCCTATCCTGTTTTTATAAAATATTTCATCTGGTCATTTGCTCTCTGCCTCCCTAGCTAATTTCTGGCAAACTTTGCCTGGGATCCTTTTCCCTCATTTGTTGCTAGTTCTACATCTTTTTTTGGTTTCTTGGTCAGTAGAATGTTAGTTTTCTTATCTGTTATTACAGTTAATGAACATAAGGTTAGAGGATGTTGTTTTAATTTCACAGTACTACACCAGCTACACAACGGGAAATCAAATTTGGCAGTTTCCTCTCCCATCAGATAAATTTTAAATGTATATTCTTGACTGAGACACCCTCTGGTTTAATGGCACTGATTGCCTGTTTAAATGTATGAATGACTGGGGAGCAATCATGCTTCTCCAGAAATAACCATAATCGACAGGCTGTTAAATAAGGAAAATGAGGTCTTAATGTGAATGTTAATTTCCAGCACATTTCCATTGTGTATATTTTTATGTATAAAATTTCAATGTTAGAAAAGCTTTGTATTTATGTTTCATTAACATTTTATTTTAGAGTTTGAGATTTACAGAAAATTTGTGATGATGTACAAATTTCTCATTTACTCCATGCCCAGTTTTCCCTATTAGTATTTTATTATACGTATGGTAAATTTGTCACAATGAATGCACCAACATTTCTACATTGTTATTAAATTTTATACTTTATTTAAAATTTCTGTTTTTTCTGTTTATTTCTTCCTTCTCCTTCCTGTGTGGAGTACCTAGCCCTCATGTCTGTTACCTCTTGTCATATAGTGCCAGGGTAACACCTAGGGCAAGGAGTGAGGGAGACAGACGACAATTTATTATTTACAGTGAAATAATTAACACAAAATCTGCCTCAGGTCCAGAACATCTCAGGTGTGCATTCAGGACAAAATTAATAAAGATGAATATTAAAAATTGAAGAGGGAATAAAAGTCACTGTCATACAGTGATACATAATTGACAATGAAACCAATTAAGGTAGTTTTAATTGGATAAACAGTGTAGAACCACCTCTGAGGCTCACAATGGGGTCTAGTGCCCCATTAAGGGCTGACCTTGGCAGAGATGAGAATAAACAATTTATCTTCCAGCATTTCCAAGTTCTCTTCTCTGCGGTGCCTCTTTCCCCAGTTCTGCCTCACTCCTTCCTTGAGCCCTTAGGGTCCTGTTTCTTTCTCCCAGTAAACTATCATAACTATATGCCTTGTACTGTGCTGGATGCATTGCAAGCATTCTCTTCAGCACTTACAAACAACCTTTCCAGTCCAGAAAGCTGTAAGGGACTTCCCTGGATTACACAATTAGTGAGAGGCCAATGTGAAATCCCCATTATTTTCTCTTTTACCATTAAGTCTATATTTTGTCAACACAGTATACTCTTTTTCATGACATTGCCACAATTAAAATTTATTTTAGAAAAGACATTGTCTTGGACTTCCTATACTCAATCATGAAATTCAGTAAATATTTTCTCTTCTTAAGGACATTAATTTTAAGTTGTCTATCTTACAGTTGAATGAAAGCCTTAATCCTTAGTTTTAATATCCTTGGAAGAAAGATGGGTGAGGTGCTTTGACTTAGTAAGTTTTTCCAAGTATGTGAAATTACTTTGTGTAGGCAACATCTCCTTTCATTTTAATAAAGGCAGCTTTATTAGGTCTATTTGTTATAACAATCAAGGAGATTAGAGGCTTGCAGTGGGGTTATCTTTTTCCATAAAGCAGGATCTGCCACTCCTGAAGAATAAATTAATATTTTCAAGAATTCATCAAGTATGCAGGGCTTTTGTGAAATGAAATTCTTTTGCATAACATATATTCTTCAAAACAGATCTCAACGGGCTGTTATTTAGTTTTTCTGTCATTAGCCTACTGATAAGTTGGGAAGCAAAAGTATCACAAAATCTCTGGAGGCTGAAGTTAAGTGGTATGTAAGGAAGCTTATAAATTAGGAATCTTGATGTCAATTTTACATTTTCTGTCTCTTCTATTGGGATTAAAGAAGACAGACAGGTTCATTTGTTTAATAATGTGGTACACCTGAGAGATCATCTTTGTATCATCTTAACTGGTATTTTCGAGAAGGCCATAGTTAATGGTTTATGTCATTTGAGTTGATTTTTTTTTTTTGTTAAGTACATGAAGTTATACTAGAATCTTAAAATTCGACACAAATAGACAAGGTAGTTTAGTCTGAAAAGGAGGTTATTAACCCAAACAAATAATAATACAAAGCACAGGACCACATGTGATTTCCCCATCCCAAGACCATACAAAGCATATGATTTAATTCTGCAAGACTCTGATTCTGTAGGAATTGAGTATTCTCCACCAATTTCCATGAAATTTCCTCTCAAGATGAATATACATCCAAATATCTGAACATAGAAAATGGCTGATCACAAGAGACTGAACCAAAATAAGACCTTGTCCTGGCTCTACAAGATTGTAATTGGGTATAATTTTCTAACTTACCTGTGGAGGTTAGAAAATAAATTCCCGTATATGCTAAAGGCAACTCTTATTACTTACAACATTGCCCATCTCTGCCTCAGAAAATTAGGTGGAAAAAGGGTAGGACTTTCTCTGTCAATCATTGTCAGTGAAATACGGTCTTACTCTGTAACTGGAAGAAAGATGTTTTTTTTTCTTGTACAGATGTACAGCAGCCTTTCTGGAAAATTACATAATTTCAATTTTTTATTATGAATAAATTGGGGCATAATTTACCTCTTTTTAACACTAAGAAACTGAGTATGAACTTCCCTTTTTAATATGTAATTACAAAGAAGTAGATAAGATCTTGGGGAGAGGGCTGGAGAGGCAGAGCTCTGTCTTCCTGTCTGCCTCATTCATCCATCCATTAACATATTGAATGACAAAGCTGAACGCACTCTGATGTACATAGCCGGTTGCCCTACGGGCTGTCTTCACTCTCAGACAGATTTTTCTGCCTATAGACTGGGGGGAACTGGAAAGACAATAGAGATCAGGGGTGTCTTTCAACCATTCAGAAGGCTGAATGTTTCAGGGTCTCATCCTGGTCATGGACTCAGAGGCACGGTTTGTAATCTTCAAGCAACTTAAGTTTATGGTGATTTCCAGCAATCTCTCCTTCTTCAAGCTCCCTTCCTCAGGGGGCAGCCACAACCTTATCCAGATGTTCTCTTCGGATGTATTTTCCCATGCATTGTTTTGGAGGGTCTCATCTGACTCCCTTGCCTTTTTTGTTTGCACACGTTGGCACTGTACTTTGTCTTTCACTTTTTTAAAGGTACACAAAACATCTGTACTTCTGTTGTACTGGTTTATGGTCTAGGGATGAATCTGTATCTGAGAATAGTTTAGGTTTTGCTTGGCTTTTTTTTTTCTCTTAAACTAGGGTCCTACTTTTAACATTTTGTCCCTCTAGTAGAGAATGTGCTTTCTTTCCTTTCAGGCCTAAGGACAGTCACCACCCTAGAGATGGACACTTGGAAAATTGTTTGCTTGGCCCTCTATATGCTTCTAGAGGAATCCAGAAGCAATGTGTAAGTGCTATTTAACTCTTGCACTGTCATTTATCTATTTCCACTATTTAAAATTCCCAATTACAGCACTAAGACATTTATTTTTCATGATTTCTTTTACCTCGTAAACAATCTTAGGACAAATAAATGTTCAAAAACATCATATTTATTTATTACCTAACTTGATACACTCTGTTCCCTTCCTCACGGAGTTTTCGAGTGATTGACAAATCACATACTTTTCCTAAACTGTAGTTTTGCCACCTATAAAGTGGGATTAATAAGACCTGTTTTAACATGTAAAAGTCTAAAACTTAGAAATCATAACATTATTTGCAACAGAGAGACAGCATATGATGATGAAGAGAGTTATTTATATTTACTATTTGTAAGTACCTACTCTGTGTAAGGCAGGGCAAGGTGCTTTCACTACATTATCTCACTTGACATCACATGTGAGGCTTAAAGAAGTTCAGTAACTCACCCAGGGCAGTACGTCTGGTAGATCATGGCTATTACGAGACCTGTTTATGTCTGGCTCAAAACTCAAGCTCTTACCAACATCGCTGTGCTGACTTCCAACAACAGGATTCTTGCTGGGAATCTTCAATCTGCCAAGTATTCCAAACAGTAGAGAAAGTTCACTCTGCCTTTGTGAAACTTGCCCTCTAATGAAGATAAAGAAAAAGAAATAAATATTCTTACAAATTTAGGGAAACCTAAATCCCTTAGGTGTATAATCCAAAGTGTAAAATGTCAAACAGGCTGACAGATTCGGTTGTAAAGAAGACATTTAAGTCTAGAAAAATGCAGACAGATTGTTACTTGCTTAGACAGCAAAAGCAAGATCAGCAATGATGTCAGCTCCTCATGTCCCTTGTCCCATAAGATGACATGGAATAAAAAGGGGCCAGATGACAGGCAGTATGAGTGGTGAGGCACCCTGTTGTTAAAGGACCAGGTCCATTCTGTAGCTACAAAGCCTGTGCCAAGGTGGGGCAAGGAGGAGAGCCCCTTCCCTCACCAGAATGAGGGAGGCAGATGAGAAACTGCCTTATAACTGCCTCCCTTCAAGAGAGGAGACAATGCCTGTGGCAGCTCTTCACAAGACTGCCGCTCTTGCCCTGAACTTGGAGGGTCACTGGATATTCCACAAGGATTTTTGGTCAGCCTGTGGTTGAGCTTTATTTATACAGTGTATGTAAAGATGTGCAAAGTGATCCGGGTGCCAGCACGGAGCAGTTCTGTTAGAAATAGACACATCTCTGCCCTGGTCTGGACCTCAGTTTCCTCAGCTGCAGAATGAGGACATTGTACTCTGTCAAGCTCCTTCATTGTATACCCAGGGAACTTCTACATATTTTATGTCTCTTCTGTTTTTTCTCCAAGTTGAACAATTCTAACTTTCCTTATGTCCTCTTATTTTCTGGCTTTGATCATTTTTTTTTCCCCCTAGTTTTTATCAATTTCTGAGTGTGAATGGTCACAAATGGAATCAAGGAGAATTGGGATTGAGCAGGCTGGCGTGGAAGGACTTAGCATGGCTTGGTGGTCTTTAGCTAATGCTAAAGGTTCTAGTAGCTTTCCTCCGCTATCCCTTCTCTCTCCAACTATGCCAAACAGCTGACAGCCTGCCACCTTGCTTGTGGGCTCCCTGCCATTGTCACAGATGGGCCCAATATGCTGGAGTAGGAAAATCACGTATGAGAATTATATGTGGTCATTGAAAATGACTGCAGTTGTTGCCATAAAATAAATTGGTCTACTAGCTGAATCCCAGAAGACTTGATGGATCTATTTGGTTGATTCTTTAAGCAATGTGATAAAATTTTGGCATTTTATGCCAAAATTTTCCAGCTGTTTATAAAAAGAACATGAATTAAACTAAGATATGATGAGAGGAGTATTTGTGAATTTCGCCGTGCAGTCTTTTTTTTCATAAAGAGTGTGCCAGTTCCAGTCTCTCTTAATTTGCCAATGCCACTCTCAATCATTAACTGATTAATCCTTATAGTAACGTGTGGATTTTTTTTAATCAGGTCAATCATGCTGTTTGGAAATACAGACAATATAATTAAAACAGAGACCCTAAAGAAAAAACAGGTTTTTTCTTTTAATTTAACTTTGATTTTAAGTTCAGGGATACATGTGCAGGTTTGTTACATAGATAAACTTGTGTCATAGGGGCTTGTTTAGATTATTTCATCACCCATGTATTAAGCCTACTACTCATTAGTTATTTCTCCTGATCCTCTCCTTCCTCCCATCCTTAACCCTCAAATAGGCCCCAGTGTCTGTTGTTCTCCTCTATGCGTTCTCATCATTTAGCTCCCATTTATAAGTGAGAACATGTGGTATTTGGTTTTCTATTCCTGTGTTAATTTACTAAGGATAATGACCTCTGGCTTCCTTGATTTAAAAAAAACTTTTTTCTAAAATTTGTTTTTAAAACCCTTATTTTTAGAAAAAATCATGTAAGGCTCCTATACATAGTTGTAGGGAAAGAGGATAATACTGTTTTAATTTTTTAAAAAACCTTATTTTGGAACAGATAAGTACAGAAAAGAATTTTACATAATTTTCACTTATGCAGAGTTGAACGAATTGGAGTCAATGACAATGAATTTTTTTTTTTATTTGATTTTGCTCCAAATTTGAGCAAGCTATCATCTTTTGAGCAAACCAAGGGTCAACCTGGGTTGTAAATAAACTTGCAAGATGGTATCTAAAATTTTTCATTTGGCTAAAAACTCTTCATCCTTTCTTGGAGGTAAAATTACAAAAAACCAGCAAGACCAAAATTCCCAGCTTATCCAAGAAATTCCAAGTTAATGCCTGTTTGACCCACAGCTAGTCCAAGTGGCATTCTCTTTTCTTAAGAGAGTTGCAATTTGGATGAATTGTGTGATCACTCTACATATAACCAAGCAACAAACCCTCTTTCCACATTTACCAACAGTGCCAAAAATCCCTAAGTAATCATGCATGGTTCTCCAACATAGTCTAGGAAGAAATTTAACATCATAATTAAGTGTCTCTTTATCTGCTTGTTGTAGTTAGATTCTTTTGCCAAGGCAGACATATTCATATACTCTGAAGCCTACTAAACATGAGATTCGCTTTATTACTTTAGGATTCAGGGTGTGTTGATGGGACAGGGAGAAATAAAGTTCAATTGCCTATTTCAATGAATTCCCATTTCTGGCATGGAAAGAATTGAACAGATCATGGTAGCTGAACATTACGTGGCTACAAAGAGCAAAGTGTCTGAAAACAACAGACTGGACCATTCTTGTTTTCTAGGTTGCTAAGTATAGCTGCCTCTTTCTGGAATGGGAACCCTCATTTCTCGTTTCTCCCCACAAGAGCCAGGGGACCTGAGGCAGTAATTCCAACCATGAAGCAGGAGCTGTAAAGGCTGTTTCTTACGAGAACAGAAGAGTGCTTATGAGGGCTTGAAATTATGTAGATCTGGGTTTGAATCCTGAGATGAGAAATAATTTCTAGGTAGTAGTTTGTACCACAATTTTCATCTTTTAAATTTTTAACTATTTTTTTACTTTTTTCTTTGCAAAGCAAGATAGACATGTACTTCAGTTTTTTAAGCTCTATGAAGTTGATAATTCCTTTCTTGGAGAGTTGTTTTAAGATTATGAACAGAGTGTCAAAGAGTAGCTGGTACCTAGTAAGAGCTTAATGAATTGTGTATTTAGGACTATTCTTCAGTTTGGAACTGTAACCCTCTGTCACCCTGTCCTTCCTCTTTGTTCTTCACTTTTGTCTTTGGTTTTAGCTGGGTTTGAACTATCTGTGGAAAAATTTCTTTGCTGTGTGAAGCTTCAAAGAAATATGGGGCCCTTTGAGAACACCTGCGTTTACAGTGTACCAGAGTGGACTGTTTTTTCTTTTTTAAAAATTGTTTCCTTTTAACTGCTTGGCAGAGCTTATTGAGCATTTTCAACTTTTTTTGACTTTGTGATGTGTGCGCGTATGTATAGACTTTCCATCCAGCAATCATTATTCAAATATTTGCCTCATGCAGACAAGCAGAACTGCAGTTGTAGATATCTACAGCTCTCTGGTTTGTGTGTTCTTCGGCTTCTCATCTGAAAAATGCCTCAGGCCTCCTACTTATCCCCTTTTGTTTGAAATTCATGCAAGACGATTCCTGTGATTATCACTATAGCCACCAAACTAAATTTCAGTGTTATTTTTCCTGCTTCATGAATACTGGGAGGCTGAATTTAGAAACGGAAGCTACTCTGCTTGGGTAGAAATAGAGATCCTACAAACTTCTGAAACCATGGCTTTATTTCAGAGCATTCCTGTACCTGGAAGTTGTCACCAAACGGTGTAGGGAGTACCTGAGAAAGGAGGAAGCAAGATAATGAACCAGGCCAGAGGGCAACCCATTTGGGTAAAGATACCAAATATGTATGGTTTTGGGAAAAATATAGTGAACAAAAATTGGTGAGAAAAAGAGCTCTGAGCACCCTCCTTCCTGAAAAAGATGCTAAAGGGCAGAGAGGAATTATTTGGAACAATCAGGTGAAAGCTGAACATGTTGGGTTCAACAGTTAGGGGGATAGGTGATATATTGGAGTTCTCCTATAATACAATCTATTTTGGAGTAAAATTCAAGACAAGTATGTTTTTCTGGAATCCAAGGATGATACTAGCATAGTGGCATACGGAGCACAGTAAACACTTGTGTTTATTTCTTCTACTTCTGGGATCAGA
>NW_012108697.1:6708391-6711144 GCF_000951045.1 Mandrillus leucophaeus
TGGTATCTAAAATTTTTCATTTGGCTAAAAACTCTTCATCCTTTCTTGGAGGTAAAATTACAAAAAACCAGCAAGACCAAAATTCCCAGCTTATCCAAGAAATTCCAAGTTAATGCCTGTTTGACCCACAGCTAGTCCAAGTGGCATTCTCTTTTCTTAAGAGAGTTGCAATTTGGATGAATTGTGTGATCACTCTACATATAACCAAGCAACAAACCCTCTTTCCACATTTACCAACAGTGCCAAAAATCCCTAAGTAATCATGCATGGTTCTCCAACATAGTCTAGGAAGAAATTTAACATCATAATTAAGTGTCTCTTTATCTGCTTGTTGTAGTTAGATTCTTTTGCCAAGGCAGACATATTCATATACTCTGAAGCCTACTAAACATGAGATTCGCTTTATTACTTTAGGATTCAGGGTGTGTTGATGGGACAGGGAGAAATAAAGTTCAATTGCCTATTTCAATGAATTCCCATTTCTGGCACGGAAAGAATTGAACAGATCATGGTAGCTGAACATTACGTGGCTACAAAGAGCAAAGTGTCTGAAAACAACAGACTGGACCATTCTTGTTTTCTAGGTTGCTAAGTATAGCTGCCTCTTTCTGGAATGGGAACCCTCATTTCTCGTTTCTCCCCACAAGAGCCAGGGGACCTGAGGCAGTAATTCCAACCATGAAGCAGGAGCTGTAAAGGCTGTTTCTTACGAGAACAGAAGAGTGCTTATGAGGGCTTGAAATTATGTAGATCTGGGTTTGAATCCTGAGATGAGAAATAATTTCTAGGTAGTAGTTTGTACCACAATTTTCATCTTTTAAATTTTTAACTATTTTTTTACTTTTTTCTTTGCAAAGCAAGATAGACATGTACTTCAGTTTTTTAAGCTCTATGAAGTTGATAATTCCTTTCTTGGAGAGTTGTTTTAAGATTATGAACAGAGTGTCAAAGAGTAGCTGGTACCTAGTAAGAGCTTAATGAATTGTGTATTTAGGACTATTCTTCAGTTTGGAACTGTAACCCTCTGTCACCCTGTCCTTCCTCTTTGTTCTTCACTTTTGTCTTTGGTTTTAGCTGGGTTTGAACTATCTGTGGAAAAATTTCTTTGCTGTGTGAAGCTTCAAAGAAATATGGGGCCCTTTGAGAACACCTGCGTTTACAGTGTACCAGAGTGGACTGTTTTTTCTTTTTTAAAAATTGTTTCCTTTTAACTGCTTGGCAGAGCTTATTGAGCATTTTCAACTTTTTTTGACTTTGTGATGTGTGCGCGTATGTATAGACTTTCCATCCAGCAATCATTATTCAAATATTTGCCTCATGCAGACAAGCAGAACTGCAGTTGTAGATATCTACAGCTCTCTGGTTTGTGTGTTCTTCGGCTTCTCATCTGAAAAATGCCTCAGGCCTCCTACTTATCCCCTTTTGTTTGAAATTCATGCAAGACGATTCCTGTGATTATCACTATAGCCACCAAACTAAATTTCAGTGTTATTTTTCCTGCTTCATGAATACTGGGAGGCTGAATTTAGAAACGGAAGCTACTCTGCTTGGGTAGAAATAGAGATCCTACAAACTTCTGAAACCATGGCTTTATTTCAGAGCATTCCTGTACCTGGAAGTTGTCACCAAACGGTGTAGGGAGTACCTGAGAAAGGAGGAAGCAAGATAATGAACCAGGCCAGAGGGCAACCCATTTGGGTAAAGATACCAAATATGTATGGTTTTGGGAAAAATATAGTGAACAAAAATTGGTGAGAAAAAGAGCTCTGAGCACCCTCCTTCCTGAAAAGGATGCTAAAGGGCAGAGAGGAATTATTTGGAACAATCAGGTGAAAGCTGAACATGTTGGGTTCAACAGTTAGGGGGATAGGTGATATATTGGAGTTCTCCTATAATACAATCTATTTTGGAGTAAAATTCAAGACAAGTATGTTTTTCTGGAATCCAAGGATGATACTAGCATAGTGGCATACGGAGCACAGTAAACACTTGTGTTTATTTCTTCTACTTCTGGGATCAGATTAGAGTTTCTATCCCCACACTTCTGCTTTCTGCCCGTGTAATGTGTGGGCAAATCACTGAATCTCAGTGTGTCTTGATTTTCCATGTGTGAAATGGGGATCGTAATAGCTTCTACCTCATAAGATTTTGATAAAAGGAGATAATATATGGAAGTCATTTGATACGAAAGTACTTGGATCATAGAGAATTCTTAATTGTAGCTATTATTATTTTGTTTCTGTCCCAAACACTGTGACACTTTACATATATTAGTTTATTCCCCACAACACCTCAAAACAAGCATTACTACCAATCCTGTCTATTTCACAGAAAGAAAATGAAGACTTGAAGATGTTCAAGGCCAGATAGCCTTAATATAGAAGAGTTAAAATTGCATCTCTTGTCTGCAACCTCCAAGTCCTTTTTAAATGATGTCATACTGTATTCAAGACAAGATAAATAAATTGGTATTTGACTGATAATAACTTTAATTATGCCTATTCTCTGAATAGAAGATTTCCTTAAAATAGGTGGAGACTAAGTCTCTTTGTAGGTCTCTAAGAACTTCCTTTATGCATCTGAGTGTTCCAGTATTGGGTGTGTAAATATTTAGGATAGTTAGCTATTCTTGTTGCATTGATCCTTTTACCATTATGTAATGTCCTTCTTTGTCTCTTTTGATCTTTGTTGGTTTAAAGTCTGTTTTATCAGACTAGGATCGCAACCCCTGCTTTTTTGCTTTTTTTTTTTTT
>NW_012108697.1:6711194-6727157 GCF_000951045.1 Mandrillus leucophaeus
TTTTTTTTTTTTTTTTGCTTTCCATTTGCTTGGGAAATATACCTCCATCCCTTTATTTTGAGTCTGTGTGTGTCTTTGCACATGAGTTGGGTCTCCTGAATTACAGTACACTGATGGGTCTTGACTCTATCCAATTTGCCAGTCTGTGTCTTGTAATTGGGGCATTTAGCTGTAGACTCCCACACAATAATAGTGGGAGACTTTAACACCCCACTGTCAATATTACACCAATGAGACAAAATTAACAAGGATATTCAGCTCTGGAACAAGCAGACCTAATAGGCATCTATAGAATTCTCCACCCCAAATCAACAGAGTATACATTATTTTCAGCACCTCATCACACTTACTATAAAATTTATCACATAATTGGAAGTAAAACACTCCTCAGCAAACGCAAAAGAACGGAAATCATAAATCTCTCAGACAACAGTGCAATCAAATTAGAACTCAGGATTAAGAAACTCACACAAGGGCTGGCGTAGTGGCTCATGCCTGTAAT
Organism: Mandrillus leucophaeus; assembly: GCF_000951045.1. Taxonomy (NCBI): domain Eukaryota; kingdom Metazoa; phylum Chordata; class Mammalia; order Primates; family Cercopithecidae; genus Mandrillus; species Mandrillus leucophaeus. The sequence goes on from NW_012108697.1 coordinate 6,711,697, forward strand.
CCTAGCACTTTGGAAGGCCGAGGCGGAAGAATCACTAGGTCAGGAGATTGAGACCATCCTGACTGATATGGTGAAACCCCATCTCTACTAAAAATACAAACAAAATAGCCAGGCATGGTGGCAGGCACCTGAAGTCCCAGCTACTCCGGAGGCTGAGACAGGAGAATGGCGTGAACCTGGGAGGCGGAGATTGCAGTGGGTAGAGATTACGCCACTGTACTCCAGCCTGGGCAACAGAGCGAGACTCAGTCTCAAAAAAAACCAAAAAACAAAAAACAAACCCTCAAAACTGCCCAACTACATAGAAACTGAATATCCTGCTCCTGAATGACTGCTGGGCAAATAATGAAATTAAGGCAGGAATAAATAAGTTCTTTGAAACCAATGAGAACAAAGATACAACATACCAGAATCTCTGGGACACAACTAAAGAAGTGTGTAGAGGAACTTTATAGCACTAACTGTCCCAAAAGAAAGTGGGAAAGATCTAAAATTGACACCCTAATATCACAATTAAAAGAACTAGAGAAGCAAGAACAAACAAATTCAAAAGCTAGCAAAAGACAAATAACTGATCGGAGCAGAACTGAAGGAGATAGAAACCCAAAAACATTTCCAAAAAGTCAGTGAATCCAGCAGCTGGTTTTTTGAAAAAGTTAACAAAATACATAGACTCCTAGCTAGACTCATAAGAGAAGAACCAAGTCGACACAATAAAATATGATAAAGGGGTTATCACCACTGATCCCAGAGAAATACAAACTGCCATCAGAGAATATTACAAATACCTCTATGCAAATAAACTAGAAAATCTAGAATAAATGCATAAATTCCTGGACATATACACCCTCCCAAGATTAAACCAGGAAGAAGTCGAATCCCTGAATAGACAAATAACAAGTTCTGAAATTAAGGTAGTAGTTAATAGCCTATCAACCAAAGAAAGCCCAGGACCAAATGAATTCACAGCTGAATTCTACCAGAGGTACAAAGAGGAGCTGGTACTATTCCTTCTGAAACTATTACAAACAATAGAAAAAGAGGGACTCCTCCCAAACTCATTTTATGAATCCAGCATCATCCTGATACCAAAACCTGGCAAAGGCACAACAAAAAAAAATTCAGGCCAATATCCCTGATGAATGTTGATGTGAGAATTCTCAATAAAATACTGGCAAACTGAACCCAGCAGCACATCAAAAAGCTTCTCCACCACACTCAAGTTGGCTTCATCCCTGGGATGCAAGGCTGGTCCAACATATGCAAATCAATAAACTTAATCCATCACATAAACAGAACCAACATAAAAAACTACATGATTATCTCAGTAGATGCAGAAAAGGCCTGCAATAAAATTCAACACAACTTCATGCTATAAACTCTCAATAAACTAGGTGTCAATGGAACATATCTCAAAATAAGAGCTATTTATGACAAACCCACAGCCAATATCATACTGGATGTGCAAATGATGGAAACATTCCCTTTGTAAACTGGCACAAGACAGGGATGCCCTCTCTCACCACTCCTATTCAACATAGTATTGGAAATTCTGGCCAGGGCAATCAGGCAAGAGAAATAAAGGATATTCAAATAGGAAGAGAGGAAGTCAAATTGACACTATTTGCAGATGACATGATTGTATATTTAGAAAACCCCATTGTCTCAGCCCCAAATCTCCTTAAGCTGATAAACAACTTCAGCAAAGTCTCGGGATATAAAATCAATGTGCAAAAATCACAAGCATTCTTATATACCAATAATAGCCAAATCATGAGTGAACTCGAATTTACAATTGCTACAAGGAGAATAAAATACCTAGGAATCCAATTTACAAGGCATGTGAAGGACCTCTTTAAGTAGAACTACAAACCACTGCTCAAGGAAACAAGAGAGGGCACAAACAAATAGAAAAACATTCCATGCTCATGGATAGGAAGAATCAATACTGTAAAAATGACCATACTGCCTAAAGTAATTCATAGAGTCAATGCTATGCCCATCAAGCTACCATTGACTTTCTTCACAGAATTAGAAAAAACTATTTAAAATTTCATATGGGATGAAAAACTATGCCATATAGCCAAATCCTCAGCAAAAAGAACAAAGCTGGAGGCATCATGCTACCTGACTGCAAACTATACTCTACAAGGCTACAATAACCAAAACTGCATGGTACTGGTACCAAAAAAAAAATATATAGACCAATGGAACAGAACAAAGGCCTCAGAAATAATGCCATACAACAACCACAAGCTGATCTTTGACAAAAAAGACAAAAAAAAAAAAAAAGGGAAAAGGATTCCCTATTTAATAAATGGTGTTGGGAAAAACTGGCTAGCCATATGCAGAAAACAGAAACTAGATCTCTTCTTTATACCTTATACAAAAAAATAACTCAAGATGGATTAAAGACTTAAACATAATACCTAAAACCATAAAAACCCTAGAAGACAAAGCTATGCAGTACCATTCAGGACAGAGGCATGGGTGAAGACTCCATGACTAAAACACCAAAAACAATGACAACAAAAGCCACAATTGACAAATGGGATCTAATTAAACTAAAGAGCACAGCAAAAGAAACTATCATCAGAGTGAACAGGCAACCTGCAGAATGGGAGAAAATTTTTGCAATCTATCCATCTGGCAAAGGGCCACTACCCAGAATCTACAAGGAACTTAAACAAATTTACAAGAAAAAACAATCCCATCAAAAAGTGGGCAAAAGATATGAACAGACACTTCGAAAAAGAAGACATGTATGCGGCCAACAAACTTATGAAAAAAAAATCATTGATGGTCATTAGAGAAATGCAAATCAAAACCACAACGACATACCATCTCATGCCAGTTAGAAGAGTGATCATTAAAAAGTCAGGAAACAACAGATGCTGGAGAGGATATTGAGAAATAGAAAAGCTTTTACACTGTTGCTGGGAATGTAAATTAGTTCAACCATTATGGAAGACAGTGTGGCGATTCCTCAAGGATCTAGCACCAGAAATACCATTCGACCCAGCCATCCCATTACTGGGTGTGTGTGTATATATATACCTAAAGGATTGTAAATCATTTTACTATAAAGACATATGCACACCTATGTTTATTGTGCCACTATTCACAATAGCAAAGACTTGGAACCAACCCAAATGCACATCTATGATAGATTGGACAAAGAAAATGTGGTACATATATACCATGGAATACCATGTAGCCATAAAAAGGATGAATTTATGTCCTTTGCAGGGACATGGATGAAGCTGGAAACCATAATTCTCAGCAAACTAACACAGGAACAGAAAACCAAACGCCACATGTTCTTACTCATAAGTGGGAAATGAACAATGAGAACACATGGACACAGGGAGGGGAAGATCACACATTGGGGTCTGTTGGTGGGGGCGTGGTCTAGGGGAGGGATAGCATTAGGAGAAATACCTAATGTAGATGACAGGTTGATGGCTGCAGAAAACCACTATGGCACGCGTATGCCTGTGTAACTGCACGTTCTGCACCTGTATCCCAGAACTTAAAGTATGATTAAGTGGAGAATTCAGGTAATGTAATCAAACAATAGAGCATTGTATGGGCTGCATATGTTTAAATGGAACAATCTCTGATGGCATCCCCTTACATACAAGTACCTAGTGTAGAAAGTTACTCTTCAAAAGATGTGATCATTGAAGACTGCAATATCCACTTCTTATCCAATTGCTCTTCATCTTAAATCAGAACAATGAAACAATTCTGTGAAATTGTCTGGTGGTTCCATGTTTTACTGTAGATAGGTACTTATCCGTGCCACTCAGAGCAGCCAGCTTTCTTTTCTTTTTTTTTTTTTTTAACTCCGTGGATCTCTAGAAAGAAAATTTCACTTAATTCTTATAAATAGTACTTGTTTAGTATTGAAATTGATATGAACAGGATACAGGGAAATTCTGGGTAGAAGAGGGCAGTTCCCTGGCAAAAGCCTCACCCTCAAGCCTAGAGACCTGTGGCCTTAGGTGGGAATAGCCATTTCTATTTTCGTGCCCCAAAAGTTGCCTTTTGGCCTGCCATTCACCCTTATCCTGTACCCATATAAATGCTGAACCCGAGGCTCTAGAAGCAGATAAGCAGGTGAGGAGATGAGACAAGCCAGACGGTTGGTGGAATGACAGCAGAGAAAGAAGAGGAACGTCTGAGCTCTGAGAAAAGTTTGGCTGGGGCTGGTCAGAGAGCAGTTTAGCCACTGGTTGGCTAAACTCCAGGGGAAGATCATTTTCCCACTCTATGGCTTCTTCTGGTTCCCCATCCATCCAACTGAGAGCCACATTCATCCTTCAAACCCATTTGTGATTTGATTTTTCTGGGATACTGGGTAAGAGCTCAGGAAACAAAAAGGTGTCACGCTGTCCCACTGCCCTTGCAAAAAGGCAGAAGTTCCATTGAGCTGGTTAACATGTAAGCCTTCTGCGGATGGCAAGGCTAAGAGAGCACTGTAACACTGGGGCTGCAGGCACTCACCCCTAGACACCACCATGGAGCGGAAGCCCAAAGCACTCGCCCTGGCTCCTGCACCTGCCTGTCTGTGTGCTCCCCTTCCCCTCAGGGATTTGAGCAGCAGGAGTGACCCAACAGGCAAGTGACACCCCTGTCACACGTCCTGCAAGGGGGATCAGGGAACTCTCTCATTTCAAAATCTAGAATTGTTTTCTCAACATGAAACACACCAAAAGGAGTTTTCGTACATGTCTGTTCTGTCAACATTCATTCCTTGTTTCAGCAGATATTTATGAAAGGCATAATCTGTTTCAACAACTGTTCTAAGTGCTGCAGATAAAACAGTGAACAAAAAAAACAAAAAACGAACAAAAAACAAAGTCCTTTGTTCTCTTGAGGCTCGTATTCCAGTGCCAGAAGCTAGATAAATGAATGGTGAGATGATAAATAGATGCATGTAATGGGTTAGAAGATATCTGCAATGGGCAAAATAGAAAATAGAGGGATCGGCTATCTGGTCAGTGAACTATGTTGATAATGGGCTGGTCAGGAAATGCCATATTGAGATGTGACATTTAAACCAAGACCTGAGGAAGTGGAAGGTGTAAGCCCTGGGGCTAGCTGAGGGAGAAGCATTCCAGCCAGCGGGAAGAGGAGGCAGCAATGTGTAGTCCCTCTAGCTTGGCAGGGACTGAATGAGGGAACGGGAGATTAGTAATAGTTGCAGCTGCAGGGATAACAGAGGATCAGACAGTATAGGGTATTGCTCTTGCCTTATAGGTCTTTTTTTTTTTTTTTAAGATAGATTCTTGCTCTGTCACTCAGGCTGGAGTGTAGACGTGCTATCTTGGCTTACTGAAACCTCCGCTTCCAGGGTTCAAGTGATGGTCCCACCTCAGCTTCCTGAGTAGCTGGGACTACGGGTATGCACTACCACACCCAGCTAATTTTTGTATTTTTAGTAGAGATGGGCTTTCGCCATGTTGGCCAGGCTGGTCTTAAACTCCTGACCTTGAGTACTGTGATTACAGGTGTGAGCCACAGCCCCCAGACCTGCTCTAGAGGTCTTTAAGGACATTTTGCTCTAAAAAAGTGGTGACTCTGTTGAAGATTTTGGAACAAAGAAGTGACTTCCACTTTTTGAAGCAAAGAAGCGCCATGATTTGATTTATCCTTCACAGGGTCTTTTGGGCAACTGTGCTCAGAATGGGCCCCATTTTGCAACTAATTCCTTATTGTTTCTTTCATGTCTTTTCCATATTTGGCTAAACCACCTAGAATCAAACAGCTTTTCTGAATATCAAAAAGACTCAAAGCCTGGACTATAAGATCGTCAGAGGAGAGACTGCCCTTTCCATTCTTCAATTTTCAGTATCTAGCACAGTGTCTGTCACATAAACAATATTAAATATTTGCTTACTGTGAGCTGAATGTATGCCTAAACAGTTCTGTTCTTCTGGGAGTCTTGATGCTCAAGATGGTTCATTCTTTTTTTTTTTTTTTCTTTAATGTTTACTAATTAACTCAGAATTCATTCAATATCTTCAAACTGACAGTTCTAATATTTATTTACTCCTGATATCATATATTTCTATGTCTCTTGCTTATCTAACCTTTCTTCCTTATCTCCCTCTTGCTTTTATTCTAGCACATTTTCTTTTAATTATGTATATTTTATGTAAATATAATTTACTATAAAACTGCTCTTTCGTTTTGCTGAATTCTTAAGACTAGAGACTCATTGAAGACTAGGGCGAGCCTTCCTTCCTTCCTTCCTTCCTTCCAGAAAAGAAATAGAAATGCCAATTTGGTTACACTGATGAGATGAGAAACTCCAAATTATGAAAACACCACCTAACTATATGGTTTTCTTAAATTCTGTCAGAGCTATAGAAAACACTTTCTGTGCAAACCATCCACTCTCCTTTTCAAAAATGAGATCTCTTGCTTCCCAACTTCAAGAAGTCTTTCCTACTGTGAAATGTTAGAGAAGTAACAGAAAAGTCAAAATGACTTTGCAATCTTTCTTCCCTTTTTTGTGCCAGATAAGTTTCTATAGTCATATATTAAAATGTGCTTTTCCAAGTATACATATGTAACAAACCTGCACGTTATGCACATGTACCCTACAACTTAAAGTATAATAATAATAAATAAATTAAAAAAAAATAAAATGTGCTTTTCAACATAATGCTATTCTTCCTCTACTGGTCTATCCCCATGTGCACTGCAATTCTCTAACAACATTTATTTTCTAAACATTTGCTGACTCTGTCCTTCAAGACACATATGAGTGGGTACCAATGAGAAGATTTACATGGATATGGAAGTGATTTGAGAAGATGTTTTGGCACTGAGAGTTTTTTAATATTTCATTGCAAGTAAGCAGATTTACTAAAGGTCTTCAAGAGATTCTGCTGTGGTTTGTTATGCCGATCATAATAGAATAAACTGAAGGTAATGATACATTATATAATGGTCTTGAAAGGCCATGAAGGTGAATAGCTTTTAAAGAAAAGAACAAAGTTGTTTTAAATTATTATTAAGCTTTTGGATCAAGGGCAAAAGTATCAATGCTGTTCACATGTAAAGATAATTTTTAATTGGGCTAGCAAGTACAAAATTTAGGTCATAATTATAATGAATACTTGCTGCTAGGAAGATTAGAGATAATAAGTTATACTCTTGTATCAACTCTGCTTTGGGGCATCTGTTTTAGAGGCCAATCCAATAAAAGTTTCTTAATTGACATTATTTTTTGTGTGTCCTTAGCATATGCTATAGTTGAACCTTAATTATTGCTACGACCTCTCAAGGGTAGTCGTAGCTCAGCTATTACAATATTTCTGAGGCTTCCTTTTCTTTGTCCTTCTGGAGACTGGTAAATTATTTTCACTTTGAAATGCCTGGGTTTACAGGCACCGAGATAATGGTAGTATATGATTTTACCATTACCATCTACTGTCTCTGCTTGGCTAAATGTCCAATTATGTGATTCTGTATAATATGTTCTTGAGGAACTTGAACTTCTATTGTATCAATATCACTTGCTTTCAGGAAAGTTTAATTTTTTAATAAAAAAGACTTTATTTGATAACACCAGCACTGATGCCCCAGAATTTTTGAAAACACAGTGGACTTTTAGAGAGTAGACTTTAAAATCCCAATTTCATATGTCAAATCATTAAAAATTGTGTTTCTGTGCTTGCGTGTGTGTAGGTAATCTTCCAGCCTTCAGTGAAAGTGAAAGCTGGAAGATTACATGAATTTACTTTTAATCTATCAAATGATGGTTTTAGAACTTTTTCAGTAAATGGAAAAAACTGGTATAATGGAATCACTTAATGCTTTGAAGTCTTTTTGTCCCTTTATCTGTAAATTTCTATTGATCAATAGAGAATAAAGTTTAATGGTTGATATCCTGGTGCTTGGTGACCTGGGTTCAAATCCTAGCTCTGCTCTATTGGTTGCTCTATGACTTTCAGTAAATAATTTACTTCCCTATGTTTGTATTTAGCTGTAAAAATAGGCAATTATTTCCCTCATTATGTTGTTTTGAAAGCCAAATGAGTTACTGTATACAAAATGTTTAGAAAAGTATCTGGCATAGACTAAGTACACCGTAAGTTTAACTTTCATTATAGGAATTTCGCTGTTATTATTATAAAATCATAAGCATTTTCAGTTGACATCTATTGTTTATGACAGCCAAGCATTCCTTTCTCTTTGCTTTGGAAAAATCTCTTTAATTTCCCATGAGAACCACGACTTCCACATTGTGTATATGTTATCCTGCTTGGACTCTCAAACACAGAAGCAGTACCACCTTTAAGCTCAAGCAAAAGAAATCCTGACACTCAGGACCCGTGCCTCAGGATCCCTTGAACTTTGGAGGCTTCTATGGTGCTGAGGACCAGCCAATGCAACAGTACCATAGAGGCAGGGTGCTCCATCCTGGACCAAAACCCATAATGGGTTCTGGCCCTTTCCCTCTGCAGGCACTCTCCAACACTCTACCCCTCACAGGGGTTTGACCACATACCCCAGGTAATTCTGGGCTGTGAAATTATCCCAGGGATTCATAGTGCTGGTCTGATTTCAGGAAAGTGACTTGGTAAGTAGAATGTTCCTTCTGACCAGAATGCTGTTTCCCTCAAAAGATTACATGAGATTGTGCTTCTAGAATAGTTATAATGCCCTGATTTTGGTGACTCTTGCTCATATTAAACACAGATTTTAAGGCTCTGGGCTATAAAGAATACACCATTGACCACTGGGCACAAGCTCTTGTGCTTTTGCTTGCCTGTGTTCTAAATATGGTATTGCCTCTAGTTAACAGTGTGTTAAAGGTTGTTTGTGGCAGCAGAAGTCATTTACCCTATATTCTCTCCATTATTGGCTCCTAGGGGACCCCAGGGGTACAGCTTTTTGGGAGTAGCCATGTTGGTATGTTCTGAATGCTCTACGAAGCCAAAAGTCCAATCCAGTTGGTGTCCTTTTTTGCTTCCAATTTTAAATTTAGTCAAAGATATAAACTTCTTTCAATTTCACTCAAAATTGAACTAGCAGTCTTAGCCTATGCAATAAGGCAAGAAATAAAAGGAAGAAACAAAACACTGTAGATAGTATGAATCTACAAACAAAAACAACCCTAGAACTAATAGGTGAGTTTAGAAAAGTCACAAGATAAAGCACAAAAACAACTGGATATTTATACACTAGCAACATATATTTGGAAACCAAAATTAAAATTAGATCATTTTGAATAACAAAACTGATGAAATATTTAGCTATATATGTAACAAAAATATACAAGCTCTATATGCTGAAAACTACAAAACACTGATGAAAGTAATTTTAAAAATCTAAATAAATGGAGAGGCATACCATGTTCGCGAATTGGAGAATCATCAGGAGTGAAGAATCGTCACAGGAAAGCACAGACTCCTCCCAAAATTATTTATAAATTTAACTCAATACCAATAAAATTTCAGCAGGATTTGATTTTGGTAGATATTGATAAGGTGATTCTGAAATGTATATTCAAAGAGAAGAAAATAGCAAACAATTTTGAAAAAGTTACCCATTTTTAAGATTTATTATAAAACTATATAATCAAGACAGTTTGATATTGGCATAATAATAGCTCAATGAACCAGAATAAAGAGTCCAGAAATAGATTTATATATATATACAGATAATTTGCTGTTGACCAAACTGCAAAATCAATTCCATGAAGAGCTTTTTCAATAAATGTTGCTAGAACAATTAAATATCCATAGGCAATACAACAAAAAACAGGGTAATAAAACAGAACAAATCTTGATCTAAATCTTACAGCTTATACAAAAATAAACTCAAAAGGGATTATTGGCTTAAATGTAAATGTAAGGCTATAACTATAAAAGTTTTAAGAAAAACTTCAGAGAAAATGTATTTGACGTTGACTTTTGTAATGAATTCTTAGACATGACACACAGCATTATTCATTAAATAAAAATGTATAAATTGGATTCCCACAAGAATAGACCAAAACAACAAACATAGCTAAGATGTGACTCAAGTGTCAAAGGGAGAGAGTCGCAATGTAGTGGGGAAGTGGAGATACACCTCTGGTGATTGAAAGCCCAGGAAGCCAGCAGAAGGGATTCAGCCTATACAGTCCTGTCTCCCCTGCCTGGATTGGATCAGCCTGGAAATAGGAGGGATTTCCCAATGTGCAGAAAAGGTAAGCCGAAGACAACCACCATCCTGACTCCTACCACAAACAGCTACAATTCTTACTACAAAATAATTCTACAATCCTTATCACAGGATACTTTCATAGTTCTTGCTTGGAGCTCTGCTAGAAATTCATAATTTCCCTAAATTAGGAGCACAAGGTGTTCACTCCCCACCTCCAACTCATCCCCTGTGAGACAAGCTGCAACAGCCTTAAGCCTACCACTAGCTATGACTCTTGTCCTGCACATTACGGAAACCAAACCCCACTGCCACACTATCAGGCAGTGGAACAGTCCAGCAGTCTCACCCAGGGAAAATACACCCTTAAGCTGGCCAAATACTATGTGCCCTCCCTCAAGTGGGGGAGGTCTCTGAGCCTACAAGCAGCTGAAATGCCCCTGAGCCAATGTGGCTATAAGCCCGTGCTTCGGACCTGAGAAACAGCCCAGCAGCCCCCCCTATTCCTCACAGACACGTTCCTGGTCTGCCCTATAGCCCTGCACCTCCAATAAGGGCTTATAAACAGTTCTGCAGGGTACTCCTAGCAGCCATATCCCCAGCCTGGCTAAGTAGCCTTTGATCCACATCCAGAGTTTGAGAGGCAGTCCTGTGAGCTGCCACTAACTGACATATCCCCTGCCCAGCTAAGCAACTCTTTGCCTATGTCCTGAACCAGAAAAATGGTCCATAGACTGTGTCCAGCAAACGCACACCCTGGCCAACTGTGCAGCCCTGTAACTCTGTCCCAGGCCTAAGAAACAGCTCTGTGGGCTGCTGCAGCAGGCATGTGCCCTAGGATGGCTGAGCAGTCTTGCACCTGTGTCCCACCTCTGAGGAAACAGCCTTACCAGCCACTCCTGTCAGGCACACACCCAGGCTGGCCTAGCAACCACATGCTCGTGAACGGTCCCATGGCTCTAATTCCAGTAATCCAAACCTCAAGTTGGCTAACCTACCATGCGTACTCACACATTCCTGATATTAGAAACAGGCTGAAAAGTCCATCCCTGGCAAAACCACACCACCATTGCCACAAGATCACTCAGTCTAGGCCACTGAGAAACTCACAAAGACCTCTAGTGTGGCTTACAACTGAAGATTCAACATGAAGACTACACTACTGTGTCTGCCTAGAACCAAGGCCAACATACCCCACAAAATGATATCCCACAACTTATTCATACAAATCTTTTCCTACAAAATCATATAATATTAGAAAAGATGACTTGACACATAGAAATCAACATAAGGATACACCAACCATGACAACGCAAAGAAACATGCCATTTCCAAAAAAATAACAGACTAATATCATAAAGAAATACATAAAATGCCAGGAAAAGTCCAAAATAATAATCTTTAAGAAACTCAGTGAGATACAAGAAAATACCAATAGGCAAATAAAATCAGAAAAATAATTTATAATTTGAGAAATCCAATAAAATGATAAATATCATTTAATAATAAACAGAAATCTTGGAACTGAAAAATTAAAAAATAGCTTCAACACCAAACTAGCTTTATTTTTATTTTTATTTTTTTGTTTGTTTGAGACGGAGTCTCGCTCTGAAAAGACACACATAGACTGAAAGTTAAGGGATGGAAAAAGATATTCCATGTAAATGGAAACCAAAGGTAAACAAGAGTAGCTATACTTATATTAGACAATACAGACCTAAGTTAAAGTTAGGATGGTTATTATTACAAAGACAAAAAGCTACCAGTGTTGGCAAGGATGCAGAGAAAGGGAAACTCTTATACACGTTGGTGGGAATGTAAACTAGTACAACCACTAAAAAGAACACTCTAAGCTTCCTTAAAAAAAACAACTAGAGCCACCAGATGTGTCAGCAATTCCACAACTGAAAATATATCAAAAGGACAGGAAATTATTATATTGAACAGCCATATGCACCCATATGTTTATTGCAACACTATAATAGTTAAGATACGGAGTCAAACTAGGAGTCCAACAACAAATGAGTGGGTAAAGAAAATGTGATATATATAGATACACACACAATCTAATACTATTCAGCTCTGAAATGAAATGAAATCCTGTCATTCACAGCAACATGGATGGAACTGGAGGACATTATGTTAAGTGAAATAAGCCAGGAGCAGAAACTTAAACATTGCATTCACTCATACGTGGAAACTAAAGAATGGTGATTGGCTGGGTGTGTTGGCTCACAACTGTAATCCCAGCACTTTGGGAGGCCAAGGCGAGTGGATCACTTGAGGTCTAGAGTTCAAGACCAGCCTGGCCAACATGGCGAAACCCCATCTCTACTGAAAATACAAAAATTAGTCGAGTGTGGTGGTGCGTGCCTGTAGTCTCAGCTACTCAGGAGACTGAGAGAGGAGAATTGCTTGAGTCTGGGAAGCAGAGGTTGCAGCGAGCCAAGATTGCACCAGTGCACTACAGCCTGGGCAACAGAGTGAGATTCTGCTTCAGAAAAAATGGTGACCTTATAGAACTAAAAAATAGAAGAGAGGGTACTAGAGGCTGGGAAGAGTAATAAGAAGGGAAGGTGATATGGTTTGGCTGCATGTTGAATTGTAATCCCCAGTTTTGGAGGATGGGCTGGGTGGGAGGTGATTGAGTCATGGGGTGGTTCCCCTTGCTCTTCTTGTGATAGTCTTCTCAGGAGATCTGGTTGTTTGAAAGTGTATAGCACCTCTCCCTTTGCTCTCTCTCTCTCTCTCTCCTGCTCTGGCCATGTGAAGATCATGCCTGCTTCCCCTTCACCTTCTGCCATAATTGTGAGTTTCCTGAGGCCTCCCCAGAAGCAGAAGCCTGTACAGCCCACAGAACCATGAGCTGATTAAACCTCTTTCCTTTATAAATTACCCAGTCTCCAGTATGTCTTGATAGCAGTATGAGAATGGACTAATACAGAGGGATAGGGAGAGATTTGTTAAATAATACAACATCACAGCTAGGTAAGAGGAATCAATTGTAGTGTTCTATATCACAGTAGGATGACTACAGTGAATAACAATATATAGTTTCAAATAGGAGAAAGATATTGAATGTTCCTAACACTAAAGATAAATGTTTGAGACAATAGGCATGCTAATTACCCTGACATGATTACTATAGATTATATGTATCAAAACATCACTATGTGCCATAAATATATATAATTATTTGTCAATTTAAAAATACATTTGAAAAAATTAGACTTCATCTAAATTAAAAATGTTGATTTTGCAAAATATCCTATTAAGGAAATGAAAAGATAAACTACACTTTAGGAATATTAGCAAAACATAAATATATAGATATATACACTTATATATATTTATGCTTATATATTTATGTATATAGTTATATATAAGTATACTTAAATATAAATGTGTGTGTGTGTGTGTATATATATATATATATATAAAACAATTGATTTTAACAAGAATATATAAACTTTTGTATTTTATTTTTGGTAAAGATGGGGTCTCACTATGTTGCCAGAGTGGTCTTCAACTCCTGGCCTCAAATAATCCTCCTGCCTCATCCCCCCAAAATGCTGCGATTACAAGTGTGAGCCACCACGCCTATCCCCAGAATATATGACTTCCCAAACTCAATAATGTGAAAATAAAATAAAAACAATTCTAAAAACAGCTAATGACATGAATATACCCTTCCTTAAAGAGGATATACAGTTGGCAAATATGCATTTTAAAAGGTATTTATAGTAGTAGTGTAAATATTTTCAAATGTTCTGTGTATCATATTGTTTTTATATCTTGGAAAACTTCTCTGACTGGGGAGAGACTGACCCTCCTGGAGCTAGCCCATTCTTAGAAATAGCAAGGGCTCAGCCAGAAGCATGCATCTGAGGTGCGAACTAATCAATCCAGAGCCATGCCTCCTCTCTCTGGCCTATACACCCCAGGAACCAACATTCCTCTTGCTTAATCATCTCAAAGCCTGGTATTGGACACCTGAGAACAATCCCTATAGCTTAGAGTCCACTGACATTATTCAGACTAGCCAGGCTTAATCTGTTCATTCTTCTCTTTCTTTTCCTGCGGAAACTCTCATAAATATCGTGGCCTACAGGGTCCTTCCACTCCTGTCTTCTGTCTCCTGACCACCTCAGTGTCTTTCCCATCTGGCCTTGCATGGTGTTCCTATGCCTCCTGTCTCTAAAATCTGTTAGTATCATAAACTTAGTTTTTCCCTGAGCCTCTCTTCTCTCTCGTGGTCATGCCTTACTGACCATTTCAGAAAAGAGTACCAAAAAAAAAAGTCATTAACATTTACAAATTGAAATCATGATGAAATATTACTACGTATCAGGCTAAAACAAAACATTCAGTAACACGTACTGACAAGGGTGTAGAGCAACTAGAACTCTTCATAGATTGCTGGTGGGTTGAAAACTGGTATAGCCACACTAGGAAATGGTTTGGCAGTTTCCTACAAATCTAACAGCATTCTGTTATGTGACTCCACCAATCCCACTCCTGGAAATATAGCTTAGAAAAATGAAAACATATATTCACACAAACATCTCTACATGGATATTTATAGTGACTATTAAAAATTGACTCAAATAAAAAAACATAATGTCTTCAATAGGTTAATGGATAAACTGAGGTATATCTTACACGGTGGAATACAGATCAGACACAGCAACAAAAAGGAACAAATTTGTGATCCACACAACTTATATGAGTCTCAAAGGCATTGTAGTGAATGAAAGAACCTGGTCTCCAAAGGTTACTACTGCATAATTAAATACTAAAAAAAATAAAACTGTAGGTATGGAGACTATCTCAGTGGTTTTTAGAGATTATAATTGGGAACAGAGGGAGAACACAAATTGAAAGCCTAAGAGAGTATTTTGTAGTAATTTAACTTTCTGCATATTGATTATTGTGGTGTTTATGTGGATCTATCTATATATGTTAAAATTCACATAACTGAAAGAGTACCAACAAGTCAATATTGCTGTATACATTTAAAAAAAAAGAACATTGTTAAGAAAATACAAGCGCAAGAGAAAGTGAGAAAAAAATTTCAAAATACATGTCTGATAAAGGATGTGTGTCTAGAATATATAAAGACCTCTTAAAATTCTATAATATGGGTCGGGCGTAGTGGCTCACGCCTGTAATCCCAGCACTTTCGGAGGCCGAGGCGGGTGGATCACGAGGTCAGGAGATCAAGACCATCCTGGCTAACATGGTGAAAACACGTCTCTATTAAAAAATACAAAAAATTAACCCGGCGTGGTGGC
>NW_012108697.1:6727997-6778071 GCF_000951045.1 Mandrillus leucophaeus
CCATCAATGTTTACTGCAGCTATATTCATAACCACCCCAAATTTCAACTGTTGAATAAACAAATGCAGGAATGCCCACACAATTGGATACTACTCAGCAATAGAAAGGAACAAGCTACTAATATAAGTAATGATACAAATGAATCACAAATGCAAATGTTAAATGGTAGAAGCCATACTCAAAAGGCTACATGATATATGCCTGCATTTGTATGACATTCTGGAAGTAGCAAAAATATAGAGAAAAAATTATATACCAGTGCTTGCCAGGGACTGTTGTTTGAGGGAAATGCTGTACTAAAATGAGGCATGAGGAAACTTTCTAGTATGAGGAAAAGCTCTGTATCATGTCTGTGTAGATGATTGTACAACAATATGCATTTGTCAAGGCTCATAGAACTGTATACTAAAAATCTATTTTTTCAGATATGAATTATACCTCAATAAACTGAGTTAAAGTATAAGGCTATAGGAGTGCCACAATATTCATAAATTGGTAAAGCTGGGTGATGGGCGTTCAGGGGTTTGTCATACTTTTCTCTTTATTTTTATGTTTGGAAAACAATAAATAATAAGTCTAACACATTGCTGGCAGGAATTTGGGTTAAAGGATGTTCAGACATTGTTGATGAACATGTAAATTGCCATGGAATTTTTTGAAAGCAATAGTGCAACAGCTGTTGAAACTTGAAACTACATAAAGCCTTCCTCCCAGAAGTCCTACTCTTTGAATCTCTTTCATAAAAATAAAAGCTCTGGGTTTTTAAAGGTATACATACAGGATGTTTACTAGAGCGTTTCACTTAGTGGCGAACCACTGGACACAAAATGAGTATACATAAATTAAGCACTAAAAAAAACCCCAAACCCCCCTTGCCATTTCCCTTGGCAGTCACCCACTGGACTATGGCTTAATTATGCAACAGCTGCACTTGGAAATATTATGCAGACACCAAAAATAACAAATTAGAGGACTAATTTACAAATAAAATAAATGATGGGATAGTGATTCAAACCTAGCTGTGTATCTTAGTTTGGGCTGCTATCACAAAAATATCATAAGTCAAGTGGCTTCTAACAGAAATTGATTTCTCCTAGTTCTGGAGGGAGCCTGGGAAGTCTGATATAAAGGTGCTGGCAGATTCAGGTCCTGGTGAAAGCTTTCTTCCCTTTGGTGGCATCTTCTAGCTGTGTCCTCATGTGGTGGAAGGGGAAAACAAGCTCCCTCAGACCTCTTTTATAATGGAACTAATCTCATAAAAGAGGGTTCTGATCTTATGGCTTAATCACTTCTCAAAAGGCTCTACCTCTTATTATTATCACATCAGGGATTAGGAATTAACATATGGATTGGAGGAGGTGGTAAGCACAATCCATAGCATTCTGCCTGACTCCAGTGTCTGTATACTAAGCCTCTGTATGCTACTTCATTTTTTTCCTTGTTTATTTCCTTTTGTGTGTTCTTCCTTGCCTTCATCTTACCTTGATTAGGGTGATAAGCTCTAAGAAGGTGAATTTAAGGTTTGGGCCTGGAATAAAGGGCCCTTGAGATAGTGGGACATTTGTCTGGAAAGAAGCAGTCTCCATTGCTCATTTGAGCAACACCAGCTCATTGACACATTGCAGTGAGATTTGAGGACAAAGTCCTAGATGTTGCTTTTGTACTCAGCTTTGTCCCCCAAATCTCCCTGAGCACCTTGGGACTGAAGACCCAGACATGTAGAAATCCTGGTGTTGAACCACCTCTCCCTCCTTCCCACTCTGTGACATGAGAAACCATTGCCTTCATTATAGAAGATGAAGTTAGTGTTCAAGATACTACAGGTTAGATTCAGAGTGAGGAAGCCTGTGTTCTTACATCAGGAGAAGATATCAAAGTTCAGTCTCATGATTCCATTTCTACAGTGCAGAAGGAGGCCAAACTTGTCCTTGATGTTGGAAGCCGGGCTGCTAGAAACTCTTGAAAGCTGTGGCTTGGGGAGGGCATGAGGGTGGCTTTTAGGAGCTTGATAGGGTTTGGCTGTGTCCCTAACCCCTCTCATTTTGTATTCCCATGTGTTGTGGGAGGGACCCAGTGGGAGGTGGGGTATTCCCTGAATCATGGGGGCAGGTCTTTCCCATGCTGTTCCTCTGATAGTGAATAAGTCTCACAAGATCTGATGGTTTTATAAGGGGGAATTTCTCCCGCACAAGCTCGCTCTCTCTTTGCCTGCTGCCATCCACGTAAGATGTGACTTGCTCCTCCTTGCCTTCTGCAGTGATTGTGAAGCCTCCCCAGCCATGTGAGCTGTAAGTCCATTACACCTCTTCCTTTTGTAAATTGCCCAGTCTCACGTATGTCTTTATTAGCAGCATGAAAATGGACTAATATGCAGATGATAATTTTGTTTTGTTTCTTGATCTTGGTGCTGGATGCACAGTGTGTTCATTTTGTGAAAATTCATCAAGCTATATACTAATAATTGAGGCATTTTTCTGTATGTATATGTTATACTTCAGTTAAAAGTTAAATAGAAAAACAACTATATTAAATAGTATAATAAATATCAGTTACTACATAAATGACCATAGAATCTCAATGGCCTAATATAATAAAATGTTATTATTTGCTCATGTTTTTGAGATTATTGCTAGTCAGGAGTACTCCTGAAGGCTATTCTCCAGGTACTGACCCAAGGGTCCAGGTTCCTTCCATCTTGGGACATGGCTATTATCAACATATGATTCTTTGTGGAAACGAAATGGTGCAAGAAACTCATGAAGGGTGAGGTTTTAGGGGCTCAACTTCAGAATGGTGAACAACATTTTCTCTCACATAATATTAGATAAAAGTGGTCAAATGACTTCACCTAGAAACAAGAAAATTTAGTCTTCCATTTTTTTTTTTCTCATCAGTCAGGGAAATGACATGGTTTGATAAACATACAATGTTATTTTGCTTTGCATATACTTTATTTTAAAAATTATGGTACAATTCATTTTGAGGAAGCAAGATGAACGTTTGAAACATAAATAATAAAGACTGAACCATTTGAGAAGGCTTCATGCAGAAACAGAACTCGAGTTGTGTCTAGAAGAATGAGGGCGATTTGAGCAGGTGAAGGAACAAGGAGAGGCATGGGTCCTGAGACCCCTGGTACATCACAGAAAGGTCCCAACACAAAGAGAAGCACGTGAGTATCACTACTTTATAACCATCAACACATGACTCCTTCATTCCTCAGAGAACTCTCTGGAATCATAATTTAAGAAATTCAGGGATGAAAGTTGGGGTTACCGCTACTGTAACTGGGTACCAGCTTAACCAACTGCTTTCCCATCAGGAATGTAATCATCTTTCAAATAATATCACTCCATAAAGAGTGTTTGTTGATCTGCTTTAAGATATTTTGTCATGTGCCTCTACATTATTCATTTTGCATTGCTATAAAGAAATACCCAAGACTGAGTAATTTATAAAGAAAAGATGTTTATTGGCTCACAGTTCTGGAGGCTGTACAAGAATCATGGCACCAGCATCTGCCTCTGGTCAGGACCTCAGGAAGCTTTTACTCATGGAGGAAGGCAAACGAGGGGCAGACATTTCACATAGGGAGAGAGGGAGCGAGAGAGAGAGAGTAGGGAGGTCCTAGACCCTTTAACAACCAGATCTCACATGAACTCATTACCATGGTGAGGATGTCAAGACATTCATGAAGTACCCACCTCCATCACCCCCATTAGGCCCTGCCTCTAACATGGGGGCTCACATTTCAACATGAGATTTGGAGGAGACAAACATCCAAGCAGCATCAACCTCCTTTCAACCAAGACATTTTCTGATAATTTCAGCACGCCCAGTGATCTTTTACTGTATTGTGAATGCTTTCCTATTTATTTTGCATACATACAGTCTTGCCTTCTCTACTAGACTGTACTTCTGCGTGTATTAAATAAACATTTTTTTCCATCATTGCTGAGCACAGTGTGGGAGGCATAATAGCTGTAAAAAATTAGGACATTATGGCCCGTTGCTTCATAGGGTCTTGAAAATACCTGGCATTGTATATTTATTTATTTATTTATTTATTTGATTGTCCAGACTTTTACATAAGACCAACAAAAAACAATTGTGAATTTAAATTATCATATCCTTTTCATTTTTGCTGCTAGTCACTGAGGGAGCAAGGGGCTAGGTTGCAAGGCTCACCATAACAAAGCTACATGGGTTCCTGAAACCCGTCGTATGAGGCCAGGAATGTAGCTGAATTTCATGAAGTAAAAAACATGCTTTTCACACTGCCTTTTTCGTATAGCCGCTAGTACTCCACAATGTACTAAATATTTTGTGTCCCAATACATATTCATTTAATGCCCTGCCACATTTATAGGTTGGGGCTATGTGAGCTTCCATGTGTATTGAAAATTGGCTTCAAATTCTAGCACTATTTCTCTTTCAAGGCCAAAAATAATTTGGTGGAAGTGTGATAGTTTCCTGGGATCTCCTTTGCCAAGTTGGAATCTTAAATGAGCAAAAAATAGCAATAAAATGTCATGTAAAATCCAATACATGTTTAATTGGTATGCCTCCAAGAAGCATCCCTCAATAAAGAATTTTTAATCTATGTTAAATTTGCATCTTAAATTAAAAGATGATTTGTGTTAAATTAACTGATTGAATGAGAGAAAATAGACTAATTTTTACTTTCTAATATGAAATATGATCTGAGGATGTGAATAATTTGGTTGCCATTCCCCTTATCTTCAAATTGGCATATCCTTAGGCAGCTTGAAAACGCTAATAACACATAACCACAGGGCAATATTTTCCCCACTGGGTCATCAGAGTGTCTCACTGGAGTCTTTTGTCTTGAGTGCTGAGGCTAGGTTCTGAGAATCTATTGTATCTGTCATAGATATCCATAATTAAAAGCATGGTATTTATAATGAAAGATTAGACCCTTCTATAACTGGAAGCAAGACAGAAAACCCAAAGAGAGATCTTAAGTTGGTATAAGGGGACATTCTTGATGACAGAAAGATGACCACAGCAGCAGGTTGGACTAATGACAAGCCTGACAAGTTTTTTGGGAGCCTTAAAAGTTTAAGCTCTTTCTGTTTTCTGTTTGCTCGGTATTTGAAGTTTTCAGGTCAAGGTTCCCTCTGAAAACAAACTGCTCTTCTTATTCCCCTTATGTGTGAATCAGAAATTAATTTACCACCTAAGGCAAAAGAAAACAAAACCAAAAAGTCCGGGGATACCCAAGGCTCTCAGCAGTTCTGAGCCCCAGCAGTTCCGTTTCGCAATCTCTCCATCATCGCCTTTTAATAAAGCCTGATCATCCCAGGATTGTTGCTGCCAGAGGTCTTTGTCACTTGTGCTTTCTGGCAGACCTTCCAAGGAGCTGGCAATGATCTCCTTAATTTCAGTGTGCAAATAACTGACAATATCTATTCGTTCTGGATCTACACTCCTCTCTGAGTCTGCCTGGTACTGGCTGAATAATGAATTGGCTGGCTCTAAATGTAAGGTCAGGGGAAACACAGACATGAGAATCAGATAGAGGTGGAAAGAGAAGAATGAAGTGGAAAGAGAAGGATGAAGTGGAAAGAGAAGGATGAAGTGGAAAGAAAAGAATGAAGTGGAAAGAGAAGGATGAAGTGGAAAGAGAAGAGCAAGCATCTTTCTTGAAGCTAGAAAGTTGAACATTTTGGACCAGAAAACACAAGAAAGCTTGGAATTTAGGCATTAAAGAAATGTCAAACTATTGAATTTTACCAAAATATTTTCTCATTTCAGCAATGTTGAGGATGACAAGGAACAATGAGGAGGAGGAAGAGCATGGTGATGATGATAATGATAATGAACATTTATTGAGTAGTTATTATATAGAAGGCACTGTTTTACATTGTTTTGTACACGTTTTCTAACTTGGTCTTTGTAAACATACGGGGGCAGTTACTACCACATTCATTCTGCATATGGGGAAACCGAGGATCAAGAAGCTGCAGTAATTTGGCTAATGTGGCACAGGTGTAAGTGCTCAGGTGCGCCTTAAGTTCGGTTCTGGTTGATGACATAGTAAGTGCTTTCAGGTTTCCCCAGTGGTTTTAAATATTGTAGCAAATGCTGTTGTCATTCCTCAGATCTCTGTTACCAGTTCCATGGGTAAAGCCTGCCTGTTAGTGCCTCCTAAGGGCTCACACCTGCAACCTGTTTAGAGGACCACCCTGGGGCCTCGGGAACCCTTTGATCAGACACACCAGGAGCCAGAAATGCCTGGGAGTTTAATTCCAGTTGGAGAGTTGCCAGGTACTTGCAAAGGAATATGAAAGCCCAGCTAGCTCCCTTGCCTTACAGGCCCTGTAATGTTTAAATGTGCTTCACGGTCCCCTGCAGCCTCAGCTGAAGTCTAGCGTGATGCCTAAAACTGCACCCCACTTGGCTTCTTTCTCTGATCCTTCCTGCTTCTTTTGCTCTCTTCCTGGTTTCTTTTGGGAGCGGTCCCTTAATAAATTCCACAGAAATACTGTCTTTGTGCCTGCTTCCCGGGGAATCTGAACCAACACAACTATGCTTTGCTCTAATTCTAAACTTGGCCATAAATGAGCCAATTTTAATGAAAGTCATTATGAAATGATAATTGAACACAGCTGATAAAGAAACATTAATGATTGTTTCTGCATGTTGATTTGGTCTCCCAGTTACTCTCATTTCATCCATTCAATCATTCACTCAGAAAAAAAAATGTATTTTTGTACTAAGTAGCTAAGATCAACAATAATGCGCATACATCCCTTCATGCAGAAGGAGGGGAGAAAACCTTTTAGCACATACTCTCAGGATGCCCGGAATGGATAGAGCAGGAAGTCTCAATAAAATTCAATCTTTTATGATTATGTGCATCATTTCTATTTCCATAATATATTTTTTTTCGAGATCTAAATTTATGTTTGGGAGTATTTTTGTAGCTGAGTGGTGTAAGGGGCAGGGAAACCTGAGGAGGCGTTGGCTTCCCACTAGAAACCTTCACTCACAATAGGTTGAGTACATCTTCCCTAAAGTAATGGTAAAACCATCCAACGGCTCTTGAAATCTTGGGAGAATGGTCTTGGACAAATTGAGGAGAGTCATAGGATCGAAAGTATTCATTAGTTAAAATGTTGTCATTAATATAGTTAGTTATTAAATAAAAGTAGTTCCCAGGCTGAAAATTACTCCCTGCTCCAAATTTATTGTGTGAAAGGTGGGAGTTGGGATAAAATTCTGGTGGCGGGGGAGGTGGGTAGATAAACTCAGAATTTGGATCCTAAATTCCTCTATATTAAAAGTTCTTCAAATCTTGTGGGCAGTAGACATTGCTCCCAAGTAGCTCTGCCTCTCATTTACTCTCTGTCTCCTACTTCCCCCATTTTATCCATGTCTGAGAACTCACTGGGTTTAGAGAATGTCTCATCTGTCTCTCTCATCTACTTTCTAAGCTCAAGACTATACCTGCCATTCTTTTGGCTGCTTTATCTTTATTTAATTTAATGCCCTTTTTTTTTCTTTGAGACATATTACTCTCTACTCATTTTTGAAATTAATATTGGTACATCAGGTTGTGTTACCCTTGGCCAAAGCCTATTACAAAATATATAAGGCAGCCTGGGTGTGATGGCTCACACCTGTAATCCCAGCACATTGGGAGGCTCAGGTGGGTGGATAGCTTGAGCTCAGGGGTTCGAGATATTATTGTTGGTCTTTTTTCCAGTAAAAAAATTTTATTAACTATAAGAGTAATAAAATATTCCTTGAAAGGTTTAAAAATTTTTAAAAAATTGTACTATTTTTATTAGAATGTGCAGTTTGTCACCTATTAATAGTACATTGTTACTCTCTAATGCAATAGGAACACATCTGTTTTTAATACTGTACAGATTCATTAGCCTACTAGTCTCTTTGATCTGTTTCTGCAGCGGCAGAATCAATATGATAAGAAATGTTATTTTTATGCCTATATGTGCCCTTTTTTCACAAGATAAGAGATGTTATTGGGTCTGCTAATGTGACCTTGTTTTTCAACTCAGGTGATTAGTCTAGGGAAGTAAATGTGTATACTTATGATCCATTGGAGATTATAAGATATAGCAGACAATCAAAATTATAATTCCAAGTGAAAAAAGGGCACAATTCTTTAAAAAGTGTTTAGAAGGGTACACAGCAGAGGATATTTTCTTTCTTACTGGCAACAGATAAGAAAGATATATTGTAACTAGATATATTAATGTTACCAAGAACAGTACTGATTCAAGCACTTACTGAAGAATCCAAGTGCACACTGGCTGGTTCTACTTTATTCTTTTAAAATATGAATTATATCCTTTGTTCATTGTGGGCAGGTACAACTTGGCTGATCCTTCTCTTCATGCATTTTTCAATATACATGAAGGGAAGTGTTATTTGTATTGTTAAATTTACATGATCTCCTCTTTAATTTTATCCGTTGCTAGCTAGATCCAGAAATGATGACATTTAAAGGGAAAATGGCCACCATTTCCAGAATACTGCAGTGTAATAGAAGAACCGAATTAATTTAAACTCACAGTCCTCCATAATGGCTAGGATTCATCATTCCCACAGATAGAGCTCAGAGGAATTAACAGCACTGCATATCCCCATAGACTCTACAGATTAGCTGGCCAAGGTGAGATTTTTCTTTATATTCCTTCAATGCACATATTGACAATGTCTTCTTGAAGTAGATTAAGAATACAGATTGTGTGGCATTAAAAGGTGAAAATGAAAAAATCATTATTGCAAAATTCTTTGACAGAGTCAAGACAAAAATCTCTTTGTTGAGAAATGTGAGACCAATAATTTAATTTACCTGTAAATATTTTTTCAAGTTTAAATTACAACAGAAAAAGACAGAAAGGCTTAACCTCAGGAAAATAGGAGATTTGTAGGCATCTACAGCTAGTCTTAGAAAATGCCATTCTTCATTTCTTTTTTCTTCCCTGAATGATTTGTAGTATCTTCCAGAACCTTTGCTAATACGAGAAAATGGAGGCTGAGCATAGTGGCTCATGCCTGTAATCCCAGCAATTTGGGAGTCTGAGGAGGGAGGATCAGTTGAGGTCAGGATTTCAAGACAAACCTGAGCAATGTAACAGGACCTCTGTCTCTAACAAAAATTAAGAAAAAAAAAAGCTGCAAAAATTGTCTGTAATTCAAGCTATTAGAGAGCCTGAGGCAAGAGGATCCCTTGAGTTCAGGAGATCAAAGCTGCAGTGAGCTATGCACTCCAGCCTGGGTAACAGAGTGATACCCTGCCTCGCAAGAAAAATAAAAGAAAAACAAAAACAAAAAAAAGAAAATGGAAATAGGTGGGGTTCCTGTAACTCATGAACAGGTAAACAACAGAACAGGGGCTATTTGAAAAAGATAGTTACAACACCAAATTAATTTTGCTGCTATGCTATTTCTGCTACAGTGACTATTTCCCTAGCTGTTACGTACTTCCCCAATTCATCATCAGTGAAGAGATCTAGGATATCTCCTCCAGTACTTTTTCTTCAAAAGACACAAATTTATTTACATTGTTAAAAAATTATTTATTTGTTACTTTACATTCCTTAATTGTGAGTATAAACATGTATATGTGTTTCTCTGATCACCATAAACAAAGATAATTCCAGAAAATATAGTATCTGAAGGAACCCCAATTCTAAGACCCTATCAGTAATTTAGCTGCGTTAGATTAAAAAAAAATCCTTCTTCAACAGCTTTCCAAGCTGACAGTCATGAAATTAAAATGATTTACTTGGGTCTCATAACAATCATAGAAACAGGGAAAATGATACCTGCAGAGGGATCACCAAAGAAAGAACATTGCTGGTATTATCACAAAAGGTCACACACTCATTCAATAACACACTTCTGTGTACAAACCCTGTGTTAGGGGTGAGAATCAGCCCTTCCTGCAGGTAAATAAATAAATAATAAATAGAATCCAGCATTTTAAAAACGTAGCTATTAAAGAAGTGGAGGCTTAAATTTGTATGCATGTCTGTGTAAGTTAATGTAAGTTGGTGTGGGAGAACTTCCAGCTTAAAAGGCCACACACCGAGATTCACTGAGCTAGGGTAACCAGATGGGGTTATTTGGCCTTTAGTTGGCAGAAGAACCAGATTAGGAGAGAATTTAAGTCCAGAGTGAAGTCAGAGAGACAAGTCATGGTGTTTCAAAGTGTACTCTATATAATGACTTTATAGTGAGTATCTGAGTGCTTTTTAAAATTTAAGTTACAAGGCTTCTCCCCAGACCTACTGAATTGCACTCTTTGCCATCAGGCCCAAGAATAGCTGGTCATCAGGCCTTAAAAATGCCTTCTTTTCTACACTGTTGCTCAGTTTAATAACATTCACATCATTTATTAATTAACTTCATTATTGGTCGGGCTTTGCCTCTGGGCCACAGTTGGCTGCCAGTCATTCCTGGGCTACATTTTTCCCAGTTTATCTCCATTCTGAAATGTGCATGTATTCAGTGTGTGTGTGTGTGTGTGTGTGGTGGGGGTGGTGGCAGTTATTAAATAATTGGCTCATGGAATGGTGAAGGGAGGCCTAGCAAGTACAATATCTCATGGAGGAAGCTCATAGGCTGGAGACTCAGGGAAGAGGTGCAGTTCAAGTTCAAAGGCAGACTGCTGGTGGTGATGTTGCTGATGAAGTCTGAGTTGATCTGATGACTGAATTCCCTGTTTCTTGAGCAAGGTCAGCCTTTTCTTCTCTTCAGGCTTTCAGTGGATGGGATGAAGCCCACACACATTATGGAGGGCAACCTGCTTTACCCAGAACCTATAGATTTAAGTGTAAATCTCTTAAAAGCACCCTCAAAGAAACATCCAGAAAAATTTTTGTCCAAACATCTGGGTACTGTGGCCCAGACAACTTCCTGCATAAATCTAACCATCACAGGGCTCTAATCCAGTTGGACTGGTGTGCTTATAAGAAGACATTTAGACACCTAGAGACATGAGGGACATGAGTGCACAGAGGAAAATCATGTTAGGACACAGTGAGGAAATGGCCATCTGCAAGTTAAGGGGAGTATATGTAGTGCCTATAGTGTGTGTATACCCTATAGTATGTATATACAAATACAACACACTACAGGACAGCAAAAGATGTCATTTCTTCAAGAGCACTGGCTATCAGCACCAAGACTGAGATTTCTAGGTTCTCAAGTAGAACCATAAAACTTGCATAGGTTCATTTGGTTTATAGTTAAGTTTAGTGACTGCTATAGTTTGAATGTTTTATCCATTCCAAAACTTAGGCTGAAACTAAATCCCCAATGCAATGATATTGGAAGATGAAGCTTAATGGGAGGTGTTTAGCTCATGAGGGTGCTTCCTTGATGAATGAATCAATGCTACTATAAAAAGGGCTTGTGGGAGTGGGTTTGCTCCCTCTACTCTTCTGCCATGTGAGGAACAGTTCTTCTCCAGAGGACATTGTGTTCAAGGTACTGTTTAATATTTTGGAAGCAGAGACTGAGCTCTTACTAGACACCAAAACCTGCTGGTGCTTTGATCTTGGACTTCCCATCCGCCAGAATTTTGAGAAATAAATTTCTGTTTTTTTTGTAAATTATCCAGTTTCAATTATAGCAGCAGAAAATGGACTAAGACAGTGATCATTGGGCTCATTGCCAATTTCCCCATGCTTACATTCTAAAAAGAGCTATTTCAAGTGGGGTTCCTGTGCCCATCTGATTGGGATTACTCTTGTTGGGAAGAATTGTATATATGCCACCTCAGAGATGGTTTGCCATCTTCATACTTGGCCAATGTATAATTGCTTTCAGCTCACAGCCAGGCCTTTGTCCAACCCATATGTCATCAAAGTAGTGGAGATAGTTTTGTTTACTCAGAACATTTATCATGCACCATTAAAGCATACATCCTGAAAGCATATATCATGAAATATTTGTGAGACAGAGTTGATGCTACTTTCTTGAAGCATCAAGGGTTCCTTTACCATAAAGTTGACCCTAAGTAGCTCAGAACCCATAGTTGTTGATAAATGATGGTAATGATGATGTTAATGTGACAGCCATCACTGAAAACTCTCTTTTCAACTGTCTCTGCTTTAAGGGTTTAATTTTATTTACTTATTTAATCTTCAAAACCACTCTACCAAAAAGTAGTGTTATTAACAAATTTCATAGACATGAAAATAAACAAAGTGGTTAAATAGGTTGCCCAAGTCTTCAAACTCTTAGTGAGTATTGAGAAAGTAAAAATAGTACTGCAGTCAAAAGCCTAGTTCTAAAAGTGCTGTAGCTGTGTAAATAGAATCAATGATAATTTCATTGGTACTTTCCCCTAATGTACTTCAGAACTCCCCCAGGGATCCTTTTTAGGAGGCACACCATTCTAAATTTAAGAAGGGATTACTTCCTGCAGACAGAGAGACGTGTTATGAATCCCATTGCTGAAGGCTGTGATTCTAAAACTCTTTTGCTTGGATTTTGCTGAGTGACTCCCTTTTTTTTCTCCAAATAAAACATTCCAAACACAGACTATAGTATAAGTTTTCATTTATAGTATAAGTTTGGAATTTCTTTTCTTCATGAAGTGCTATCAATTTCTCACTTTTGCTGGAAAACTGTCTAAGAACTTCTTTCCACACTCCTTGCTTATTTGATAACACTGCTTATGTATCTCTGAGAATTTTTTTTGTTTAATTTTAAAAAATATTTCTTAGTGTTTTAGAAAATAACTTCTAAATCTTTATTATTCTGAAAACACATGAAAGACTTGTGAGAAGGAGTTCCTCTCAGATGATAGGTTCCTCTAACATGCATTTCTAAAACTTTTGAAGTCACTATCTTTATCATTTCTTATTTCATAGCTACAGTTAATAACCCAACTATAAATTTAATACCTTCCCATTATTCCACATTGCATTTCATTGTGAGACCTGGCAATGATGCTGTCATCCAATAAATCTGATGAAAATGATTGGGTTCCTCTCGCTATGTCAGCGTTAAAAATTTTGGTTGATTGATAAATAGCTTGTTCTCACAGCTGTCAGAAGAGAAGTTCAAGTTATTATATGTTAATTAATAATCAATAACAGATTATGTATCATTAATCATAAATATTTCTACACAACACAGGTAGGGTACCTTGTGTACTATAGTTGAATACATCAATAAACTTGACCATGTCATTAAATATTTATTGAGTAAATAAGGAAGAAAGAAGCCTTCCACAGGGATCAGCGAGGCTCTCAGAGATCAGTGTTCTTGGTCTCTGGGCTTCATCTTTGCAGATTTTCTTTTCCTTTATGGTGAAAATTCTGAGTAGCAGCTCCACCTCTTCCACTTTCATTGACACTGCTTGCTGTTTTCAACCAGCGTCTTCTCTTTCCTGAATCTCCCATGAAACTCTAGAAGTTATCACAGATTCCTTCTCTACCTGTTCTTAATGTAAGCACAATAACCATGAAGGTTTTCTAAGATTTTTGCTGTGTCAATTACCACAGGAATTAGATGGGGAGTAAAATGGTGGCTGGTCTCACCTACTCACCAAACACACCAGAACATATTGGAGCCTCAGCAGTGGAAACAGACACTTACACTTGAAAAAACTAAGGGCAACCGAGCTGAGGAACTGAAAGTAAATAATCAGTTCTCTCCATACTAAGTCCATTGCTTAAACACAAGAGACTCTTCAAAGAACTTTCTCCTGCATCGTCATATATGCCTCTAACTGAGATGGATGGTTTAGAATGTTGGTGTAGGGGTCTCTCCTTCACAACAGAATTCTAACAGGCAATGAAGGCATTTCAGATGCTTGTCATTACATCCTCCAGAAAATTATTTCCATAAATTAATTTCAAGTGTAAACATAATATGGAATAAGCCTTAAAAATTAAAAATTTTGATATTTTTGATATTAAAGATTTTGATATTAAAAGCTACAAAAGTATCAAATGCAAGAAGCGTCAGAGTGAACATCATACTTTTGTCAAGTATCAGGTCTGAATTCCACTTCAGCTCTATTGTCTCTGTTCCAGGTCCAGTGCCAAAGAAAACTTTAGTGAAAAAGCAAACAACCACACACTAGGCCTATTTAAGATATGGAGCTAGAGCCTGTGGGCTCAGAGAGGAGTGGTTCACAGGAGATGAGAGAGGTAGTATCTAGAGGTCTGCTGGTCACTTTCCGGGGTGCATTTCTTAGACCCTTACCATGTAGACAAATACCAATTTCACTCACCTATAATTGTTCTCTCTCAAACCTTTCATAAGGTTATCCTGGTCAAAGAGTTGGAGTCAGATCATAAGTACTACAAAGGACATGGCATTGAGCTTTTATTTTTATTTTAAGAGTCAGGAAAGGCATTGAAACAGTTCAAGCAGAGGAGTGACAAAGTCTGATTTTGCTGAATGAACTCACACTGACTGTTTGTGGAGGGTGAATTGAAGAGACCAAGAGGGAAGGAAGCAGGGAGATGAGTTGGGAGCTATAGTAGCAGTCTTGAGAATTCCCAGCCAGCACTTTGGAAGGTGAATTAGAACTTAGGCATTCATGTGACTCTGCCCGCCCCAGTCACCACGCCAGGCTCTGTCAGATTTAAGAATGCTCCCTAGGCTGCAATAGCGTAACACTTCCTCCTCTGATGAGATTTTTGGCAATCATTTGCTTCTAAAAAGACTTTTTTGAGAAATTTCTATTTCCATCTTTTAAACAGAGAGAATAGAAAAAAATACTTGATATGCTTATGGGCAAAAGTAATAGAAAGACAGTAAAAATCTTTCAGCCTAAAAATAATTACACCAAAATCAAAGGCATGAAAGTGCTGACTGGCTTGCAGTGTTTTGTGTGCTGTAAATCATGCTAAAAGTAGAAATTTGAAAAACTACATTTCACAGGGAAGGCTACGTGTCATTTTTGGCCACATAAATTTATTTTCTCTCAAGCTGTAGGCAGGTGTCACCTCAACCTTTGGTACCATTGCAGAAGCATTAGCCAGGTCACCATATCCATGAAATGTGTTGTATGAGAAGCTGGCTCTTGTGCCTGGGATGTGTTTCCTTAGTAATACCAGGCTGACATTTTTAAATAGCAGATATTATGGAGCTAATTTTGCATCTCCTTTATGATTGTGAGAAAATTGGTGGCTATCATCATGGGAAATGGATTTCTGACTTTCTTTTGCTTCAAACCTGGAGAGCTTTAATGACTATTACAGAAAACATCTTTGTTGCTACACTCATTATGGGATATAAAAAGAGTAAGTTTCAGATTTACATTATTTTCCTGGGATTATTCATCATTCTTTATCATTAAGTCTTTGGCTTTTTTTGAAACATGCATAATAGACTCTGAATTTACTTGAGTGACTTATCAGAGTCTATATTTGGTGAAGAAAGGCCTCTACATTTCCTTTTTAGATGTTTCTTCTATATCTGTCTTCAGAGTAAATCCAGCTCATTATGTATACCCAGTTATTCAACAACTATTGAACCACTGTTATGTGCAGGCTCTGTGATAGGTATTGGGCATCTATTAGTGACATAACTGATCCAATTTTTGCACACCTAGACCTTTTGCTTTTGGGTACACAAAGGGTCGTACAGTTGATACTCTGCATTGTGCTGAGCTTAAGATAGATTTAGGGGAGGGTCCAGCCCTGAGGTTGTGTTTGGAAAAACAAAGGCACACATTGCTATGTCTCATTGGATTTAGCATCAATATGGGTTTTCCCAATGGCCTGGAGTCAGAATTCTGCCTATGGAGCATTTGCATCTGTAGTGGATAATGTAGTACCCTGGCCAGATTTCTGTTTCGGGACAGAGCCATTCATTCCCCAATCTGCCAGAAATGTTAACTGCTGGGACTCACATCTGTGTCTGTCTCTAGCATCACCCTCTGCTGAAGGGAGCTGTTCTGCCCAGGGTTATGATTCTTCCCAAGGACAGCATTCATCCAAAGATGGGTTGGTATCAAGGAACAAATTGAGTTCCCTTGCCTCAATGTAAACAATTCTCATAGATTATCAGGACTCCACAGATTCCCATGGTGTCAGCTGATCCTTACATTGAATCTTCCTCACAGTTCAACTTCTTCCTCTTCCAATGCCACTTCCTTCATTAGCTTGCATAGGATGATTCTGAGTGTACTTACCAAAAATCTCCTTTAGGAAAAGCTCTATTCCAGAACATGTTTTCAGAGAATCTTAACTAAGAAGATTTAATGCTTTTTGCAAATTTAGTTTGTAATGTTGAGTGCCCATGGTCTATGACATGGTTTGGCTCTCTGTCCCCACCCAAATCTCACCATGAATTGTAATAATCCCCACCTGTCATGGGAGGGAGCCCATGGGAGGTAATTGAATCATGGGGGCGGGTTTTCCCCATCTTGTTCTCCTAATAATGAGTAAGTCTCATGAAATCTGATGGTTTTAAGAAGGGGAGTTCTCCTGCACATGCTCTCTTGCCTGCCAACATGTAAGACCAGACTATGCTCCTCCTTTGCCTTCCACCATGACTGTGAGGCCTTGCTGGCCATGTGGAACTGTGAGTCAATTAAACTTCTTTCCTTTTTAAATTACCCAGTGTTGGGTGTATCTTCATTAGTAGCATGAGAACAGACTAATACAGTCTATATACCTTTTCTTCCCTTTTTCCTTACTCTTTGCAAAATTCCATCAAGCGGCCGGGCGCGGTGGCTCACGCCTGTAATCCCAGCGAGCGGATCACGAGGTCAGGAGATCGAGACCATCCTGGCTAACACGGTGAAACCCCGTCTCTACTAAAAAAATGCAAAAAATTAGCCGGGCGAGGCGGCGGGCGCCTGTAGTCCCAGCTACTCGGGAGGCTGAGGCAGGAGAATGGCGTGAACCTGGGAGGCGGAGTTTGCAGTGAGCCGAGATCGCGCCACTGCACTCCAGCCTGGGCGACTAAGCGAGACTCTGTCTCAAAAAAAAAAAAAAAAAAAAATTCCATCAAGCTAGGGTATTTTATGTTTGACTGACAAATGAGAAATCGAGACGCAAAGACTGACTTTGCCTCAGGCTACACAGCCAGCAAATGGTGAAATCAAGTTTCACTGCCCTGTCTGGTGGGAGAGCTGCACTGTCTCTACTGCTGCACTACCCCTCTCTTTTGCCTTTCAGTCCCTTCTGATTGTCTTTGTGGAGTATGGTAGCTTTCACTGCTTCTTCACTCTCAGAACAAAAATTAAATCATTGATGTCTCAACTTAATTTTTTGTTTCACTTCTCTCCTTCACAACAGAATTCTAGCAGGCAATGAAGGCATTTCAGATGCTTGTCATTACATCCTCTAGAAAATTATTTCCATAAATTAATTTCAAGTGTAAACATAATACAGAATAAGCCTTAAAAATTAGAAATGATTTTTTCACAACACCTTGAGAAAAACACTTTATCTTTCTGAATCTCAGTTGCTTCCTTTATAAAATGGGGATGATAATACCAGCTTCTCAAAATTGTTGTAAAATGAAATGAACCAATGCAGGTAAAACACTCAGGACAGTGTCTGCCTGTATTTGTAAGCATTCTCTAGGGGGATAGAACTAATATGATAGATGTATATAGAAAGGGGAGTTTATTAAGGAGTATGAACTCACACAATCACAAAGTGAGGTCCCACAATAGGCTATCTGCAGGCTGAGGAGCAAGGAAGCCAGTCTGAGTTCCAAAACTTCAAAATTAGGGAAGCTGACAGTGCAGCCCTCAGTCTGAGGCCGAAGGTCCAAGAGTCCCAAAGTCCTTGAATAGATATTCTTTATGCTTTATGAATAGATAAAGAAAACGTGGTACATATTCCCAATGGAGTATGATTCAATCATAAAAAAAGAATGAGATCCAGCCATTTGCAACAACATAGATGGAACTGAAGGTCATTATGTTAAGTGAAATAACCCAGGCACAAAATTTGTGGGATCTAAAAATCAAAACAATTGAACTCATGGACAGAGAGAGCAGAATAATGGTTACCACAGACTGGAAATGGTAGTGGGGGATGAGGGGGTATATGGGTACAAAAAGTAGTTACAAAGAATGAGTAAGACCTATTATTTGATAGTATAATAGGATGACTATCATCAATAACAACTTACTTGTACATTGTAACATAACTTAGAGTGTAATTGGATTATCTGTAACTCAGAGGATAGGATAAAGGCTTGAGGGGATGGATATCTAATTCTCCATGATGTGCTTATTTCACACTGCACACCTGTGTCAAAATATCTCATGTACCTCATATATACACCTACCCTGTACCCACAAAAATGAAAAAATAAAAATTATAAAGTAATCCAGATTTTTAAAAAAGCATATGTATATGTGGTCAAAAAGAAATGTCTGTTTTTTAACCAAACTATCCTCAATTAATTATTTGGCTTCAAAAATTGAGAAAGGAGTTTGAAAAAATGTCTTTAGGTATTTCCTGTCAGGAAAGATTGAGTACATTTCAATGAGGGAAGCCAGACTGCAGTTTATGTTAGAGCTATGCTTTTCAAATATAAGTACACACATGAATACCCTGTGGATCTTATTAAAATGCAGATTCTGACTCAGTAGGTTTTGGGTGGTTTTAGATTCTTTATTTTTAACAGGCTCCCAGTTGATTCTGAGGCTTCTGGTCCAAGTACAACACTTGCATAGCAAGGGACTAGGGCATGTTCAACTATATGGCTCACCTGTGATGTATTTCCAGCCAGGCATGCGGACTTAGTGCCTCACTTGTGCACCCATGATGCAGTTCCCACACTCAACACACTCATGGGGTAGTGGGAAGTGGAGACAGATATACAGCTACCTAAAACAAATCACAATATTATATCATGTGTACAATAAACATTCATTCATAGTGATAGGAAAATATAGAGGGAGTGGGGAACCAATTCTGTCTGAGGGAATCAGGGAAGTCGTTTCAAAGGATGTTTGAGTATACTTTTTTAGGAAGGAAAATGAGTTTTCCACATACATGCATGAAGGGACATATGGGTGGAATTATGTGTCACCACGTGGCTGAAGATGATACATAGAAGAGTTTTGTTTCTCCACTGACAAAATGAGGGAATAATTTTGTGACTATAATTATGCATTTTCCCATATTATTGAGAAAATCAGTACATTTCTCTGTCAAAGGGTTAGCACAGCTGTGTCTGTGGTCCTCCACCTTTCTCTGTCACACCTGAAACAGACTTCAGGGCTGAAGCTTCTTAATGCTTCATAGGATAACCCAAGTCAGGATGTAAATGTTCTCTCCTCCCAACTTTGGAACACTTGCATTTATTGAGTGTAAATCTTTTGCTCATAATTTCCTGATATAAAACATTTTTGTAGCATCTCGAAACAGCTAATGGACTTTCTTGTACTTAATAATCACATTATAGCTATCACCTAAGTGCCAGATACTGTGCAATTTTCACATTACAAATTCTCTTCTGTAATTCTCACAATTAGGAGCTAGGCAGCAGTATCACAGATCTCATTTTACAGTGCAGAAATTTAAGTCTCTGAGAGGCTTCTTGCTCAGAGAAGGACTTACCCTAAACTACCCAACCAGAGAGTAGCAGAGCTAGCATTAAAACTCTGTGAAGGCAGTGCATTTTAATCCTCCCGTATACGTTGGAAGGATGCATTGATAGATTCTGTTGTTGATTCAAGCTTGCTGCAAATTCTTTGAATTTCACCCATTGAGAAGCTGGGTTTTATGTTTCCTTTCCTTAAATCTAGTTGGACTCTGTGAGTGCCTTGCCTGGTAGAATACAGTGAAATTAACACACACCATTTTCTGGGCCCAAGTCTTAAGAAACTGAAACTTTCTTGTCTCTTGAAACATTCTGTCAGCTGGGCATGGCAGGTCATGCCTGTAATCCCAGCGCTTTGGGAGATTGAGGAGGGTGGATCACCTGAGGTCAGGAGTTTGAGACCAGCCTGGCTAACATGGTGAAACTTCATCTCTACTAAAAATACAAAAATTAGCCAAGTGTGGTGGCACGTGCCTGTAATCCCAGCTACCCAGGAAACTGAGGCAGTAGAATAGCTGGAACCCAGGACGTGGAGGCTGCAGTGATCCAAGATCTCGCCACTGCACTCCAGCCTGGGTGACAAAGCAAGAGTCCACTCAAAAAAAAAAAAAAAAAAAAAAAAAGAAAGAAAGAAAAAAGAAACACTCTGAACCAACAAGTGAGAAGCTCAATGCCTTTCTGGAGAGAGACTACCTGCAGAGGTTCTGAAATTACAGGGAGAGGGAGAGTTTCCAGCTGAGCCCACCTTCCAAGAAGCCAAGGCATCAGATATCTGAGTGAAACTACGTGGATCCTCTAGACTAGCCCAATAGCTTTACAAAATCCCACTGAATGAGGTTAGTCAATGCTGTGTAGAGCAGAAGTGTCATCTGACTGAATGCTTCCCAAATTCATGAGGTCTTATAAAATGGTT
Source organism: Mandrillus leucophaeus (assembly GCF_000951045.1). NCBI lineage: Eukaryota > Metazoa > Chordata > Mammalia > Primates > Cercopithecidae > Mandrillus > Mandrillus leucophaeus. Next base: position 6,748,453 of record NW_012108697.1, read on the forward strand.
ATGGCCTTAAGCCATTGAGTTTGAGGATGGTTTCTTATGCAGCTGATAGCTGATGACCTGTCTTATCTAAAACTTTGCTTGGGAAATTGTAGATGCTTTCTTCCTACCCACTAATGGCAGTTTTTGTGAGATATTAAGGAAGAATGAAAAAAAGTGGTTTCTGACTTTTAGTGTCTTATTTTTCAGGCCTGTGGGTTGCACGTGTTGGTGGTGGTAGTGGTGGTGGGCGTAGTATAGTATGTGAACATCTCCTGGGGTACGAACAAATGGCACTGACCAAAACACCCCAGGTAAATGTCACAGGTTTCTGCCCTTTACCCTGGAGATACATCATTAATACTAGGTTAGAGTTTTAGAGTTAGAAAGTGTTTTAAAATCCTTTGAACTAATCATTTATTTTACAAATAAAGCACTGAAGCCATGGAAGTTTTGTCACTGGTTTAAGCATAGCACTGGGAATAGAACACATAGATGAATGAATTATAATACTATATAAGTATATATAAATCAATTGCCATAAATTGAGATTGCCATAGTCACTTATTAATACTTCAGAGTGAAAGAATAAATTGAGATTCTCCATAAAAAATGTAATCAACTACCAGTGTTTTTCAAATTTGGCTGCACATTAAAGTCATCTGTGGTTATTTAAATAAAATTGGCAGTCTAAGATCCAGACCTATCAATTGTTTTAATAATCAGTTTGTGAGTGGCCTAAGAAAGCAGTACCTTTTTGGTAACAACCCTGGTAACTAATAATGAATTGATGACTAGTAACTAGTAATTTGAGGGATTGTATTTTAATAAGCTTATGTAATATTAATGGTGTTTTTACTTTCTCCAGTGACCGTGCACAATTTGCATGATATCTGATTCAAACAGTTTGTCTATCTTTGTTTTGCTAACTGCTTGAGCTACTCAACTTTAATATGTATTTAACAGGAACCTAACACAAATTTTTCTGTTTTTTAACATTGATCTTTTGAAAATGAATTATACTTTGAGCCTTCCTTTTCCCAGCTTTCAGTGGAAGTTCCAAATGCAAAACAGGACTAGTAGCTGGCTTTTAAAGACCATTTTATATTAACTTGGTAAATCATTCAAGCAGGAGTTATTTGTCAAACATACATATACTTGAATAAATTAGCTTTTTGTGAAGAGTGTGCTAGATTTATTAGCTAGCTGTTACTAATTTATCATATCCTCATTTGTTTGACTATAACTCCAAAATAATTCACAATTAAATGAAAGTATCCATATCTAGAATTAATGCATTGGAGGAAATGTAATTTCACTTGAGGTCAGGAGTTTGAGATCAGCCTGGCCAGCGTGGTGAAACCCTGTCTCTGCTAAAAATATGCAAATTAGCCAGGCGTGACGGTGCGCACCTGTAATTCCAGCTACTTGGGAGGCTGGGGCAGGAGAATCACCTGAACCCAGGAGACAGAGGTTGCAGTGAGCCGAGTTTGCGCCACTGCACTCCAGACTGAATGACCCAGTGAGTCTCTATCTCAAGAAAAACAACAAGAAAAACAAACAAAAACAACCAGGAGCAAAATAGGTTCTGATTTGATATAGTGGATAGCTTAATTGTGTCACAGTAGGAGTCAGTGGCTTGGTTTGTACTCAAGTGACCCAGAAAATAGAATGGAGCAAAATATAGCCTAATGGCTAAGTGTGCAGGCTCTAAAGTCAGGTTGTACAAACTGGAAACTTGGCTGTGTGATCTCCCATCTATGTGACCTTGGACACATTTCTTAACTTTTGTTTGCTCCTGTTGTTTCATGTTAAAATAGCATTAATAATAGTGCTCACTGCTTAGTATTGCTGGGAGGATTGAATTACAAAATATACATCCTGATACTCTCTGAACTCTCAGTAATGGGGAGCTCTGTGGGGGTACCTTAGTTAATATGATTCCACCACCTCAAAAACATTCAGTTAAAAGAAAAAGCCGGGGCGTTCTAACTTCAGGCTATTTCTTACTAAACATCTTGGTCAGTTCTAACTAGGTTCTGGAGTTCATCAGCAGTCTTAGCCCTCCAAATTATGAGGTGACCTGCCTGCCATAGATCTGGCACTAATTGTGCCTGTTTTGCAATGTAGACTCCTGAATACTGTCTCAGTGCACTTTCGCAAACCCCGCTTGCCTCTATGTTGATTTAGTCTTTGCTTCTTGCGTTATACTTGGAGTTTCTTTGGCCTATACCTGGTTTCTTATTCCCAGGCTTTAGAGGTCAAAAATCCTTCTGATCATCTGCTTTTTTTCCTCCCTTTCTTCTTTAGCATTATCTCAGCAATAAGGGGCTGAAACATCATAGTTTGATTATATTGTTTTCTAAAATGTCCAGAATTCCAACAAAAATGTCTAACTAGGTTTCCATGTTTACCTTATCTTATTTTCCTATAAGCTACAAATATGCTGTATAACATTTGATGACAAGCTCAGATGCATTATAACACATTGAGAAGGCTACAAAAGCATCACTCTTATTATATAAGAATTCCTTGAGAAAAAATGCTGTGCTTGAATCCCTTTTTGCTACAAAACTGGGCTTGCAATTTAACAATGACTCCAAAGAAAAAAGACTTCAATATACATGTAACAGAACATGTGTATGATCTATATGGTGAAAACGTTAAAATGTTGATAAAAGAAATCAAAGGAGACCTAAATAAATAAAGGCCAATACTGTGTCCATAGATGGGAACACTCAACATAGTAATTATGTTAATTCTCCTGAAATTAATGTGTAGGTTTAATGTAATTCCTATCAAATTTTCAGCAAGGTTTTGCAGATACAGATATACAACATCTTCAATGAATCTCCAGGGATTTAAGCTGAATGAAAAAAAGTCAGTTTCAAAAGATTACCATTTCATTTATATGACGTTTTTGAAATGACACAATATTGAGAACCGGAGAACAGATTATTGATTGCTAGTGGTTAAGGATGTGAATCCCCATCCACCCTGGGAATGGAAAGGAGTTGATGTGATTCTAAAAGGGGTTTGCGAAGGATCCTTTTGGTGATGTAACTATTTAATATCTTGACTTGGTGGTCCATATACAAACCTATGCATTTGACAGAATTGTATAGAACGGAACATACACATGGATCCAAGTTAAACTTTGGCAAATATAAGGTGGATTGTATCAATGTCAATATCCTGGCTGTGATATTATACTATAGTTTTGCAAAATGTTAACTGGGCATATTCGTTTCCCAGAGCTGTGATAATAAAATACCACCAACCGGGTGGCTTCAAACAACATACGTTTGTTTTTTCACAATTCCGGAAGTTAGAAATCTCAAATCAAGTGTTAGCAGGGTCATGTTGTTTCCAAGGATTCTTAAGGAGGAAACCTTATCTCTTCCTGCTTCTGGTAGCCGCAGTCATTCCTTGGGTTGTGACTGCATAAATCCAATTTCCGCCTCCATCTTCATGTGACTGTCTTCCCTCCGTGTATCTCTATCTCTGTGTCACTTCTCTTCTTTTAGGGGCACCAGTCATATTCGATTAGGGCCCACCCTAATGATCTTAAATTGATTAAATCTGCAAAGACTGTTGTTTCCAAATAAGGTCCTATTCGCAGGTACTGGTAATTAGGACTTCAGCATATCTGTTGGTTGGAGGGACACAATTTCACCTATAACACTGAATAAAGAGCATGTAGGCTCTCTCTGTATTATTTCTTAGAAACTGCATGTGAATCTACCATTATCTCGGTAAAAAATTCAATTGAAAATAAAGAACAAGAAGGGTACAGTAAGGGCAACCAAAGGGGTTGGTATGCAGCATAGGGGCCACTTTAAGAAACAGGTTTAATAATCCGGGATGTGTGTGTGCAGTACTGTGCAAAGCAGGTCTAGCTGCATGTATGAGGCCAGGACCCAGAGCAAGTTATAATAACCTGGTCCAGTCAATTACCCTGTGGCACCCAGAAAAAAATAATCACTGTGTCCCTTGCTCCACCTCCCTAGGACTGATGTACTCTGTATTGCTGATTCAGAGGCCTAGTGAATAAATTGGTACTTTTTGTGTGTGAATGAAGAAAGAAAGCACAGAGTCTGACATTCTTCAGATTTGCTTGGGTTGATTCCCATGAGCCATTTTTTAGTGTTTTTAGTAGAGTTAGTTTGAAGACAGGGCAAGATGTTGTTACAGATGAAATTAATGCATATTCATAGGAAAGTTAAAATGATTCAATAAATCTGTGCAAAACCCAAAGTACAGAGCCAGACACATATTGTTCAATAAATGTAAGCAAGCATTATATTCTATGTGTAATTCATTAGCTGATTTGAATATCAAATGGATCACTCTCATTCCTCCAAAATGCCTGAGGTCTTTTGGGGTAAAAATGAAATTAAACCAGACATATCTCCAAGGTGATAAATTTGGGATAATGTAGAGAAAATCTCCAAGCTCTTCTGGCTTCAAATCCAGGCATAGTTAAATAAGTGATCATTTGAATCTGTACATGTAATCACCCCAAAATTAATATGATCTGGTACAAGCCCTTTGCAACTTGTAGGGCTTCATAACTAAATCAGACCTTCCTGCTACATAGAAATTGAAGAGCTTGTAAACATCTCCCTATTGGAGTCAGGCAGGAGACCATCTTTCAGCTGTTTAATAAGAGTTCCAATTGGTGGCAACAAACTGACTCTACTAAGACAGGAGTTTGATTTGTATTTTTTAAAACCTCAATACATTTACTGTCACCTTTTCAGCTGCTTAATGCCTCGTTTTTTGTTCACTCATTATCCACAAAGATAAAGTACTTATTTAGATTTTTTTAAAAAAATTCTCTCTTTTCAAATGAAAACCATTTATGAAAGCACATTGATGGGAATATACCTAAACAAGGATATACCTCCTAACTAGCTCTTTTTAGTTGCTCACATTGCTGTAATTAAAGCTCATTGAGGCCAATTCAAATGAAGAACTGTATTCTTTATTTTTTAAAGTATCATTTCAAATGATTTTGAAACTGACATTATCCTCATTATCCCTTCTTATAAATGAGCTTTCATGATTAAAGAGGAGAAAGTGAGATTAGCTCAACAGTTGATGAAGGTTTATTATTGTTTTCTTTTGTTTTGCTTTAATTTTGTTTTTGACCATTATACTTATTAGTTGACCTTTGTTTTGCACCAAAACTCTCATCATATGCATATGTTCAAATCAGACTGAAACCACCTTTGCAAAAATTGTAAGTGAGTAAATTATGATAGCGAAAGAGATCTGACCTAATCAAATCCATTTTGCTTCTAACCTCCAAACTGTCCTTGTTAATTCCTGGGCATAGGCTGAACTGACCATGGGAGGAGCTTAGTTTATAGTTTAACTTTGAAACTAAGATGATAAGAGCGCTTTCCCAAAACAACACCCTTCTTGCCTGGGGACCAGATTGCCTTTCTAGGGCTAACGTATTAGCCACAATATTAGAAATTATGAATCAGATGTCATTCGGCTAGAGGCCACAAGATTCTAAACCTCCCCAGTTCCCCCAAGGGATAAAATCACTATTGTAAAACCCAAGATTAGTGCTTGAGATATTTTTCAAACCCTGCACTTGATGGATTGGCTGGCACCACCCAGATCAATAAACTGGCTCATTGGTCTTGTGGCCTTCACCCAGGAAACAGCTCAGTGCAAGAGGACAGCTTCAACTCCCTATGATTTCATCTCCAACCTGACCAGTCAGTGCTTTCTACTCCTTGGCTGCTTCCCCACTAAATTAGCCTTAACAGACTCCAGCTCCCTAATTTTGAGGAGACTGATTTGAGTAATAATAAAACTGTGGTTTCCTGTTCAGTTGACCCTACAAGAATTAAACCCTTTCTCTATTGCAATTCCTGTCTTGATAAAGCAGCTTTGTCTGGACAGCAGGCAAAATGAACCTGTTGGGCAGTTATAGGACTCTCTGAGACTCTCCAGGGTCCAGGCTGCTTTGGGATTGATGGAAGCTTCCCTGAAAGAATTTGGACAGACGTTTCACCAAGTTCACAGCCAGCCAAAGACAAGAAGCTAGCTCCTCAACTTTTCCATTCCTACAGAGCTCTATGACTTCCAGTCCCAAAATCCACTTATTCTGTTTATTCATGATACAAAAGAGACAAATGAATCAATCACCTGATTATTAAGTTAAATCTTGGCCATCTCTGACTGAGGCCAAAGCACAAGAGCTGAGGAACCTAGAACAACTGTCATGAGGACGAAGCTCTGATTTTTTTTATCTTGCCCGAATTTCTATCTAAGGAGTCTGGGGAGTCATGTGCTGTAAACCATAAATTCTCATCAGATGGGTTTTATTTAACCCTATATATTGCAACTTACTTTTCAATCTGACTCTGGCATAACATTACAAGACAAGAAAGAAAATAAAAATATTTTGCCCCAAGACATATTTCTCTGCCTTATCTTGAAATGGCTCTGTAAAACTGTCCTTTGTGGGGGAAAATATTCATCTCGTAAAGAATCTCTATTAATGCAGCTAGATCTTTTTCTTCTAGGCCCTCCCAATCCAGAAGAGATTGACTAAAAGCATAGCACCTTTTAAATATCTGAACAGGAAACATTTGTCATGCATTGTCTCTAAGGGCAGTCATTATAAGACTTCAAAAGAACCTTGGTCCCCACAATCTTTAATCTTAACCTGAACATTTCCTTTCTGTGGATCGCAGGTCTTTAGATAAACTCAACCAAATGTCAACCAGCAAATGTTTAAATTTACCTATATCCTGGAAGACCCCACTGTGAGTTGTCCTGACTTTCTGAACCAAACCAATGTATTTCTTAAATGCATTTAATTGATGTCTCATGCCTCCCTAAAATATGTAAAACCAAGCTGTACCCTGACCACCTTCAGCACATGTTCTTATGATCTTCTGAGGGCTGTGTCATGGGCCATGGTCAGTCACATTTAGCTCAGAATAAATCTCTTCAAATATTTTACAGTTTGACTCTTTTCATCAACAGTCAGGTATGAGCTCCTTGCACAATGCTTTCCGCTGATTCTTCTGACGGAAGGTGGCTGAAGAGGAACTTTTGATAACTTCAAAAATTTAGTGAGGATGATCCCTACAATGAACATTCCAAGAATCTAAGTACTCCCTTACAGATTCTCATCAACACCCGCTTTTCTTGCAATTTGGAGTGTTGCACTCCAGGCATCCCTGGGGTCCCACTGAAGAAAGCATTGTTCCAAAATGGGATCCAAAGAATGAGAAGGTTATTTAAAATATTATTTAATGATAATTATAATCTTTCAACTCATGGTACACTTTCATGGTCAAGATTCGATTGACATCAAATAATGTAAAATAAAAATTCTCCAGTATGGTTTGGATTTGTGTCCCCACCTAAATCTCATGTCGAATTGTAATCCCCAATGTTGGAGGAGTGGCCTGGTGGGAGGGTGATTGGATCGTGGGGGGCAGATTTCCTCCTTGCTGTTCTTGTGATATTGAGTGAGTTCTCATAAGATCTGGCTATTAAAAAGTGTGTGGCACCTTCCACTGCACTCTCTTCCTCCTGCTCCAGCCATGTAGGACACGTCTGCTTCTCCTTCACCTTCTGCCATGATTGTAAGTTTCCCGAGTCTGGCTTAGCCATGCTTCCTGTATAGCCTGTGGAACCGTAAGCCAATTAAACCTCTTTTCTTTATACATTTCCCAGTCTCATAGTTTTTTACAGCAATGTGAGAACGAACTAGTACACTCTCCCTTCTGTTCCTGTGCTCCAGCAATTCAGTGTTCCTCTCCAGAGGTAACCATTATTATTGATTTCTTTTGCAGCCTTTCAGATATATTTTATGTATGTGTGGCAGGCCAGGTCGCACTAACACAAGCCTCCGTTACAACTGTCCCAGCACTGAGTGAGTAGCTAGGTTAAACATTAAAAACTGATTGAGCCAGTGCCCTTTTGAAAGACTGGAATGTAACAAAGAGCCCACCAAGAGTTTTGCCTAGGCTTTTCCTGGGCCTTGAAGAATGACAAGATAATGAAGAAATTCTTAATAGGACCTTTTTAGGATTACACAAGATTTATTGGGGAGTCTGAAGAAACTCCCCAGGCCTCCACAAACAAGTTTATTGGGATCTAAAGGAACTCCCCAAACCTTTGTGATTTAGCAGGAGAAAAGACAAGGTTAATTACCGCAGCACCTAGACCCATTCAGATTAAGTAAACTTACTGAAGCTCCAGAAGAAGGTCTTTAGGTCTTTAGACCCGGACATTAGTTATAGATTAAAATAAGTTAATCACTTATGTCTTTAGATGAATGCACACTTACACGTAGACATATAGCTTAGAAGGTATATAAGCTCTGGAAAACTTGTAATTTTGAGTTGGCCTGGGGATAATTTCCAGGCCTTTTCCCTGTAACCAGTTACAGAAATAAAAACTTTCTTACTCCCTAGTTCATCTGCATCTTGTTATTGGGCCACGAGAAATAGCAGCCCGACCCTCACTTTGGTCCAGGAACATATGCACATAGAAGTCTGTGCATATTCTTTTTCACTTCTTTCATCAAACGCATCATTGATTTTCATCAATATTTTTGTTCTTTGTTTTCCATCTTCTTTAAAAAAAAAACAGTGGTATAGTGTTGTGGTTCAGAAACAGATACCCCAAAATATGGCTGTTTGATAAGCTGAACTGAAGAAGCCCCAAGGTCCCCAGACCTTCCTCCTTACCCCCCCAGTCTCTCCAAATAATAAGATTAAGTTCTTCCTTGAAGTTCCTTTTTCTGTCCAAAGTCCAGGCCCACCAAAAAGAACAATGTTTTTTTTTCCCTCCCCTTCCTATTGTCTCATTATCTATTGCAGAAAATAAGACCAAAAATGTTACCATATCTGAACAAACCTTTTTACAAAATAATAGCTATCTCTCAGATGCATTCAAATTCCAAAGAGAACTATTTGCCAGTTAATCTCTGTTCCCCATTAATTCATTCCCCCAGTAATCATATATTGCCCCTCAACATAATTTCTTTTCTCTCCACAACATAACCTGTTTTACCAGGATCCAAAGCCCCATTCTTTTTGTAACCTTAAAATGATATGTTAGCTTTAGTACGTAATTGAGTACTAAATTACGTTTTCATTTTGAAGGCTTCTGTGTATATATGTTAAATAAATTTGTATGACTTTTATCCTATTAATCAATCTGCCTCATGTCAGTGATTTTTCAGCAGACTTCCAGGGATCCAAGGACCTTGGCCCCTACGATAGTATTCCATGATAAAGATGCACCACAATTTGTTTTTTTATTTTTATTTATTTATTGTTTTTGAGATAGAGTCTTGCTCAGTCACCCAGGCTGGAGTGCAGTGGCGTGATCTCGGCTCATTGCAAGCTCCACCTCCTGGGTTCACGCCATTCTCCTGCCTCAGCCTCCCGAGTAGCTGAGACTATATACAGGCTCCCGCCACCATGCCCAGCTAATTTTTTTTGTTTGTATTTTTAGTAGAGATGGGGTTTCACCATGCTAGCCAGGATGGCCTTGATCTCCTGACCTCGTAGATGCACCATAATTTATTTACCCCAGCTGCTTCTGTGGACATTTGTATTGTTTCTAACTTTTAACATGTAGTAGCATAATTGTAAGCTAAACACTTTAAAAGCAATTGCTAGATCAAAGGCTATGTGGATTTGCCATTTTGACAGATATTGCCAAATTATTCAAACTAAAAATTGTACTAATTTGTATTTCTTCCATCAAAGTATAATAATGTTTCCTTAGACACTTGTCAGTATGTACGTAAGTGATCATGATTTGTCTTTGCCAATAAAGTAGATGAAAAACATATTTCATTATAGTTTTATAATTTGCATGTACAATGGATTGCAGTCACTTATTCCTATTTTTAAATTGGACATGTCAATTGAAGAGTGAGAGGATCACACATTTGAAAAGAATAGCTTTATTTTTCATAAAGGGTTGTAGCTTGCAGGGTGGCCATTCTGACAGTCTGGGAAATGTAGCCTCTAGCTCGAAATCAGAAATACACACTCAAGGGAGATAAAAACGGAACAGGTATTTATGCTGAGTGGGGTGACTGAATATACATATTTAATAAGCCAAAGGATAATTCATGAATATTTATGAGAGGAGAAACCTGAATATGCTCAACTGAGCTTTATGCCTCTCCATGGAATCCATGTTGAGAAAACAATGCTGTTAGCGTGATATGAGGGTAGAATTTTCAACCCTCTGAAATCAGAGGACACAAAAACCTCTGCACATCCTCCATATACTGGCCAGAACCACTTTGGTAGGTTGGTGGTCTCTTATCAGGAAGGAATGCTAGTCAGTTGTTTTGTGGAAACCCACAAAAGGGAGGGATAGTGTCAGGCACTTGGTTGCTATCAGTAGTGGAGCCTTTCCAAAAGGCTTTTGTTTAACCCTTAGGGAAGAAAGTCTAATGACTGTTGTCCGAAAGAGGGCATATCACAAGGTGTATCTAACCTCCCATCCTGTCATGGCCAGGAACTCAGCTTCTAAGATTTCTCTGGCATCCCCTTGGCCAAGAGGGGGTCTGGGCCACTGGATGGTGGGCTTAGGATTTCATTTTTGATTTCTTTGCTACGGCTTATTCAAAAGTGTATATTGCATATTGATCATATATAAGGCACTGAGACTGGCATTGCAGGGCATAAAGAGGTATTCAAGTCATAATCCTCCTTCAAGGTTCTTGCGGTTTAACTTGGGGCCAAAGCAATAGATTAATACTTATTTTAAAAAGCTCACATGTGATACCAGTCTCAAGAACATGTAAAGTACTATGGGACCTCAAAGAAGACATAAGACGAAAATCACATAAGATGAAAATGGAAGTTAATCAAGAAAACCTTCATAGGGAAATGAACGTCTTTAAAAGTTGAAATTGAAGTGGGATGGGGATTCAGGAAAAGAAATGCTGTGTGAGAATGCATAGAGGTCAGAGTACTGGTGAGAAGTAGTGGCAAGACTTGTTAGAAAGGAGTGTGGAATTTGTAAGGAAGAAGAAGGAGAGATGAACCTATTAAGGCGATTTGGGCCAGATTGTGAATACCCTTGAATTAGGAGTATGCGGGGAGTGGAGTCATATTAGCAGAATTTGGGCATATGGGAAGGTAAATGAATCAAAGCTATGTTTTGGAAAACGTAACAAAATATACAAATTAAGGGTGTTTGTGGGAATTTAAGTTCATCAAATGCATGAAAAGTTTTTATTATTTTTTTACTAAGAGTTAAGAAAGAAGATATCTCTACCCTCCAGGAGCTTCCAGCTCTCTTTCTCTCTCTCTCTCTCTCTCTCTCTCTCTCTCTGTCTCTCTCTTCCCTCTTTTCCCTCTCTCCCGTGTGTGTGTGTGTGTGTGTGTGTGTGTGTGTATGTGTTACTATGTGTGGCGAGTAAATGGATAATGAAATTGAATCTGGATACCTCTCACCAGGCACTGGAATCTGTTAGTGTTGCAATATTTTCTAAGTATTAATTGGTCACTTGGATTATTTTAACCTCATTTTTGTACCTCAAAAACATCATACCAAGGACTATGATATTGACCCTGTCCATAGCACTGTGTTGGAGGAGAGGTGTTTGACATAGCCACAAATATCTGCATTGTCAGTACTAGTCTGTTTTCACACTGCTATAAAGAAATACCCGACAGTGGGTAATTTATAAATAAAGGATATGTAATTGGCTCACAGTTCTGCAGGCTGTACAGGAGGCATGTTGCTGACATCTGCTTGTCTTTTGGGGAGGCCTTAGGAGCTTTCTATCATGGAAAAGGTGAAGGGAGAGCTGGCACTTCACATGGTCAGGAGCAGGAGGAAGAAAAAGAAGAGGCAGGTGCTACATACTTTAAAATAACTATATCTTGCATGAACTCACTCACTATATAGTACCAAGGATGGTACTAACCACTTAGGATGGTGCTAAACCACTCATGAGAACTCCACCTCCATGACACAACACCTCACACCTGGCCCCACCTCCAGCATTAGGGATTACATTTCTACATGAGATTTGGGTGGGGACCCAGATCCAAATCATATTATTCTGCTGCTGACCCCTCCCAAATCTTATGTCCTTTCACAGTTCCCCAGTCTTAACTCATTTCAGAATTAACTCAGAAGTTTGAAGTCCAAAGTATTGTCTGAGACAAGGCTAGTCCCTTCTGCCTATGAGCATGTTAAATCCAAAAGAAGTTAGTTACTTCCAAGATACAATAAGAGTACAGGGGCACAATGCAGGCAGGTTCTTTGCTAAAGCATAGCAAAAGTGACCTTTACTCCAGCTCCCAATAAATTTCTCATTTCTATCTGAGACCTCCTCAACTTAGACTATGGGAACATTTGCAGGGGAAATATTCCCATTCCAAAAGGGAGAAATTGGCCAAAAAAACACAGAAAAACAGAAAAACAAAATAAACAAACAAAAAACACGAGCTACAGGCCACATGCAAGTCCAAAACTCAGCAGGGCATTAATTAAATCTTAAAGCTCCAAAATAATCTCCCTTGACCCTACATCTCACGTCCAGGGCATAATGGAGCAAGGGCTGGGCTCCCAAAGCCGTGGAAAGCTCTGGCCCTGTGGCTCTGCAGGATTCATCCCCCAGGGATGCTCTCATAGGTTGATGCTGAGTGCCTGTGGCTTTTCCAGGGGCACAGGGCAAGCTGTTGGTATACCTATAATTATGGAGTATGTATGTAGATCTATAATTCTGGAGTATGTGGGTCTGCAGTATGGTGACCCTCTTCTCATAGCTCCACTAGGCAGTGCCCCAGTGGGGACTTTGTGTGGGGGCCTCAAGCCCACATTTTCCCTCCATGCTGCCCTAGTAGATGTTCTCCATGAGAGCTCTGCCCCTGCAGCAGGCTTTGCCTGTATATCCAGGCTTTTCCATACATCCTCTGAAATTTAGGTGGAGGCTCCTAAGTTTCAACTCTTGCACTCTGTGCACCCACAGGGATAAAACCATGTGGAAGCCACCAAAGGTTATGGTTTGCATCCTCTGAAGCAATGGCCAGAGCTGTGTCTGAGGCACTTTGGGCCATGGCTGGAGCAGCTGAGATGCAGGGAACAGTGTCTGGACATTGTGCAGGGCTGCTGGGCCCTGGGCCTGGCCTACAAAACCATTCTTCTTTCCTAGGTCTTCAGGCTTGTGATGGGAGGGGCTGCTGCCAAGTTCTTTGAAATGCCTTAGAATCCTTTTCCCTATTTTCTTGCCTATCAGTACTTGGCTCCTCTCTATTTATGCAAATTTCTGCTGCTGACTTGAATTGCTCCCCTGAAAATGGTCTTTTCTTTTCTACCACATGACCAGGCTGCAAATTTTTCAAACTTTTCCATTGTGCTTCCCTGTTAATTATAAATTTCAGTTTTATGTCATTTCTTTTCTCATGCATATGAGCATAGGTGTTAGAAGCAGTCAGGTTACATCTTGAATGCTTTGTTGCTTAGAAATTTCTTCTGCCAGAGTCCATAAATTATCACTCTCGAGTTCATAGTTCCACAAATCCCTAGAGTAGGGACACAATGCAGGAAGGCTCTTTGCCAAAGCATAGCAAAGGTGACCTCTACTCTGGTTCCCAGTAAGTTCCACATTTCCATCTGAGACTTCCCAGCCTGGCCTTCACTATCCATATCACTATCAGCATTTTGGTCACAACAATTTAACAGGTCTCTGGGATGTTCCAGATTTTCCTTAATCTTTCTGTCTTCTTCTGAGCCCTCCAAATATTTCTATCCTCTGCTTGTTACCCAGTTCCAAAGTTGCTTCCACATTTTTGTGTCTCTTTATAGCAATGCCCCACTTTTCAGTACCAAATCTCTGTATTAGTTCATTCTTGCATGGCTATTAAAAAATCTAGACTGGGTAATTTATAAAGAAAATAGGTTTAATTGGCACAGGGTTCCAAAGGCTGTACAGAAAACATGATGCTGGCATCTGCTTATGTTCTGGGGAGGCCTCAGGAAACTTTCAATCATGGCAAAAGGTGAAAGGGGAACTGACAGCTCACATGGCAAGGAGCAGGATGAAGAGAGAGATGGGGGAGGTACTACACAGTTTTAAGCAACCAGATCTTATGAGAGCTCACCCACTATACAGTACCAGTGGGGATGGTGCTAAACCATTCATGAAAACTCCACCCCCAAGATTCAATCTCTTTGTACCAGGCCCCACTTCCAGCATTGGGCATTACATTTCAACATAAGATTTGTGTGGGGACACAGATCCAAACCATATCATTGTCCCTTGAACCTACTCTGGGACATAGATGGGAAGATATGTTAACAGGTTTTCAGTGGAGACAAAAAGTGTATGCTGAATTACCTGGACCCTTGCCTAACTTTTCTCTTCCTGAAACCTCTTGAATGATGTATAACTACTAATGTCCCCCAAAATATTAAATTAACAAATAATGTGGCAAAAAGTTATGAATGATTGGCCAAACCACATTCTAATCAGCTTTTAAAACTGGTATAGTTTAGTAATAGACAAGAGATTGAAGCATTTGGCTTGAACCTTTCCCACATCCTGTCTAGTAACTACCCACCTTCCTCTCTTCATCCTGGAAGTTGTGATTTATAAATGTGTCTCTTTACCCATGAAGCCTGGGGAACCATTAATCATGACTGTCTTTTGTTTGTTCTAGTCTTCAAAGGTCAGAGTTGACATTTTAATACAGCACCTGAGCGCTCTAGTCATTTCATTTCTTGTTATACTATTTCACTGGAATAGCATTCCTGCAAGAATGGGGCATGTGTTAGTGAAGCCATTAAATAACAGGTGGTATTGTTACTTCCTGTAGAATAGTGTGGCTGCAGGGTTACCACTTCTATCCAGCTGGTGAGAAAGAGAGAAGCATCTGTACAGACAAAATAGACACCCTTCTTGATAAGGAAAATGACAAAGGAAGCACTTAATTTAAAATAGATCTGGCTTTAAATCATTCACTAGAATTGAGAATTTCAAAAAATTAGGGAATAAAATTTCCAGAAACTTTTAGGAATATTGCAATTACAGCACTCTCCTGTGGGAAGGATTAAAAAATGATGACAAATGGCTTCAGGTAGGGAGAAGGGTCTGTATGGAGAAAAAGGGTGTCAGCACTAGGGATGCCATCTTTATGAAAAAGAAATTGACTTTATCTATGCATTGGCTACATTCGTAAAGGCAGAAAGTGGAGGATTTAGGTCAGAATCAGCTCACAGAAGCACAGAAACTGGTAACTGCTAAATCTGTTGAAGTAGATGACTGAAGTCAGTGTTAGTATAGCCTTTCAAAGCTCCTGATCATGCTTTCCAACATACTGTAGTATATTCAAACGGGAGGATAATAGTGGAATAATTTTGGGGTTATCATTTGCAGAAGTAAAAGGTAGGATTAATTGGCCTCTCAATGTTTTTTCTCATGATTTTGAGATTAAATTATTATGTACGGTATTGATTGATTTTTATACATACTCGACATTATTAAGAACAAATGTAACCCACCGCAAAGAAAATCAGAGATTCTCTTCAGAAACAAAGGATTCTAAGTTAGAGTGGAGTTCTACACTAGAGTTGGGGAAATGTATTTCTATGGAAACAATAAACCCTATGATTGTAATGAGTTTCTAATTTTTAATCATTTTTTCATTTCTCCATTGCAAAATTAAACTATTTGCATGTTTATGTTAACATTATGTGTTTTGATCCGTTTTGCTTGTGAAAAGGACTTGCTTTTTTTTTTTTTTTTTTTTTTTCCCAGGACACTTCTACTACAACTAGTATTGTGCCAAAAAGGATCTAGTTCTGGTATATCAACACTGCTTTTACTCTCTGGGCTGTGTAAGCCAGTTCTCCACTTCGATTCCAAAAATGATACATTGCTTCAGAGGCAGGGTATGTGTCTCTAATCTCAGGTGGAAAATAGAGTAATATTTATGTTGCAGTGGCTTCCAAGTTTCATTCTTCAGTCCAGTATTTATAGTTTTGGTGAGATAAAAGATTTTTAAAACTATATCATCTAGGATTTAGGGAGATGTATAAAGTTGATGGATAGAAGCTGTATTTGATTGGACCACAGAGTGGAAAGGAGACAGAATAAGATGGTCAAGTAACAGGAAAGAAGGAGGGTGGGTTAGAAAGCAACGCAACTGTTGGCTAGAGGTGTGAGAAGAGATTCCAGGAATGCAGGAAAGCTACTTATGTGTGAGACTGATTAGACAGAAGGTCGCAGACAGAAGGTTATATTATACCTTAAATGATTCCCCATATCTTTCATTTAGATCGCTTTTAGAACCAAAGGTATCTCCTCTGCTTTCACAGGTATAACGGGGAGAACAAGAACATGAATATTCATGTCGAATTTTATAAGAACATGCCACATACCAATCTGTTCTTAAGTGTTCTACAAGCTTTTGTGACGTTTGTATTAGATCTGTTTTATACAGCACCTCAAGTTATATCTCAAAAATGCTTCACCACAGCTCTATGAAGTATGTACTACTAATGTTCCATTTTAGAGATGAGGACATTGAGGCTGAAATAATTCAACTAACTTGAACCAAAGTTCAAAATTGCAAATGGTGATGATGGGGTTTGAATCTAGATATATAAGACCAAAAAACTTAATTATCGTTTTGAATAGCTAAGACAATAGTATGAAGCCAATTTCTTAGACAACAGGAATAAAATAAATATTATGTATATTTTAAAATGAGATTTTTTTTAAAAGAGTGATAGGTATTTAAATGTTTCATTTTGTGCAATTAATAATTTGTGTCTTCTGCTTGCTACCAAATGCCCGTATAATTAACCAAGCATTATTGAAGTAAGCTTTAAAATTTAGAAATTAGTATTGTCAAGCAATTGGATGAGAGCCTGTGATGAAAATTAGCAGTTTTTATGCAGAAAGGAAAAGATTCAGAAAGAAAACTCTATCATAGAACCATCAAGTTCTTGAGTAAGGTAAAAATCCTACAATGTGATGAAAAAATATATTACAAATGAGTGTAAACCACCACCTAGATCTTTGCTCCTGCTCTGTTTATGCTTGAAGCCTTTTTATTTGATCATGGTTTTATTAATGGACTTGAACCAATGTACAAGCTGGTGAAAGTGGTAGTACCTGTGGTATAAAGTATATTGTCTGAAGAATGACTTTCCCCCCATATCCAAGTGTAATAAATCATGGAAGTCAATTTAACATAGGTGGCATTAATATATGAGTGAGGGCTGCTAAATTTTTCAGAAAAGCAAACAAAGCCAAATTAGTCCATATAGGAAAAAAAATTCACAAGATAGAACAGCCTTTCTCCAATGTGCATTTGGTTAAATTATTATGCTTGAAATTCTATTTTCAAAGGTTTTGACTGCAGGCAGTCTCTGTCGTTCACATAGTATGTTATAGGGCATACAAGATCAGGGAATAATTTATCTTATTAACCTTATAATTAGCTTTTGAACTTCTACAAAGGGAGATACTAGGGTACCAGAGTGGGGTCCCGTATTGGAGATATTAAGAAGGCAGAGATATAGAGAAATCTGATTTATTTTTTCACCTATAGAGCTGACACACAGAGCAAATGTTTCATAACTTGTGAATGAATAAGAAGATAAACAGGAAGTGAAGAGGTGGCAAGCATGGTATGCCGGGAAACAGAGCTCGCCTTCACAATCTATGGCTCTAGATTAATTATTTTTTTACATTAAAAATTGATATATAAAATGGCTGTATTTTAGGAAGTACACATTCTTCTACTGTATATCAAACCTACATAATTTGTATCTGGATGAGATTTGGAGGGTTACCCACATCTGACTCTGTATTTTACAGATTAAGAAAATGCCTAGAGGCTCAGAGAAGATGAGATATAGGGCCATCCCTAAGATAATGAAATTAGAATACCGTTTTTCTTTTTTTAATTTATTTTATTATACTTTAAGTTCTAGGGTACATGTGCACAACGTGCAGGTTTGTTACATAGGTATATATGTGCCATGTTGGTTTGCTGCATCCATCAACTTGTCATTTACATTAGGTATTTCTC
Source organism: Mandrillus leucophaeus (assembly GCF_000951045.1). Lineage (NCBI taxonomy): Eukaryota > Metazoa > Chordata > Mammalia > Primates > Cercopithecidae > Mandrillus > Mandrillus leucophaeus. The sequence goes on from NW_012108697.1 coordinate 6,766,497, forward strand.
CTAATGCTATCCCTCCCTTAGCCCCCTAACCCCTGACAGGCCCTCGTGTGTGATGTTCCCCGCCCTGTGTCCATGTATTCTCACTGTTCAATTCCCACCCATGAGTGAGAACATGCGGTGTTTGGTTTTCTGTCCTTATGATAGTTTGCTGAAAATGGTTTCCAGCTTCAACCATGTCCCTGTAAAGGACATGAACTCATAAATTTTTTATGGCTTCATAGTATTCCATGGTGTATATGTGTCACATTTTCTTGATCCAGTCCATCATTGATGGGTATTTGGGTGGGTTCCAACTCTTTGCTATTGTGAATAGTGCCACAATAAACACACGTGTGTATGTGTCTTTATAGTAGCATGATTTATAATCATTTGGGTATATACCCAGTGATGGAATCGCTGGGTCAAATAGTATTTCTAGTTCTAGATCCTTGAGGAATCACCACACTATCTTCCACAATGGTTGAACTAATTTACACTCCCAGCAACAGCGTAAAAGCGTTCCTATTTCTCCACATCCTCTCCAGCATCTGTTGTTTCCTGACTTTTTAATGAGTGCCATTCTAACTGATGTGAGATGGTATCTCATTGTGGTTTTGATTTGCATTTCTCTGATGACCAGTGATGATGAGCATTTTTTCATGTGTCTGTTGGCTGCATAAATGTCTTCTTTTGAGAAATGTCTGTTCATATCCTTTACCCACTTTTTGATGGGATTATTTTTTTCTTGTAAATTTATTTAAGTTCTTTATAGATTCTGGATATTAGTCCTTTATCAGATTAGTTGATTGCAAAATTTTTCTCTCATTCTGTAGGTTGCCTGTTCATCCTGATGGTAGTTTCTTTTGCTGTGCAGAAGCTCTTTTGTTTAATTAGATCCCATTTGTCAATTTTGGCTTTCGTTGCCATTGCTTTTGGTGTTTTAGACATGAAGTCCTCGCCCATGCTTATGTCCTGAATGGTATTGCCTAGGTTTTCTTCTAGGGTTTTTATGGTTTTAGGTATAACATTAAAGTCTTTGATCCATCTTGAATTATTTTTTGTATAAGGTGTAAGAAAGGGATCTGGTTTCAGCTTTATGCACATGGCTAGCCAGTTTTCCCTGCACCATTTATGAAATAGGGAATCCTTTCCCCATTTCTTGTTTTTGTCAGGGTTGTCAAAGATCAGGTTGTTTAGATGTGTGGTGTTATTTCTGAGGCCTCTGTTCTGTTCCATTGGTCTATATCTCTGTTTTGGTACCAGTACCATGCTGTTTTGGTTACTGTAGCCTTGTAGTATAGTTTGAAGTCAGGTAGTGTGATGCCTCCAGCTTTCTTCTTTTGACTTAGGATTGTCTTGGCAATGTAGGCTCTTTTTTTGGTTCCATATGAACTTTAAAGTAGTTTTTTTCCAATTCTGTGAAGAAAGTCATTGGTAGCTTATGGGGATGGCATTGAATCTATAAATTACCTTGGGCAGTATGGCCATTTTCGATATGATTCTTCCTATCCATGAGCATGGAATATTCTTCCATTCGTTTGTGTCTTTTATTTTGTTGAGCAGTGGTTTGTAGTTCTCCTTGAAGAGGTCCTTCACATCCCTTGTAAGTTGGATTCCTAGGTGTTTTATTCTCTTTTTATCTATTCTTAACGGGAGTTCAGTCATGATTTGGCTCTCTGTTTGTCTGCTAATGGTGTATAGGAATGCTTGTGATTTTTGCACATTGATTTTGCATCCTGAGACTTTGCTGAGGTTGCTTATCAGCTTAAAGAGATTTTGGGCTGAGATGATGGGGTTTTCCAAATATACAATCATGTCATCTGCAAACATGGACCATTTGGCTTCCTCATTTCTTAATTGAATACCTTTTATTTCTTTCTCTTGCCTGATTGCCCTGGTCAGAACTTCCAACACTATGTTGAATAGAAGTGGTGAGAGAGGGCATCCTTGTCTTGTGCCAGTTTTCATAGGGAATGTTTCCAGTTTTTGTCCATTCAGTATAATATTGGCTGTGGGTTTGTCATAAATAGCTCTTATTATTTTGAGATATGTTCCATCGATACCTAGTTCATTGAGGGTTTTTAGCATGAAGGGGTGTTGAATTTTATTGAAGGCCTTTTCTGCATCTATTGAGATAATCATGTGCTTTTTTGTCGCTGGTTTTGTTTATGTGATGGATTACATTTATTGATTTGCATATGTTGAACCAGCCTTGCATACCAGGGATAAAGCTGACTTGATTGTGGTGGATAAGCTTTTTGATGTGCTGCTGGATTCGGTTTGCCAGTATTTAATTGATAATTTTCACATTGATGTTCATCAGGGATATTGGTCGAAAATTCTCTTTGTTGTTGTGTCTCTGCCAGGCTTTGGTATCAGGATGATGCTGGCCTCATAAAATGAGTTAGGCAGGATTCCCTCTTTTTCTATTGATTGGAATAGTTGCAGAAGGAATGGTACCAGCTCCTCTTTGTACTACTGGTAGAATTCATATGTGAATTCTTCTAGTCCTGGACTTTTTTTGGTTGGTAGGCTATTAATTATTGCCTCAATTTCAGAGCCTGTTATTGGTCTATTCAGAGATTCAACTTCTTTCTGGTTTAGTCTTGGGAGAGTCAATGTGTCCAGGAATGTATCCATTTCTTCCAGATTTTCTAGTTTATTTGCATAGAGGTGTTTATAGTATTCTCTGATGGTAGTTTGTATTTCTGTGGGATCAGTGGTGAAATCTCCGTTATCATTTTTTATTGCATCTATTTGATTCTTCTCTATTTTCTTCTTTAGTATTCTTGCTAGCGGTCCATCAATTTTGTTGACATTGAAAAAAAAAAAAAACAGCTCCCAGTTTCATTGATTTTTTGAAGGGTTTTTATGTCTCTGTCTCCTTCAGTTCTGCTCTGATCTTACTTATTTCTTGCTTTCTGCTAGCTTTTGAATTTTTTTCTTCTTGCTTCTCTAGTTCTTTTAATTGTGATGCTAGGGTGTCAATTTTAGATCTTTCCTGCTTTCTCTATGGGCATTTAGTGCTACAAATTTCCCTCTACACACTGCTTTATTTCTGTCACAGAGATTCTGGTATGTTGTGTCTTTGTTCTCATTGGTTTCAAAGACCATCTTTATTTCTGCCTTCATTTTGTTATTCAACCAGTCATCATTTAGGAGTAGTTGTTCAGTTTCCATGTAGTTGTGCTGTTTTGAGTGAGTTTGTTAATCCTGAATTCTAATTTGATTGCACTGTGATTTGAGAGATGGTTTTTTGTGATTTTTGTTCTTTTACGTTTGCTGAGGAGAGCTTTACTTCCAATTATGTGGTCAATTTTAGAATAAGTGTGATGTGGTGCTGAGAAGAATGTATATTTAGTTGATTTGGGGTGGAGAGTTCTGTAGATGTCTATCAGGTCTGCTTTTTGTAGGGCTGAGTTCAATTCCTGTATATCCTTGTTAAACTTCTGTCTCATTGATCTGTCTAATATTGACAGTGGGGTGTTACAGTGTCCCATTATTATTGTGCGGGAGTCTAAGTCTCTTTGTAGGACTTGCTTTATGAATCTGGGTGCTCCTGTATTGGGTGCATATATATTTAGGATAGTTAGCTCTTCTCGTTGAATTGACCCCTTTACCATTCTGTAATGGCCTTCTTTGTCTCTTTTGATCTTTGTTGGTTTAAAGTTTGTTTTATCAGAGACTAGGATTGCAACCCCTGCTTTTTTTTTGCTTTCCATTTTCTTGGTAGATCTTCGTCAGTCCCTTTATTTTGAGGCTATGTGTGTCTGCTTATGTGAGATGGGTCTCCTGAGTACAGCACACTGATGGGTCTTGACTCTTTATCCAATTTGCCAGTCTGTGTCTTTTAATTTGGGCATTTAGCCCATTTACATTTAACGTTAATACTGTTATGTGTAAACTTGATCCTGTCATTATGATGTTAGCTGGTTATTTTGCCTGTTAATTGATGCAATTTCTTCATAGCATCGGTGGTCTTTACAGTTTGGTAGGTTTTTGCAGTGGCTAGTACAGGTAGCTCCTTTCCATATTTAGTGCTTCCTTCAGGAGCTCTTGTAAGGCAGGCCTGGTGATGACAAAATCTCTCAGCATTTGCTTGTCTGTAAAGGATTTTATTTCTCCTTCACTTATGAAGCTTAGTTTGGCTGGATATGAAATTCTAGGTTGAATATTCTTTTCTTTAGGAATGTTGAATATTGGTCCCTCACTCTCTTGTGGCTTGTAGGGTTTCTGCTGAGAGATCCGCTGTTAGTCTGATGGGCTTCCCTTTGTGGGTAATCTGACCTTTCTCTCTGTCTGCCCTTAACATTTTTTCCTTTTTTTCAGCCTTGATGAACTGACAATTATGTGTCTTGGGGTTGCTCTTCTTAAGGAATATCTTTGTGTTGTTCTCTGTATTTCCTGAATTTGAATGTTGGCCTTCCTTGCTAGGTTGGGGAAGTTCTCCTGGATAATATCCTGAAGAGTATTTTCCAACTTAGTTCCATTCTCCCCATCGCTTTTAGGTACACCAATCAAATATAGATTTGGTCTTTTCTCATAGTCCCATATTTTTTGGAGGCTTTGTTTGTTTCTTTTTACTCTTTTTTCCTCTAAACTTGTCTTCTCACTTTATTTCATTCCTTTGCTCTTCAATCACTGATATCCTTTCTTCCACTTGAACGAATTGGCTATTGAAGCTTGTGCATGCATCATGAAGTTCTTGTGCCATGGTTTTCAGCTCCATAAAGTCATTTAGGGTCTTCTGTACACTTTTTATTCTAGTTAGCCATTCATCTAACCTTTTTTCAAGGTTTTGAGCTTCCTTGTGATGGGTTAGAACATGCTCCTTTAGCTCAGAGAAGTTTGTTATTACCAACCTTCTGAAGCCGACTTCTGTCAACTTGTCAGTCATTCTCTGTCCAGCTTGTTCAGTTGCTGGCAAGGAGCTGTGATCCTTTGGAGGAGAAGAGGCGCTCTGGTGTTTAGAATGTTCAGCTTTTCTCCTCTGGTTTCTCCCCATCTTTGTGGTTTTATCTACCTTTGGTCTTTAATGTCTGTGACCTAAAGATGTGGTTTTGGTGTAGATGTCCTTTCTGTTGATGTTGATGCAATTCATTTCTGTTTGTTAGCTTTCCTTCTAACAGTCAGGTCCCTCAGCTGCAGGTCTGTTGGAGTTTGCTGGAGGTCTGCTCCAGACCCTGTATGCCTGGGTATCACCAGCAAAGGCAGCAGAACAGCAAATATTGCAGAACAGCAAATATTGCTGCCTGATCCTTTCTCTAGAAGCTTCATACCAGAGTGTCCCTCCGCCTTTATGAAGTGTCTGTCAGCCCCTACTGGGAGGTGTCTCCCAGTTAGGCTACACGGGGTTCAGGGACCCACTTGAGGAAACCATCTGTCCATTCTCAGAGCTCAAACGCCATGCTGGAAAAACCACTGCTCTCTTCAGAGCTGTCAGATAGGGAAGTTTAAGTCTGCAGTTGTCTGCTGCCTTTTGTTCAGCTATGCCCTGCCCACAGAGGTGGAGTCTGTAGAGGTAGTAACCCTTGCAGAGCTGCAGTGAGCTCCACCCAGTTCGAACTTCCAGGTGCTTTGTTTACCTACTCAAGCCTCAGTAATGGTGGATGCCCATCCCCCAGCCTGGCTGCAGCCTCACAGATTGATCTCAGACTGCTGTGCTAGTGGTGAGCAAGGCTCCATGGGTGTGGGACCTGCTGATCCAGGCATGGGAGAGAATCTCTTTGTCTACCAGCTGCTAAGACCATGGGGAAAGTGCATCATTTGGGTGACAGTATACCATTTTTCCAGGTACAGTCTGTCATGGCTTCCCTTGGCTAGGAAAGGGAAATTCCCCTGACCTCTTGCACTTCCTGGGTGAGGCGACACCCCGCCCTGCTTCGGCTCACCCTCCATGGGCTGCACCCACTGTCCAGCTAGTCCCAGTGAGATGAACCAGGTACCTCAGTTGGAAATGCAGAAGTCACCTGTCTTCTGCATCGATCACACTGGGAGCTGCAGACCAGATCTGTTCCTGTTTGGCCATCTTGGAATGGAACTCAAATAGAGATTTTCTTATGTTGCCTTCAGTACATAGATTTTTTCCCCCAATAATTTGATCCCATGGGTGGAAACTAATAGAATACAAAAAAAGAATTTACTTCCAATTATTTTTTTTCCAACTTTATTGATGACGTAAAAAGACAATCCACTGAATGTGAGAAAATATTTGCAAATCATATAAATATTTGCAAATCACCTTATAAAGGACTTATATCTAGAATAGATAAATAACATTTATCACTCAATAATGAAAAGATATGTAATATTCAATTTAAAAATGGACTTTGGATTTGAAAATACATACTTCCGTAGAAGATATACAAATGAACATGGAGCACATGAAATGATGCTAAATATTATTTGTTATTAGGGAAATACAAATAAAAGTCACAGTGATATATCACTTCACACCTACAATGATGGCTAAAATTTTAAAATGGCAGATAATGACAATTTTGGCAAAGGTGTAGAGATAATGGAACTGTCATACATTGCTGGTGTCAAATGTAATATTTGTTATATGACCCGGAAATTCCACTCTTTGGTATATTTTGAAGAGGAATGAAAACATATGTCCACACAAAAAAATTGCACACAAATATTCATAGAATTGTTATACATAATAACCCCCAAAATGGAAATAACCCACATATCCATGAACTGATGAGTAGATAAATGAAATGTGGTATATTACTACAATGGGATTTTGTTCTGCCATGACAAGGAATGAATTACTGATACATGCTACAACATGAATGATCCTTGAAAACTTGCTATGTGAAATAATACAGACACAAAAGGGAACTTACTATTTGATTCTGTGGGAAATTAATGAAGATCATACAAATGAAAACAAGCAAAGGCTATTTATTCAGAGCTTGTTGTAGCAAGGAAAGCAGCCACCATCACTTGCATTTAGCAGAGACTCTAAGGCAGAAGAGTGGAAAGCTTTATAATGGAAAAAAAAAGGGGAAGGCAGGTACTTACTGACTGGAGGCTGTTGACGTGGGAAGCTGTAGGTCGGCTAACTAGAAATAGTGCTTCCTAAGTAATTGATTACGGTGCATGTTTTGCTTTCTCTGATTGGTCCTAACTTGGAAACAGGGACAAGAACTAGGAAAGCTGTCAGTTACTAATCAAGTCCTAGCAACTTTAGGCCTATTACTAAGGGTTTGTTGTCTGATTTTCTTTTCTTTTCTTTTTTTTTTAAATTATACTTTAAGTTCTAGGGTACATGTGCACAACGTGCAGATTTGTTACATAGGTATACATGTGCCATGTTGGTTTGCTGCACCCATCGACTTGTCATTTACGTTAGGTATTTCTCCTAATGCTATCCCTCCCCCAGCCCCCCACCCCCTGACAGGCCCTGGTGTGTGATGTTCTCCACCCTGTGTCCATGTGTTTTCATTGTTCAATTCCCACCCATGAGTGAGAACATGCAGTGATTGGTTTTCTGTCCTTGCGATAGTTTGCTGAGGATGATGGTTTCCAGCTTCATCCATGTCCCTGCAAAGGACATGAACTCATCCTTTTTTATGGCTACATAGTATTCCATGTTGTATATGTGCCACATTTTCTTAATCCAGTCTATCATTGATAGACATTTGGGTTGATTCCACTATTGTGAATAGTGCTGCAATTAACATACGTGTGCATGTGTCTTTGTAGTAGCATGATTTATAATCCTTTGGGTATATACCCAGTAATGGGATCACTGAGTCGTCTGATTTTCTAGACGGATTATTGAAGGTAGTAGGTTGACATCCTGGGCCAGTTGCTGCAGGCTTTAGGCCAGGGTTCTATTTTTAGATATATACACCATCTATTGATCTTCTGTGTCTGCAGTCTCTAAATTCATTATATGAAATGTTCAGAGTAGGTAAAATCTTACAGTTGGGAAGTGGATTAGGATTGCCTAGTTCTGGATGGGTGAGGTGAGGACTGATTGTTAATTTAATGGATACATGGTTTCTTTTCAAGTTGAAGAAAATATTCTAAAATTAGATTATGATGATACTCTCACAACTTTGCAATCTTAGTGAAAAAATTGAATTTTATACTTTATATGGGTGAACTTTGTTATTTAAATTATATATCAATAAAGCTTTTAAAATAACTTACTAATTGTTTTATTGATTTGAAACAATTTTTTGAATGTATTTGGCCAAATGCATTCATAATTACAATTAATTTTACTGTTTTTTATTGTATTAATTTGACTATTAGAAATTCTAAACTTTCTTATGTGTCTAACATTTAATTTTTGTTTTACATCTTTGGTCTAATTGGAAGACAACTTTGAAAAAGTGATTACACATGTAAAGAATGTTATGAAAGTAGAAGTTTAGTAGAATCATTGGTGTTATTATTTTGCCTTTTGTAAACATAGATGAGCAGAGTGAAATTCTTAAGAATTTGTTAGGAAGATATAGGAGCAAGAACCTCTGCCTTTTTACTCTTCGTTTAGAACTCTTCTCTTCCGTCTCACAACTACCTCCATGGTATGCAAAGAACTACCGGCTTCTTTGAACTGTTAACGACTTCAGAGGCTTTGACCACATTGAGAATATGATAAAAGTTATTGATATTCTTAAGGCGAAAAAAACCACACTTATGAACTATGATGAAATCTGTTGTTTTGTCTGTGTAAGTTTCATCCACACTTCCAGTAACACCAAGCAAACCTTTTTTGAGGAATCATCCTTCTCCTACTCACAGTCCTTGTAATTTGGAAGAGAAGGAAAGGAATACTCACCTGTTCTAGTCTCAGTGATTGGTTTAGGAATGAAGGCTTTACTTCAATTGGCCAAATTTGGAGGTTTTAGGGAGAAAGAGCTCCTCTTTTGCTGAACTCAAAGCACAAAGAGTCTAAGATTTTCAGGGCTATCACTTGGAAACAACTTGCCTGAGACATGGAGAATAATACACCCTAGACATCACTTCAGCCTCTGGACCCAGTCCTGTCAAAAACAAATTTATCAGTTACAGAAGTCAATAAATAGATAAAATATTTCTGATTAAGCTGATCCTAGATAGATTTTCTGACATTTACAACAGAAAAACAACAAACAAACAAACAAACAAAAAAACAAAACCCCTTGTTGTTTTCCAACCTGAACACAGGTGTTTTTACAGATATTGTTTGGCACAGCCACAGATTTCATCTTAAGTATCCCTGGGATATATCATTGGTAAGCTGGGAGTTGTCTTCTGGAGTTTGAACAGTGCATAATGAATGTGCTTAGACTGCATATTTTCTTTGTGAATCATCTTGTTTGGGGAAGGTGGGATTTATACATCACAAGCCTGTATCCTCTTTTTCCTAGCAGGTGAGATGATCACCAATCATATCCAATAGAGAGTGGTATTTAATTTAGACTTTACCTAAATCACCTATTTATTTATAAAATGATGGTCCTTGGACCACATAGGAATACATAGGTCAATTTTCCTCAATGCTCTCCCTTGCCACCACCCCAAGTCCCAGCATAACCTCAGAGTCACTGTTAGAATTTAGTTTGGATATCAAATGAAATTATAGTTGCAATAAAGTATCTTCTGAATTTGATTTGCATACAGTCCTCTGTGAATAATGTTGGGGAATTTTGAGGAATATTTGGATTTGTGGCTAAGTCTGTAATCTGACTTTCGAAACTGAAAAATATGTGTGGATTTCTTTTCTCCTACTTCATGAGTGTGGGAAAAGACATTTCATGGCACGACTGCTCACCTACAAAATGGACTCATGAACATCTGTCTGCTTTGGGGAACAGAAGGCATCTGATGGATGGGAGGAGAGCACCTGTGAATTCAAAGCCCATTTGCACACAACATTCATTACTAGTGGGTTTGCACAGGACAATGCTTTACTTACTTTCTGGAACCAAGTATATGGAACAGTCTGGCTTCAGAGATGCCTAATAACTTTTGAAAAGTGTTATGTCAGGAGAGAAACATTCAGGACTTCACAGAACAGTTGCTGGAATTAACCACTGAAGGAAGCTGCCTGCTTCAGCTGCTGGTGTAAGGAATAGAAAGCCACAGCTGTAATCTTGGAGCAGCTGCTGAGAGTTATCACAGCACCATCCGTACTAATTAGGTACTATCCATCTGCAAGGGTTTCACTAGCTCCCAGAGGGTGGTCGAAGAAGGTAAGGCACAGCTCCCACTCTAGGCGATTTTGCAATCTGGAAAAAGACTGAGCCATCTTAAGTGCTTCACCTATGCAATGGGGATAGCAATAACTATCTCACAAGGATTCCAGTGTAAATTAAATGCTGAAGTTTTTTACAATATGAAACACTTCATCCTGGACCATGATAAAAGTCTCAAGTATGTGGTTGATCATGATGACTCTTATCTCTTCATTGGAAATCAGGAGATATAGAATAATCTTTTGGCTTTTGATAGGTCAAGAATTGGGCAACCCTGATCAGGATGTTTGATTCGGTTGCAGTAAAGGGGACAGGGAAACAGCCCCCATCATGAGTTCATTGAGAGTGTCTTTATTTTTTGCATTATCCCAACTGGAACCTAGGGGTCATGGTTTCTTCTCCCATTTCCAGATATTGTCACAATTCAGGCATAGGCATGTGTGTGTGTGTTTCACATTAATGCAAGATATTATAATTGCTTACTTGGCAAGTTTTCAAAACGTATCTGGGGAACAAATATTGACTCAGGTGATCCATTTTCCTGGGTGACAGGCATTTATTGAGCCCTCAATCTGTGCCAGGCACTGCATTAAGAATATTTCATCTCATGTAGTGTTTACATAAACTACGCAACCTAGGTGCTAATATCAATCCTATTTTATAGATAAGATGAGTGCGGCTAACTTTCTCAGTAATGCAGCTGATTGTTACTAGAATTGGGATTTAGTCCCAGCTGTTCTTATTCCAGAGGTCACATTTTTAGCCATTATGATTTTGAGATAGCTTGATGGATGGTCTGAGGTTTTCAGAGCATTAGGATTATTGATTCTAGTCCAAATGTTCAGTCTTACTTCTTGGGAGACTTTTGGTTCTGTAGACATGGAGTAATGTAAATGCTTTTCCCAGGCAAGATTCTGTGGCACCCTGATCAACTGTGACTCCCATGTCTTGAAACACACCCAGTGTTCATCCACCCCTACCACAGCCCTTGATACCCACCCATTATAATCTGCTGGGCTAAGCCCAGGCAAGGTTAGATATTTCATTGTTAATCTACTCCATCAAAAGCATTTAGCCGACTCTCTATATCCAGAGTCCTGAAGACCACCTAGATGTGAATCAGTTGGGGAATGAAATAATTAGTTAAAATGTAGATCTAGGGCCCAGCGCGATGGCTTACACATGTAATCTCAGCACTTTGGGAGGCGGAGGTGGGTGGATCACCTAAGGTCAGGGGTTCAAGACCAGCCTGGACAACATGGTGAAACCCCATCTCTACTAAAAATATAAAAATTAGCCAGGTGTGGTGGCAGGCACCTGTGATCCCAGCTACTCGGGAGGCTGAGGCAGTAGAATCACTTGAACCTGGGAGGCAGAAGTTGCAGTAAGCAGAA
>NW_012108697.1:6778121-6801327 GCF_000951045.1 Mandrillus leucophaeus
AAAAAAAAAAAAAAAAAAAAAAGTAAATCGATAGGTCTCACTCCTAGAAATTCGGAGTCAGTTGGCCTTGTTCATGGCACAGGTATCTGCTTCTGTAAGAAAGTGCCCCCAGTGTTTCTGACTTATGTTTCTGTATCATAATGAGGAATACTGGTGTATATATAAATAAATTTGCCAGAAAATGTGACCTTTGTCCTTAAAATTAGGGTTGTGTTAAAAATATAGACAGAATGTTAACATGATCAAACATAAATGATCAAATTTAATATAATACATGTAAATTTAAATATATTCATTCCTTTTCTGATATTGGATACATGCTCTTTTCTAGTTACAAACATCTAACTTGCCTGCCGTGACCATCTTATCTTTTTCAAAGTGTTTTCATGTCTCAATTTTATGATTTAAAATTCAAGAGATCCAAATGAGGAGAACAGGTGTCATTCCCATTTTACAGCCAAGGAGACTGAGGCTAAACAAGGTTAGCTGGCCTTTTTAAGTTACTAAGTTAAGTCTCAGTTTGTAACTGCTGATTTTGGGTCTCTTTATGTGACAGGGCACTGCCTTAAATTGCAATCAGAATGGCCACTAGTATATAGAGACCACTGCAAGGGCAGGCATTAACTCCCAGGCTAGAGGACAACCAAAATGTGATGGATGAAGGAGGGTGTCATCTGCAGGCACCTTGGGTATGAGGTCACTCTGAGAAGGATGTCCTTTCAGAAGTAGCACATCCTTCTTTAGTTGTTCTCAGCTCTGCCTTTGATATTCATGCTTAAGTCCAAGCCAGAAGGTAAGAAAGATAACATGAAAATAACTCAGAAATCATCTAGTCCAGACCACTCATTTATTCCCAAGGACCAAGTGGGAATGAATGATTCATCCATAGTGGCTAAAACAAGTTAGTGACAGAATCTGTGCCAGAATGTCCATCTGCTGAGGCTCCTTGATAAGGTGGAATAAACTAGAGGCAAGCAGACTAGGCTTTGAAATTTTCCTCTGCCCCTCACTGGCTTTGTGGCTTTGGGTAAATCACTTAACATTTCTCAGCCTCAGGCTCTTCATTTGTGATAGGAGGAAAATAACCAAGAGCCCCATTCCGGTTTATTAAATTACCTATAGCATTTCACAGCACCTGGCCTCTGACTCAGGGTAGGTCTCGGTGAATAATGGTTTTCTTCTCACCCAGTCTCCCTTTATTTCAAAGCTCATCTCTCAGGCCTCGTCTAACACCAAATAACTACTACAATATATACTGACTCTCAGATGCTGTCACATTTGTAAAGCAATATCCTACTACTACATATTCATGAATGCAATTCAGGCTCCAGGGCTGCAGCCTTTGACTCTGCAAATTTAAATCTGGATATTAACAAAAGTTTCTGCAGGTGTCTGTGTACTATATTAGCTAGAAGCAGAAAGGTAAACAGGCAGTGAACATGTAGAGGAAACTTTTTTTGGGGAGCAGTAGAAAAGGAATGCCTAAATGATGAACTCCTGTTGAGTCAATAGCACCCCGTACTGTAAACGCTTTGGGGCTGGGACTGTCACTATTCTATTCACTACTATTTCTGCAGCAGAGAGCACAATAGCTGACATATAGTGATACATGGTGATTACTACAAGACATAGTTAATGCATATTAATGAAGGGAATCTCTGACTTTAGCTCTTACTAGTTCCCCATGTTTTGTTGTTGCTCATTTATTTCATTTTGATTACTCCTTTTCCTCTAGCTGTGCTTTAACCTCCTAAAAGATGGTTTCTGATAAAATTAGTCACACAAGTAGCTTCAATTTCTAAAGTGTCTATTTTTTATAACAGGTCCTGTGGGGCACATATCACAAACTCAATCCTCTCACATTTTTTATGAAGTGGATTATTATTCCCATTTGACAGATGAAGAAACAGAAGTTAAGTAACTTGCCCATGATCACACATCCTGTTGAATTCAAGCCTTGTATTCTTTGCTGCCATGCTTCTGCTCTGTCTCATACAGTGTTTTGCAGAGTCTGCATTTGCTAGTGCTAAATATAAACCATGATTAGCAGAGCTGGGTAAGGTAAAAATCTGACATGAGGAGTGGGGCTTTCTCTGCCTGCTTCCATTCCGGGCAGCCATTCTGCTATTCTAGGGCTGCCATGGCCTTGGGTCTCCATTACCATATGCTATTCAGGCCTATCCCAGCAAGTGCTTTCCTGCCGTTTTTCTGACAAACTCTTTTGTTTGGTTTTGTTCGCTGTCATTTATAAAATGCTCATGATGACCTAGAATCTTTGTTCTAATCATTATATAGAATGCATTATTTAGTTCTCACACTAACCTATGAGATGAGTGTTGTTATTTTTCCAATTTTAAGGATGTGGAAATGGAGACTCAGGAATTTTAAGAAACTGAGTCAAGGTCATAGACATAAAACTCATTCCACCGTAACTTTCTATTTGTTCTTTGCTCCTGGCTCAAGGTTCTAAATGCAGAATGGCTGCATGGGCTACTGACATAACCATACCTTAGAGTTATCATTTTTGAAGATTTTAAATAATCTCTCGCATTCGATCTTCACACAATCCCTAAGTGAATGCAGAGCAACCTGGATTAAAAAATCATAAGTAACAGATAGTAGCCAGTCTAGATGAAAAGTCTTGGTCTCCTGTCTTCATTAATCACTTCTCACTGCACCATCAACCTTCCAAGTATTATTTCTGCATTTAATCAGGGGCCTTTCCCCAAATGAGTGTCTGAAGGTAGAAATTACTGATCCCATACTTGGACCATAGGGACGTATTTGTCAGAAGGAGTATCTTTTGTTTTCCTTAGCCTCACGACCACATTGACTGTCCTATTTCACTGGAAGGCCAACCTTTTCTTTAAACTGACATTGAACTTAGGTTATGTCTGAAGAGGATTAGGATATATAATCTTTTAGAGACAGGAGAGTTTGGGAATGGAAACTCAATTTCTGACTGGATGCGGTAGCTCATGCCTATAATCTTAGCAGTTTGGCAAGCTGAGGTGGGAGGACCACTTGAGCCCTGGAGTTTGAAATCAGCCTGGGCAACATAGTGAGATCCCAACTAAGAAAGAAAGAGAGAGAGAAAGAGGTGGCGAGTGCCTGTAGTCCCAGCTACTCAGGAAGCTGAGGCAGGAGAATGGCGTGAACCTGGGAGGCGGAGCTTGCAGTGAGCCGAGATGGTGCCACTGTACTCCAGCCTGGGTGACAGAGTGAGACTCCATCTCGAAAAAAAAAAAAAAGAAAGAAAGAGAGAGAGAGAGAGAAAGAGAAGGAAAGAAAGAGAGAGAGAAGGAGGCAGAAAGGGAGGGAGGGAGGAAGGAAGACTTAACTTCCTTGTTATAAAGAATGGTTTATTTGAATTTCAACTGTTTTTTTTAAATATTCATTTATTTTGTTATGCAAAAGCAAATTTAAATTCTTTAAAAATATTGTACATATGATTTCATTGAATTAAGTTTAGTATAACTATTTTTCTATTTATGTATTTATTCTTAATAAGTAGAAAGACAGAAGAAATGATGTTCAGCAAATGGCAGTACCATTTTATGCCCTCCTTGGGATATGAACTTTACAGTGATTTCTTTTAAATCATTTTTTTTTGGTATGCTTTTGCATTGCTTATTCATTAAAAGTTTTAAAAAATATTTTATTTTCAGAAATCATTACTAAAGAAAAAAAAATAGTATAGTAGTTTCTGGTACCTGCTGTAACAAAGTACCAGAAGTTTGGTGGCTTAAAACAATTAGAATTTATTTTTTATAGCTCTGGAGATTAGAATTGTCAAGTCACTATCACTGGACAAAATTGGCAGGGTTGCGCTCCTTCTGGAGAATCTGTTCCTTGCCTCCTTTAGCACTGATGGCTGCCAGAATTCCTTGGTTTGTGACTACATAACTCCAATATTCACGGCCAGTGTCTTCAAATTATCTCTACTCCATCTGCACATTGTCTTCTCTGTATGTAGTCAAGTTTTACTTGTATAAGGATACATGTTATTGAATTTAGGACCCACCTAAATAATCCAGAATAATCCATCCATCTCAAAATACTTAATTTAATCCTATCTGCAAAATCACCTTTGTCACGTAAGGTAATATTTACAGGTTCCAAGGATTAGAAGCTGATATTTTTGGGGGCCATTATTCAGCCTACTACAAATAGTTTCAAAGGGAGAATAAGAAACAAGAATTCCATACTTGCTTTTTAAATGAATTTCTGCAGCATGAAACCTTAATTTCATACCCTGCATCCACTACATTAATCTATGTTTAAATAAACTGCCTCTGGCTAGTCCTAGTTTGCGTCCATTGTTTATGGAATTAATATACTCTCTGTACTCTTAACCATGCCTAGGTTTCTGTGATAAAGTATATGGTCACTCTCCATATGTTGTAGCATATATCTACAAAGCCAGGTATATTAGTCCATTCTCATGCTGCTAATAAAGATATACTCAAGACTGAGTAATTTATAAAGAAAAAGAAGTTTAATGGACTCACAGGTCCACATGGCTGGGGAGGCCTCACAATCATGGCAAAAAGTAAAGGAGAAACAAAATCGTGTCTTACATGGCAGCAGGCAAGAGAGCATGTGTGGGGTAACTACCTTTTATAAAACCATCAGATCTCATGAGACTTCTTCACTATCATAAGAACAGCATGGGAAAAACCCACTCCCGTGATTCAATTACTTCCCACCAGGTCTCTCCTATGACACGTGGGGATTATAGAAAAAGCAATTCAAGATGAGATTTGGGTGGGGACACAGCCAAACCATATTACCAGACTCTTTCAGGCTTATGGAAATAATGGTTTTAGAGGCAGAGAATCTCACTGGGGACAATGTGTGGTCACCACATTCCACTATAGACTGGATGCAAAACGGGGGAGAGAAGCTGCCTCTCAAGGCAGATGCCAATTGACAATGAGAAGGTATCTCAGCAGACCAGGGCTGGAACCCAAGTGACTCCCCTAGTGGGTCTGAGGATGTGTGTGGGCAGAGTGACTGACAACAGACATTTAAGATGCTGTAGGGTCTTTTGCTTTAACCTGGCTTTGTAATGGTGTCTGCAATTGCAGAGCAATAAGAACAAGGCCATTCATCTGCTGGTGTTCTTTGCTCGACCACATGGCCACAAGAAGACTCAGCATCTTCTTCATTCCACACAAACACCATCAGTAAGTATGCTTGATGTTGGGATGGCCTCTGGGCCAGTGCTCCTAGAGGGCGGCTGCTCTTTCATGCGCATATCCTTTTGCTTATGAATTATTCAGTGAAACTTGGAGAACAAGAACAGACTGGGGGGGAATGTGCTGGGAAAGATTTCTTCAGTCTGTCCTGTTGCAGATAATTTGTGTAAAGAGTTGACTTCAGGAAGTTTTATTTGGTTTATTCCTCCCCTCCCCTCCTCTCCACTCCCCTCCCGTCCTGTCCTCTCCCTTCTGTTCCTCTCTCTTCTCCTTCCTTCTGCTCCCTTCCCCTTCCCCCAAAATGGTCTTCTTCATAAACCTAACAATAGGTACTACTATTATACCCTCTTTGTAGATAAGAGATCCCAGGTTCAAAGACGTTAAATAGAGTACCCAAAATTTACTAAGCTACAGGCTGAGCTGGAATTTAGCCTGGTCTGTGTGACTGTGGAGTCCATGCTGTTGACCATCGTACTTTACTCCTTGTCTCCCAAAGAGTGTAACAATTTTAACATGGACAACTCACATGGGAGATCACTAGACATCCTTCCTCTCTGTCCTCTTTCCTTGACATACAGAATAAAACTTAGTTTAATTGGACTGATTGAAATATGAATGCTTTAGCAGAGACCGAGTTGGACCAGAGTTATTTCCTATCCTGGCAATGTGTGTGTAGTCTAACTGGAAAGCTCTGATAAAGGTCTCTAGGGTAGATTCTTCTGGATTCAAGGTTAAGGCTAGGAGTTGGGGACAGTTCATTTAGCAAAGCAACATTCAAGATTATAAAATGCTCCTTTGCCTTTAATTCTGATGCATTTCCTCTGGTCCCTAACTTGGACCTAGGATTTCCCCATTAACCATATAAGTGAGATTAATAACTTAATAATGGCAGAGAATATAAAGTACCTAAGGAATAGCCTTGTCCTGATGAAACATTATTATTGGTAGTAAATGGTGGAGTAGTTAGTATTTATATAGTGTTCTATTTGGAGTGTACATTTGATTACTCATTCTTATACATATATTATAATCCCAATAGTTGTATTTTTGCTCTTTTATTTACCATGTTTGTGTTTGCAGCATTTAAATATTTTTAATATTCAGCAAAATTAATGTTGATGAAAACCTGTGGCTTACTGTGTGATTTGGTGATTCATTTATTCATAAAACTTTTGCCTTTTTTGCTGAGGCTCTGAAACCCAAGCCTCCTCCATCATTAAAAGCTTGAGTGAGCTGTTTGCAACTATCAACCCTAGAACTGAAACAGGAGCATTCCCTTATCCCCCTCAAAGGACATGTGACAGGGCTGTGGCTCACTCCTTCTGTTACTCCGACTGCTCAAAACCCTATGGGGAGCATGCAAATGGGCAGATGCAGAGGCTGTGGGAGTGCTTTTGGGCTCCGGCCCCATGGCAGCATTGAGGGGTGGGTGTCTATGACTTCCAAAGCCCACGTGGGCATGTGTTACAGTGTGCTCTTTCAGCTTTGATGTCTACAGATGGCTTGTATTAATCAGCTCAATAGATCCTCTGCCTTATTGCAAGGACAGAGGAGCAGTATGACAGACTGAGTTCTTGCCCAGTGTGCCAGAAAAATTGTATCACATGTGGGCTGGAAGGACGAATGCAAAGTTTTATTGGGTGGTGGAGGTGGCTCTCTGTGAGACAGATGGGGAACAGAAGAGAGGGATGGAGTGGGAAGGTGATCTTACCCGAGAGTTAGGCTGCCCAGCAGCTGGACTCTTCTCCAACCACCCCCAGCTAAATTTCCATTGGCATCCAGATGTCCTTTCTTTCCTCTCATTCTCTGCACCATTGCTGTTCTGCCGGTGTCTGTTGGTGTCTGGTGCTCTGCTCCTCTTGATGTTCAGCCACTTGTGTGTGTGTCCACTAAGGTCTTGGGTTTACATGGGTACAGGATAGGGGGTGTGGCAGGCCAGAGTGGTCTTGGAAAAATGCAACATTTGGGCACAAAAACAGGAATGCCTATTCTCACATAGGTCCATGGGCACAGGTCTGATGGTAGAGTCCTTGCCAGGGACCCCGCCCTTTTCCACCCAACACTTCCCTGCTGCTCTCCCATATTAGAATCATCTGCCTTTAGTTAGTGGGCAATCTAATGATGCTTGGTATTGTTTGATTTATTGAGAAGCCCTTCTACTTGGAAGAACTTCTCCATTAGGGGAATTCTCCTTTTCTGACTGCAAATTTGATTTTGACGCATGACTTTTCAGTCCCTTTAAATAGGCTGATTTTCTTTTTTTCTGTAAGAAGTAGAGCTCTTACCAGTTTCTGATTGTAGATTTACCTGGAAATTACCAAGTTAAGGATGTGTGGGTATAGATGAGCAAGGGAGTCCAGTTGGATATAGGAGAGATAATTGGTTAGGGAGTGTTCTACCAAGATATAGATGCAACGACCTGGTGAGCACCCTGGGAAATGGTGCAAAAGCCCAGTTAGGATGACTCTTAGAAGCATGGAAGCAGCCATGACCCAGTAAGTAAAGTTGAAATGCTACAGTTGCCATGGTAGACAGTGGAGGAAGGGACTGAAGGGCTCAGGGAAATGGACATGCTAGACTATCGCACTATATAAGGCCAGAGTACCCGACAGATGGTCATGCTTCACGTGGATACCTAGAGGATACACTGATTACCAAAGTCATTAAAGCTGGGGAGGGCACCCATGCTGAAACTGGCCCAATTGTCTTATAGAACTTATATTTACAATTTTAAAAAAGAAATACAGAAATTGACTTTCCCTGGTCTTAAAATGTGAAACTTGCATTTGTCTTAGATCTGAGTTCCTTACTCAGGAAACTCACCCTCAGGCAGGGAACTGAAACTCACTAGATCACTGCATCCAGATAATGAGATGCCAGACTCCTCATTCATCATGATTGCTTCCTTACTCCTCTGTAATTCCTGTTTTCTCACCTTGCCTGCTGTCTAAACACCCTAATTTTGCCCATTCAGGGAGAGGAATTTGAGACAGATCTCCCATATCCTTGAATGCAACATTCAAATAGAGCCTTCTTCTGTGGAAATACTCGTTGTCTCAGTGATTGGCTTTCTGTGCAGCAAGCAGCAGGACCAAGAGGGAACCCCTGGCATTTTGTTAACAGTATCACTAATAGTGGTCAGGGCTAGCTTTACTCTGGACTCTATGACTGGTAGTAGGAGAGAACAAGGCTCACTGAGAGCAATGTGATCAGAGAACAAAAAAATTATAATAGCACTGAACCCCCGGTAGCATGTATGCCAAAATTTGAAGGAGAAGATGCTACAGAAAAGTGGTAGGAGGCCAGGCATGGTGGCTCACACCTGTAATTTCAGCACTTTAGGAGGCCGAGGTGGAAGGATCATTGGAGGCCAACAGTTTGAGACCAATCTGGTCAATATAGTGTGACCCCATCTCTACAAAAATAAAAAAAAATTAGCCAGGCATGGTGGCTCATGACTGTGGTCTCAGCTACTCAGGAGGCTAAGGCAGAAGGATCACTTGAGCCAAGGAGTTTAAGATTGCAGAGAACAATGATTATGCCACTGCATTCCAGCCTGGGTGACAGAGAGAGACCCTGTCTCCCCACTCCACCCACCCCCCCCAAAAAAAAGAAAATAAAAATGTGCCAGGAGACTAATATGCAACAGAAAGAAAAGAGTAAAAGCTAAAAGGTAAGGCACAGTTGGGAGCTTACAAAGAGGCACTCACCTCTAGGAGTAGAAAGAAGAGTACAGAAAGTTCAGGACTAGATACTGAGTCAGAGTGGCTAAACTCTAAAGATTAAAAGCTCCATCAAGGAAGGTCTACCTTGCTAAAGCCTACTGGGAAAAGAACAGGACCCTTTCAAGGGAGGTTTTGTTGCCCCAGCAGCCAGCAAACAGCTTTCCACTCTTTCACTTCAGGGATTGCTTCATACAGAGACCTACATTCCCCAAGGGTATTCATGCCTTCCTGGGGTGGCCCATATTCAGTGACCGATTAAAGCAGGGCTATAAAAGCCTGGCCCTTTCGGCCCAGTGTGGGACAACTCAGACAGGCCATATATGCTCGTGCACTTCCAGTGGAGTTGGCCAAGACCTTGTAAACCTGTCTCACAGACTTTTGCTCCTGACTAATTCCGCTTCCTCCAACACTCTCCCACAGATGTTGGTTCTTAATAGATATCCAGCATATCAAACTGCATCTTATTTGCTTCTGGAAAACCAGCCTCCAACAGACCCTGAGAAACTTCAGGTCCACCTATCCTTTGGATAGAGTTAATATTCTTCCTTCCCGCATGGCAAGGAAAAACCCCTCAGTCTGAAGCATGGAGTGCCCTGTATAAGCAAGAGAGGAAGGTCCATTTACTGAAGCCTGTGGCAGGCCAGTTGTGAGGCACAGTCCCACTTCCCCACCTAGAAGCCCTGTTCCTCTTTTTCTTGATTATGTTCTGGTGCCTGAACATTGCTTTCTGGAAGCAGACAGATGGAGTATCAACTGTAGAGAACTCAGTTTGCTCAAGCCTTGTCATTCTTAGAATTTGAATGAGTTAATCACACAGGGATTATATTAGGTCAAAGAGTTCCCAACTATGATGCGTTTAGAAGGCTTCAATACTCATACCTTGGAGCTGCCACATGTGGTAACAAACATATGACCTCTTCCCAGTCTTTGGGTGGTATTCTTCAAGCAGTTCTTAGTGTTGCTTCCAGACACTCACCATCCCTTTACTCTGGAGATGAGAGAATCACATGATTCTGAATTCTTTCATCCATTTACCCCTGATCATTGAAAAGTGAAAATACAGCACAGTCTGACTGGGCAGTGGCCACCATACTTGGAGTTGGTGTCCAAGAGGGACAAGAATTGCAAATGCTTCCTTTGGTTTCTAATTTGGAAGATGGCAATTCTAATAGCTTTGCTCTTCTCTATAATAAAATGCCATATGGAGAGGTGTGTGTCATCTTTAGAGCTGCTAAAACTCAGGGCTTCAGCCTGCTACCATTTATAGCATTGAGTCACATTAAATAGTTCCCTATTTGACAGATTTAGAGTCCATCAGCTCCCAGAGAAAATTTATCCAAAGGGCCTCAGGATGAAAGAATTTGCCTGTCTGCAAAGAGGTGTGAGTGAAACATTTCCACACAGTCTTCAGCAGGTTTTAACCCATAAATCTGTCAGCAATCCTTACCTTCCATGTGTATGAAATTATGGTAGCTTCTTTTTTCTTTATTGTCACTTTGTTGTTGTTGTTTTGAGACAGAGTTTCACTTTTCTTGCCCAGGCTGGAGTGCAATGGCACAATCTTGGCTTACTCCAGCCTCTGCCTCTGGGGTTCAAGCAATTCTCCTGCCTCAGCCTCCCAAGTAGCTGCGATTATAGGCGTGCGCCACCACGCCGAGCTAATTTTTGTATTTTCAGTAGAGACAGGGTTTCACCACATTGGCTGGGGTGGTCTCAAACTTCTGACCTCAGGTAATCCACCTGCCTTGGCCTCCCAAAGTGCTGGAATTACAGGCATGAGCCAGGGTGCGCGGCCATTTATTGTTGCTTTGAATTATGCACTCTGTGATATAGATAGATCAACTGTTCATAGGTGGCTACTGGAGCCATTGGAAGACAGAGATAAGTTTTATTTTCATGTCAACCTGCTCTGATTCAGTGTTTAGAGTGACATACAAGCAGGCATCAAGTTAAAAAATAATCCATGTTAAGTAAATTCAAACTACTTTCCATCATGACCAATGAGATGTTATCGGTACTATTAACAGCACTCACGGCTGCATTGATTTTCAGCCTGCTGAAAGCTGATGACACTGTATTTGACACCAACTACCGAACTAGTTATAAACCATCTCCAAGGAAAAATTATATAAACTACAATTTGTTATATGGAGCTATGCTGCATTTCTGAAAATAAATGAATTTAGATACAAATTATCTGCAACAACAATTTAATAATGAACACTTAATGATGATTAAGAACTCCTACTATGTACTGCTCTTCAGATTCCACACCCTACTTGCCAGTTGTTCTCCCAGAAGAACGAGTACATTTTTCTTATCCCATAAAGGCAGTATGGGCTTTTGGCAGGTCTGCTACTGTGTGTTCACATGCTGAAAGTTTAATGCACTATCACATTTAATCTGTGCAAAACTCATTCAAGGTAAATATTATTACCTCCAATTTACAGATGCAGAATATGAGCCTTACAGAGGTGATAAAGCTTATCCAAGGTCAGACAACCAGTAAATGAAAGACTTATTTCAAATCCTGGTCACTGAAATTGCAGAATGGTGGTTTATTTTCCCTTAGCAGGGTCTGCACTGCATCAGAGAGATGCATTTTTTTTTTCTTTTTTAGCCATCCCACCAGCCAAACTGAAAGAGATGCATTTTATGGAGAGAAACTCTGTCGTCTGCTAGTCAGATTAGATACAAGGTGGCATACACGTAGTGTTCCCAGGTTGTTGTGGATGATTTTGCTTATGGTTTTCTTGGATAATCCCAAAACATCAGCTAGTGTGAAGTGAAACTTTAAAAAAAGAAACCGTGTTCTTTTTATTCTAAAAAAAGACGAGAGAAGAAGTCTTGCTCTTTTGGCTCCTTCAAATCTTTGCTTTGAGAATTGGCATAGGGTTTCTGTTCTACTTACAACTAAGGAAAGCAAATGCAAATAAAAGGAGCAGAGAGGAGAGCCATGGAAAAACTACAGAGAGGCTTCATGAGAATCTAGGAAGAGCTGAGTGACACACCTCTGCGCATCAGGACCTGAACCTCCAGAATGACAGCTCCCAGATGTCACTGTTCTCTCAGCCTCAACTCTCTTTCTCATGATCTCTCTGGGTTTTTCTGTACATTTGCTCTGTTAATTTTGTCCTAATCTGAGACCTCTGAAACTTAATTTTTTATAACAGTACTGTATATATGGGCTGATAATCTCTACTTTCGTGAATCTCTCAAGTCTTCCATTTGGAATTAAAATTTCACCCCTGATAGAAGGGTCCTGGACTTGAGACATAAACTGGCCAGTCCATAGATGAGCAACCCCTACTCAGGTGCTATCCCTGTTCCAGTAAGCTGGGTCTGGGTTGGGAGAGAGTGGTAACAATGTAGTCATGTGATATATACTGCACCCTCTGTAGGATATAGTGGCTACACACCTAGATACTGGGGGGGCCTCACTCCCTGCACATCAGCTCTGAATTTATTCCACACTCCAGTGCCTCTTCCTCTATCTGCTTCAAGCCACTTCCTCTATCTGCTCCCCTTAGTATTAGCCCCCTTGGGCATCACTCTTCCTTCTGATGTGCCTGTTGGATTGCCAATACAATTTCAGGTAAGCCTCTTAGATCTAACCTGGGACTCCTTGAGATGTTCTCTTCCACACACTTTCTTGAGCCTTCTCTAACTAAACATGCATTAATCCATTTTCACACTGCTATAAAGAATTACCTGAGACTGGGTAAATTATAAAGAAAAGAGGTTTAATTGACTCAGTTCTGCATGGTTGGGGAGGCCTCAGGAAACTTACAATTATGGCAGAAGGCAAAGGGGAAGCAAGGCATGTCTTACATGATGGCAGGAGAAAGAGAATGAGGGGAGAAGCCCCACTTTTAAACCATCAGATAGTGATATCATGAGAACAGCACGAAGGAAATTCACCCCTGTGATCCAATCTCCTCCCACCAGGTCCCTCCCCTGACATGTGGGGATTAAAATCCCCCATGAGATTTGGGTGAGAACACAGAGCCAAATCATATCGATAACAATTTTTTACCTTTTTTGCTAACAGATTTTGCTTATCACTACTACTACCAGTGCTACTACTGTTGCTCATACAGATAGCTAAAATTTATGAGAATTCATAAAATGTCAGGCACTGTTCTGTTCTTTTCCTGCATTATCCCATTTAATCTTCATGGAAATCTTATGTGGTTCCTAATAGTATTGTCCTCATTTTATATATAGTAATGTAAAGTTTTGGTAAGAATTCCTATCTTATCCAAGGCAGCACAGTGTCCAGACTGTTTCCTAGGTGTATCTGGCTCTGGAGTTTATTATACTCCTAAGCCCCATGTTACGGTTGTAAGCGACCAATGACTGACTTGTTTATATCTAAAGTTGACTGAGTGCCCTGCTTATGAGGAACCACCTTTCTGTTCCTGCATGTTTAGTATACATCAAAGCCTTGTCTCTTCAACTAGACTTTGTGCCATGGGAAGGAAACATAGAACGTGTTTTTGGTGTCTTCTACAACACATCCCAGTTGGAAGGACAAATAAAGCTCACATATACTTATGGTCTGTCTACCTCTACATTTTTTTTTTCAGCTTTCAGTCCCATCAAAAACCAAACTTTCACTCTATTTTTTCTCTTGCACAACCCTAATATTGAATTTCTAGAGACAAGATTTAGGATTATTCTTCTGAGATCTACATGGCCAAAGATTCTCGATGATAGTGCACTATCATCTGCCTGCTCTGGTAATTGATTTATTTATTGAAATTGAATAAGAGGTAAAATTCTAAAATTAACCAAACCTAAATAAACACCCATTTGTCCCTACTGCACTAAATAGTGAGAAAAACTAGCACCTGCCTCTTGGAAACACTGCCCTATTAACATCTGTAAAGGAAGACCCTAAAACATCTTTTCATGATTATCTTCTGGTTGAATATCAAGGAAAAATGATACCTTAATTTTACCCAATTCTGCTACTTTCCCAGCAAGGTAGGCTGGAACATGTGCTGATCTCTCTGTACCATGCCTGCCAAGATAATATACATGAAAATGCAAAAATGGCTTTGTCCATTAGCTGGTGTGTCCCTAGCCTCAGTCATGGGGTGTGTCTGAGAAATAGTTTTTAGGACCAAGAGATGCACAGATATATGTGGATTTCTCTTACGTTAAAGCACAAGGTTTGAGGAAGATCAGGAAAAGACCCAGACACAACTATCTGTGTTCATAGCTTTCTCCACCACCTTGCCTTCCGATATCTTTCCTCTTATCTTAACCATGTATAGAGTTTCTACTGAAGGGACAATTAGACCGAAGGCCAGGGATTGATGCTGGCTCTTCTCATTACCAATCACATGACCTGGCTAATTAATTAGTTTTTTGGCCTCATTTTAAAAATATATTTTTTATTATTTTTCACAAGGGGCTAATAGTCTCCATTCTATTTTCCCACATGGCTGTTGTGAGGAACAAATAGGATAATAAATATTAAAGACCTCTATAATCTTATAAAATCCCAGAAATTATTATCTTTTTATAATTTCCATCTACTCTTCTGGCTACTAAATTACTTAATGCAGTAATGCTTTCTTTATTCTTTTGATCAACCATGACAAATCTTAACTTTTTTCTGAAAGAAAATTCTTGCCCCCTACCCTCCCATACCAAGACAACAAAAGAAAATAAAACAGAATAATTTTCCCATCATTGTTTTGACATCTTCTTTAAGAAGATGAAATTTGGACTTTCTCCCCTGCTATCCTGTTCTTCGTCCTATCTCTATCTTCCCAGGCTAGACAGAATACCTGAAAATAGTCCACAGAACAGTTTTTTTTTTTTCTCTATAGATAGATTCCACTTCCTATTCCCATTCCTCAATACACAAAATAATTGAATTTAGAAGATACCTTCAATGATGACTGAAAATAATCTTTGGGCGGTGGTGACCATGTGGGTAAGTTTTGAACAACTGAAGTTTGATGTCCCAAATCATTCCAACTAATTAAGGCTCATTTTGCTTGTGCCTAACAAAAACTTAGATCATCAGGGTTCCCTATCCCTCATTAACCTGATTTGGTTGATAGAAGTACTGGTTGGAGATAGCACGATGGGTAAGACCGTGGGTTTTAGTATTATAAACCTAGACTTTAATTTTGGTACCACTAATCATTAGCTTCTTAGCTTTGGGCAAATAATTTTAACATCTGTGGAATGTCATTTTCCTCATCCCCCTAAAAATGGTGTTCATGATAAAATCCTCATCACAAGTTGGTTGTGAATATTGAATGAGACATAGTAGCTCAATGTCTGGTGCAGGGTATGTCCTCACAAATTGTAGCTATTAGGTCATTACTGCTATAATTAAGTGTAGCGATTATGTCATTACTACTACTAAGTGATTTACTAATTCATTTAATAATAGCAGTAATGAAATAATAGCTAAAACCAGTGAGGATATACTCCGCACCAGATATTGAGCTACTATGTCTCATTCAATACTCACAACCATCTTGTGATGAGGATTTTATCATGTTGATTCAACTTTGAATCAGCATTTCAAAGTTGATCTGAAATGATGAAAATCTGTGTTTCTTCAGGACATCCAGCTAGCTCCCATCTTTGAGGCAGCTCCGCATGACCTTTGCCCTGCTCTACTTTTTCCCAGGACTCTCTGTGTAAGTGGAGCCACCAAACCAGAAGGAATTTCCCCATGGGTTCCTGAATGTTCAGTCCCTGTGGGAAGTTGTCCTCAATGAGTCAGGCTGAGTCCAGGAAATTTTGTTTGCATTAGATAAGAGCCTGGGTCACTGACGCACCTTAAATCACAAAGCCCTGCTCTATGAGTACAGCCTGGATGATCTCTGGCAGGGAACAGGAAATTGGAAATTCTATTTTTTTCCAAGCAATAGTTCATTTATAGTTGATAAGGTCCAGGACATCACCATCATCTACCACCCTAATTTAATAAAATATCTTATTAATGAAAACAGTCATGCTTGAAACATCTATTGATTCTAAAGGCTATCATCATGGACCAAGTGTGTCCCAATTAATTACATAAGCCAGATATTGATCTTCTTGAGCACAAGCAAACCAACAAACCAAACAAACAACAACTCTCTGTGAAAATTTGCAAGTGAAAAATGGGCAGCTTCCAAAGCTGCTTAACCCGTGTCCACCAACCCTGTGTAGATTTAATGTCTGTATTTCAGCTTGGAAAAGGAGGGCTAGAGTTTAATTACTTGATGTAGATCTTTTATTTGAAAGAGTACTTGAAACCTAGGGAATAAGGATATGATTGTTTCAATGGACACTTGGCTAAGAAAACTGGGATGAGATTTGTGTGAATGTCAGGGTCCCAAGACCTCTAATGCTGCTTCTGCTGGGGTGGAGAGCTCTTGGAAAAAGGTCCTAGGCAGAGTTTGAGGGCTGTTTGTCACAACTGCAGTTTGAGGAACTATTTAAGAAAGTGTTCTTCAGTGCATTTAAGAAGTTATTAAGTACCTGCTTCAGTGAAAATGATCTTTAGACATTCTTTGTACCAATTGAGTCAAAAGTACTTCTTTCAAAAATATATATTTACTTGGGAAAATAAAAATGAAGCAGAGTAACAATTTGGTACATAATTACATAGGACTAAGCATCATAAAGAAGCATATGAAACCTGACATAGTTAACATCATTACCTCGTTAGGCCATCACAAGAGAACCTTGGAAATAGGCAGCATGAGGAAATAGGTAGTACGTTGCTCCTCAAAGAGTGTCTACAGTCAAATGGCAAGAAAATCACTTGGGGTGGGGTGGCAGGTGGAGGGGAGAATGAGGGATGGGATAGGACTAGGGGCTACTTGTTAAAAAATACGTTGGTCTGCTTGTATTTTTCTTTCAGGAGGTAACGACCTGCAGGGAGATGATGTTTTCTGCTATTATTTCAAGGGTGGTCCTTTCCTGTAAGTTATGCTCCAATGTGGCCTGGCCTGTCCCAATGCCTCTGAGAGCACTTATAAGTCTTTCTCATTCTAGGATTCATTTAGCAGACCTGATTGTTTTGTTTTGTATAGATGTTTTTGTTTCATTGTATTTGTTTCTATACTAAACTGTGTCCACTAGTTTTGACTTTATTGTAGTAAAGGTTATATTTTGAAGTCTATCGGCCTTACTCTTTAGTTTAGAACCCAAGATAGAGCAGACAACTGTTTTGTATTGGGTCTCCCAAGAACCTAATCCCTTTTGCTAGTTCTTTCCATAGTTCAGCCTGCATCCCATTCACTCATTTGTACCGAGAAATGCACTTACACCTGTGTGCTTTCTTTGATCCATTCACTACTAGCCCATTCACTCTGCTGGAGACTCAACTATTTCATTTGATAGTGATATTCTTCTGGACACTGTCCACTGTGAGTGTTAAATTATCTTCTCTTGCAATTCTTTTTCCCTCTGACAACTGTACTTACACACCCTTCCTCTCTCCTCAGTACAGGGTTTATTTATGTTTATGTTTGTTTTTAGCAGAAATAAGTTCGTTCATCAGTCATAGTAGGTTTTCTTTCTTCATTGAATGGTACTTTGAAATGATGTCCCTTAATTTACATCCCAAGAGACACACATGAGAAGTTCCTGGCAGGAAGAGTCTCTTCCTTTAAGGACCAGGGCAAAGAAAGGTCACTTCCCTGACATTCCCTATTATTTGCCAATCAATCAGTTGCTCCTGCCATTCACCTTCCAGGAGCTGTGTTTTTAATGTTATTGAAAGCAAATGTCTTGTACCTTATGTAAGTGGTTTGTATGTTATTATATCTCTCGCTAAGTTGAAGCACCTTACACGGGGAGAGCTGAGCTCCCAGCTGCTGTGGCATTTTTGACCAGAGCCACATCTACCAGGTAGTATGAAATAAATGACAGGTGAATTTGGTCAGCTTAAAAGTTTCCTTCCTTTGAAATAATTGGAAACATCTTTGGGAGGAGAATTCTGCATCAGAACTGGCAGTGTGTGCAACCTAAGAGGGCTTACCCATATTGTGACAATCTGTTTTTGTTCATGCATATTTATAAAGAAAAAAAACAACTCATACAAAAAGTTGGGGTTTTCATTCATAACTACTGTAACTGAGAAAAATATTTTTATTTGGTGCCAGATCAGGCAAGAACCAGGCAGGAAGCTACTCATATGACATCATTATGATACATGTTAAAGCAAGGCAACTTGATTACAATCAGTGCTGAAATTATCTATAGACTGTTGTTATATATGCATTTATGTTATTTATAGTACATTTTATTCCAGCCTGGTACTATATATTATATGCCTCACTATATTGTAAAGTACAAGGTTATTAACCTGCAATTTCACTTGCCATCTTATTGCACGACATCCTGTTCTGATTGGTATGAAATTGTTAAGCCTTCTTAGGTTACTTGTCTATTACTAGTTCATTTCTATGAAACTCAACAGGCTCTGATTACAACTGCTGAAGCAGGTGTGATCTGTGCGATAAGCAACTGGCTTTCCTTAAATATCTGGAGTTGCTCCAGCATGAGTGTAAGCCTGTTTAGTCGTGTCTCCTTCCTCATGTTTGCCCTGGTTGTGAGTCTTTGAAGAAGTGAAAATACATGTTTCCAAGTTGTGGGCCATTAGAGATCTTGGCACCCTTACGGAGAGCACTTGGAACGTGACATCATGAATTGTGGTAGACTCTGTCAGCAAAATGCTACTTCTAATTTTGAAGCCAGTGTATCACTCAGCTTTGGGAGGTCTGGTTCAGTGAGCTGAGTCTGGTTAGTAAGTGCAATAAGTCTTGACTTGTGGAGGGGCGGTCTCCATGTTGTTAGTGTCTCCAACATAAACCTGTTTGATTAATACAATGTACATGCAAACTTTGTCAAGGCTAACCATCACTGGGTACACATGGGTTCAACTCTGTGGATGGATCAAAACAAATCTGCCTCCACTTCCTGTCAGAATGGCAGAATATTCATATGACTAGGAGAGAAATATTTATTGAGTTTCTCCTATCAGTGTGCCAGAAACTGCTGAGCTAGGGATTTTTCTGAGCTAGGGATTTTTCATTAGAAAACTCAATGCCCAATTCTGAAAAGCTAGTATTATTAAAAAGTTCATTATACACCCAAAGTAACTGAGGCTCAGAGAAGTTTACTTATCCAAAATTACACAGTTACCAGGCAGCTGAACAAAGGCTCAAACCCAGTTCTGGACTCCAAAGCTCTGACATATACTCTCTGATTTTCTTTTTAGTATCATTATATAAAAGTTTCCATGGGTGAGTTGTTCTGAGGACAAATTCTATAAGTTTCCCTTTCCTCTACTTAGTCCTGTATTCGACACATTACTTAGGCCTTTCACTCAGAAGGCAAGCAGGAGAAAGGGAAGGCAGTTCAAGGCAGTCACAGTGAAAGTCCAGCTCTTGGTCAATCCTGGGGAATTAATTTTTCTGAATAACAAAGATTTTCAGCATGCCCATAATTATTCCCTTCATATTAAAAAATAGCTTTATTTGATTTTTGAATGAATTTTACTTCCTAGCTTTTTGAGTAGAACCATTTAAATATGCATTAAAAAATCTGCCTTCACTACAAGAGTATAATCCCATAATGACTATGACTTTGATGGTAAGATTAATTATGCTTCCCCCTTCATCTACAGCAATGCAAATGACATACGTGCTCAGTAACTGTTGACTTAATGAATATCTATTATAGTAATTATTTATTATACTGAAAGTTAATGTAGTATGCCTTTAAGGATAAAAGTATAAAGAAAGCTATTTGTTCCTTATTCTAAAGCTCTGTATCCTCAGCCTTCTTGTGTCTGTTTTGTTTTTATGTCTTTCAGTCTCCTTTACTGTCAGCTATTACCACTCTATCATTATTTATTAGTGTTGGGCATGTGTCTACCAACAGGAGGTATCTGCTGCTTCCAATAGGAAAGCTATAGTAAATTGGGCAACCAGCTGTCCCACGCTTTTCAAATTGTGTGAAAGTGTGAAGCCTTTCCTAGGAGTCAGCAAATACATTCAAGTGAGAGTTCATGGCATTTTCCACAAGGAACGGAGCTTTGAGTGCTTGAGGATACCATTTTTAGCTAACTTTTTGGTCTAGATCTGTTCTGGGAAGTTGACACATAAGTGGTCTGAGAAGACACTGTTGGTGCACTGACGACATGCCCTTAGCCCTTATATTTTCTCTGTATACTGGCCCAACTTCCAACTGCCATTCCTACCAGCGATGGTTAATTTTCTGTCAACTTGGTCAGGCTAAGAGATGCCTACATTGCAGGTAAACATGATTCCTGGGTGTGTCTGTGGGGGTGTTTTTGGAAGAGATCAGCATTTGAATTAGTGAATTGAGTAAAACAGATGGTCCTCCTCATTGTGGACGGGCATCATCCAATGTGCTGAGGAATAAGATAGAACTAAAAGGTGGAGGAAGGTAGAACTCACTAAATGGAGTGAATGGAGTAGAGACATTCATGTTCTTTTGTCCTTGGACAATGATACTCCTGATTCTTGGGCTTTCAGACTCAGAACAGGAGAGGACTTACAGCATCACCTCTTCCCAAACCCAATTCTAAGGCCTTCAGGCTTACACGAAATTACACCAGTGGCTTTTTTCATTCTCCAGCTTGCAGATGGCAGCTTGTGGAACTTCTCGGCCTCCATAATCTGTGAGCCAATTCCTACAATATATTTCCTCTTATATACGTTTATATGTTCTATTGATTTTGTTTCTTTGGAGAACCCTAACTAAAGACTGCCTGTCTCTGTCTGAGTCTTTCTCTAACCACCAGGACCCGGCCTGCCTGTGGACTGGACACATCAGGTGCGTTAAAGAATTCTCTCTCTTAAGGAAGGGAGGGCTCTCATCCAGCGACTGATGGGACTGTTACATAAGTACTTAAGTTCCCTCCCCACCTCGAATGGGATGACTCAGAGGTATATATGCTTTAAGAAGTCCTAGACTTTTCTGGTGTGATTATACTCCAGTCATCCATAATGCTAACTTGCTTGATAACTCACCTCTCTTTGTTCCTATCCTTCACTGCCTGTCTCTTCTATTTCTCTCTGCATGCTGCCTGAGATTACCTCCTCCCACCTTCAAAAATACACCACCCTCACTTGGATCTTTGCCTCAAGGTCTACTGTCTACTTTCTGGAGGAATTCAGGCTAAGACACAGAATTACAAGTAAGTGAAATGTCACCATACTTATTACAAGGGAAATTATGCAATTTGAAGAGGGAGGAGGCTAGTGGCTAAACGGCAAAAACTTGAATGTATTCAGGTTTCATTATCCAGGCTGCTTCTACTTTACTGAGAATTGAACAAGATGCACATTTTCCCGGTGGACGTGGCATTCTTGCTATAGTGTGGATTCAGAGTTGAAGCATATGCTTTATGTAATCTATCTGATAGGGAAATAGCACTGAGTTAGCATACAAGGTGAAGGGATCTGAGCAGCTGTTTGGACTTCAGCATCAGGTTAACACCTCAGAGGCCAGGAATGAGTTTGTTGGCACTTGCAGCCTTTAGAAATAAATGTGACATTGCCTGAATAAATCATTGTGCTCTTGCCAATGATACAGGAGAATTTTTACTTCTTCCTTCCCTCAAGTTGATCAAGGTCAGCAGTTTAAAGGGACAGTACTGCCAAAGGAAAAATAAAATAAAGTAAGTTAGTGAAGAAAGAAAATACTTTAAAAATAATAACCTTTCAGCCAGGCGTGGTGGTTCACGCCTGCAGTCCCAGCACTTTGGGAGGCCGAGGCAGGTGGATCACAGGGTCAGGAGTTCGAGACCAACCTGGCCAATATGGTGAAAACCCAACTCTACTAAAAATAAAAATTTAGCTGGGCGTGGTGGCACGTGACTGTTAATTCCAGCTACTCAGGAGGCTGAGGCAGAATTGCTTGAACTCGGGAGGCAGATGTTGCAGTGAACCAAGATAGCACCACTGCACTCCAGCCTGGGTGACAGAGTGAGACTCTGTCTCAAAAACTAGAAAATAACAATAAAAATAAAAATAACTTTTCATTCACCACACACTTGTCTTTTTTCAAAGTACCACCTTCAAACGTAGGAGAGGTAGAGAAATTTGCTTAGAATTCTCCCTCTGTGAAAGGAGATCATGAAGCCATTTGTGAACTTCATTGTGGGAAAGATAACCTTCAACAAATGATGCTGAGAAAACTGGGTATGTACGTGCAAAACAATGAAGCTGGACCTCTTCTTCATACCACACACAAAACTTAATCCAAAATAAATAAGATTATTAAATGTAACAGCTAAAACTATAAAATCCTAAAAAGAAAACCCAGGAGTAAATCTTTGTGACCTTGGGGAAGGCAATAATTTCTTAGATATGAAGCAAAAGCAAAAGTGACAAAATAAAACATAATTTGTACTTCATCAAAATTAAAAACTTTTCACCATAGAAGGAAACCATCAAAAATATAAAAGCACAAACCACAAAATGGGAGAAAATATTTACAAATGATAGATCAGAATATGGACTTGTATTCAGAATACATAAAGAACTCTTAATTCAATAATAAAAAGGCATATAACTCAACTGAAAATAGACAAAGCATATAACTAAACATTTCTCCAAAGAAGATATACCAATGACCATTAAACATATTATAAAAATACCAACATGAGTAGCCACCTGGGAAATACAAATTAAACCCACAATTAACTGCCACTTTATTTCCATTAGCATAACTGACAGCACAAAGACAAATATTAACAAGTGTTGGGCAATGTATGGCGATATTGAACCCTCATATGTTGTTGGTGAGTGTATAAAATGATGCAGCCAATTTGGAAAATAGTTTGGCAGTTCCTCAAAATGTTAAACACAGAGTTACCATGTGACCCAGTAAATAAACTCCTATCTATATGCCAATAAGAAATGAAAACTTATATCCACACAGAACTTTGTATATGAAAATTCCTAGCAGTGTCATTCATAATAGTCAAAAGGTAGAAAAAGCCCAAATGGGCTAGGTGCAGTGACTCATGCCTGTAATTCCAACACTTTGGGAGGCCAAGGCGGGCAGATCACGAGGTCAGGAGATTGAGACCATCCTGGCTAACGCGGTAAAACCCCATCTCTACTAAAAAACACAAAAAATTAGCCGAGCATGGTGGTGGGTGCCTGTAGTCCCAGCTAATCGGGAGGCTGAGGCAGGAGAATGGCGTAAACCCAGGAGGTGGAGCTTGCAGTGAGCCGAGATTGCACTCCAGCCTGGGTGACGAGTGAGACTCCA
>NW_012108697.1:6802647-6803920 GCF_000951045.1 Mandrillus leucophaeus
TTTTTTTTTTTTTTTTAACATAGTCACATCTCCAAAGTCCCT
The DNA here is from genome assembly GCF_000951045.1 of Mandrillus leucophaeus. Lineage (NCBI taxonomy): Eukaryota > Metazoa > Chordata > Mammalia > Primates > Cercopithecidae > Mandrillus > Mandrillus leucophaeus. Next base: position 6,802,690 of record NW_012108697.1, read on the forward strand.
TTCATTGTTTAAGGTAACATACTTACAAATTCTGAGGATTAGGACATGAGTGTCTTTATGGGGCACTATTAAGTGTATCACAGTAAAACTTGATAAGTTAAAGATATATAATGTAACTCCTAAAACAAGCATTAGCATAAAAATGAGTTATATATTTAACATTGTCCCACAGGTTCCTGAGACTCTGTTTTGCTTTTTCTGCATTCTTTAGGTTAAATAATCTCTCTGCTCTATCTTCAAGTTCGTGGGTTATTTTTCCTTCCAGCTCAGTCCTATTATTGAGATGCAGATACTCTAGTGAGTTGTTCACGTACTGTATTTTTAAACTCTAGAATTTCCATATAGCTTTTTTTTAAAACAAACAAACAAACAAAAAACAGAATTTTAATCCTGTGATAGTCTGTCTTGGATGTCATTATCTTAATACTTTCCTTCAATTCTCTATGTACTTTTTGGCATATGTATAATAGCTGTTTGAAGTCCTTATCCACTAACTCCAACATCTGAGCCCTCTCAAAAGCAATTTCTATTACCTTTTATGTGTTACACTTTCATGTTTCTTTGCATGTTTTGTAATATTTTTCTGAAACCTAGACATTTTGGGTAATATAACGCTCTGGATTCTGATTTCTAATGGGACTCTTGTTCATGATTTTCTTTGTTTCTTCAGTTATTTGCCTGGACAAATTCTGTGATGTGTATTTCCTCTATAATGTGAAATCTCTAATTTTACTTCTCAGTTTTTTTGTTATTCTTTTTTATTTATGTAAAAAATATTAAAAATTATTATTTTCTTGATTGACAGGTAAAATTATATGTATTTATTGTATACAACATAATGCTTTGAGATATATATACATTGTGGAATAGTTAAATCTAGTTAAGTAACAAATTCATTATTACCTAGAAGATATCACGTCAGTCCTGTTAGAATGGCTGTTATCAACAAGACAAGTGTTGGAAAAGATGTGAAGAAAAGTGAACCCTTACACACTGTTGGTGGTAATGTAAATTAGTACAGTCATTATGGTAAACAGTATGGAAGTTTTTTGTTGTTATTATTTTTAGAGACAGGGTCTTTCTGTGTCTGCCAGGCTGGAGTGCAGTGGCATGATCATAGCTTACTCAGCTTTGGAACTCCTGGGCTCAAGCAACCCTCCTGCCCCAGCCTCCTGAGTAGCTGAGATTATAGGTAGCTGGGACCATACCTGATTTTTTTTTTTTTTTTTTT
>NW_012108697.1:6809675-6810884 GCF_000951045.1 Mandrillus leucophaeus
AAAAAAAAAACAAGTACTGCAGCAATATGGATAAACTTTGAAATGTTATGTTAGGCGAAAAAAGCTAGAAAAACCACATGTTGTGTAATTCAATTTATACAAAATGGCCAAAATAGATAATTTATAAGACAGAAAGTAGATTCATGGTTGCCTAAATCTTAGGAAAGAGGGATATGGGAAGCAATTGGCATGTAACTGCTAATATGGGTTATTCGGGATAGGCGAGAAACATTTTTCATATAGATTGTGATGATGACTGCAGAACTGTGAGCAGCGTATTAAAATTTATTGAATGTGATACTTTAAGTGAGTGAATGGTATGGTATGTGAATTAAAGCTCAATAATGCTGTTAAAATGTTCATCAAATGTTTAAATACAAATATTGACAAAGTATTCTGTCATTAATAACTTTTGTATCAATGAAATGTATGACAGCAGTAGCATACAATGTTGGAGTGAAAAAACAAAAGTATGCTTTTATAAGTTTCTAAACTAGATATGCGGATACTCAATCTTAGCACTATTGTCATTTTAGGCTGAGTAGTTAGTTCTATTATATTTTTATAGGCTGTACTGTGCACTGTTTAGCAGTATCTTGGCTTCTACTCTCTACATAGCTAATACCAACAGCATCATTCCTACCCACACTACCACCATTTGTGCCAATAAAAAGTGTCTATAGATACTGTCAACTGTCCCCTAGTGGGCAAAAATTATCCCCAGTTAAGAATACCTGCTATGTGTGAAGTGGTACAATATTATTTGACTATGATATATTTGTTTCCTACTTCTACTATAATAAATTACTGACAACTATGTGATTTAAGACAATACAGTTTTATTATTTTATAATCCTGGGGCTCCAAAATACTTTTACTAGGCTAAAGTCAAGTTGTTAGCACCACTGTGTTTCTCCTGGAGGCTTTAGGGAAGAATCAGTTTCCTTGCCCCTTTCAGCTAATAGAATCACTTCTTTGTTGTGGCTCCTTCCTCTATTTTCAAGCTCAGCAGTATAATATCTTCAACTCTCTCTCTCTCTCTCTTCCTCTCTCTCATGCTTACCCCCACTTCTCATGCTTGTCCCCATGCTTGCCCCCACTTCACATCTCCTTGCCTCTGCATCTCTCTTATAAGGATCCTTGTGATTACTTTGGACTCATCTGGATAATCCAGGATCATCTCCACATCTCACTTTTTTTTTTTTTTTT
>NW_012108697.1:6812014-6816461 GCF_000951045.1 Mandrillus leucophaeus
TTTTTTTTTTTTTTTTTTACTTTTTTTTACTTTTTTTTAGAGACGTATCTCACTTTGTTGCCCAGGGTGGTCTTGAACCTCTGGCCTCAAGCAGTCCTCCTGTCTTGGCCTTCCAAAATGCTGGGAATATGGGTGTGAGCCACTGCACCTGGCCTGGAAGTTTCCCAAAGTATTGAAAATAGAACTATTATGTGATCCAGCAATTCTGCTACTGAGTATATATCCAAAGGAAATGAAATCAGTGTGTCGGAGATATCTGCTCTCCCTTGATGATATGGTTTGGCTCTGTGTCCCCACCCAAATCTCATCTTGAATTGTATTCGCCACATGTTGAGGAAGGGAAGTAATTGGATTAAGGGGGTGGTTTCCCTCATGCTATTCTTGTGATAGTGAGTTCTCACGAGAGATCTGATAATTTCATAAATGGAAGCTTTTCCTGCACTCACACTTCTCTTCCCTGCTGCCTTGTGAAGAAGGTGCCTGTTTCCCCTTCCACCATGATCGTGAGTTTCCTGAGGCCTGCCCGGCCATGTGGAACTGTGAGTCAATTAAACCTCTTTCCTTTATAAATCACCCAGTCTTGGGTATTTCTTTACAGCAGTGTGAAAATGAACTAATACACTTGCTATTATTTTTCACATTTTTCCTTAGGTTTCCTTATATTAATATTGCCCAGGGCTGATTACCATTGCCTAGTAGTCAGCCAATGATTATTCAGATGTTTGTGCTTAAAACCCTTGAGCTAGTAAGGCTTCTACCTTTTTCAGTTTGATCCACGTGTGGTTTGATGAATGTTTTCAAATTTAGGATCATTAATAACTCTTCCTTACATTCAGTTAATGTAAGGCCTTTTGGTCTCTTGAACTTTTCCATGGTCTTATTGGAAACTTCATTCTCACTTATAAAATATTTGTACCAGGGGAATGAGTGGGCTGCTTATTTATCTTTAGCACAATTCAAATAAGGTTTGGTTCTCAATGTTTTTCATAAGTACTTTTTGAGTATATTTCTAATGTGGAAAGTATGATTTGCTTATACTATAATTTAAACTAATTTCAGAAGAAACATGTGTGATTCCAGTTGTATTTTATAATTCATACCTTATTATTTATACTTTCCAAGGCACATCGTGTTTATTACCTTATGTGAGCCTCATGATATTATAATGATTATTTCCTCTTTAAAAATGATAGAGACTGTGACTCATGAAGCACAAGAAATAAAATTAGGAGTTGGGTCTATTAATTTTCCAACCAAATATTCTGTCTACTTTACCGTATTCTCTCCCCTGATAATGTTAATTTTTCGAATGTGTAATAATACTGGTAATGATAATAAGGAGAGGTCTTTCTACTTTCTACTATGTTGTGCCTTACATATTTATGATTCTTATGGAAAAAGCCCTTAATTTATTCCTAAACATATATGAGGTCCATAAATATCTTTCAGTACTAGGATTTCATAACTCCAAATAATGTTATAAGAATGAGTAGTCAACCATGACATTTCTAATTGGCTACAAACATAATGCAATATCCTAATCTTACCATGTTGTCAGAGGAGTTAATTGGACTTGCATAGCCGCCAGCAAAATATATTGGTTTATGCAAAGAGTGAATCTAATTTCCTTCATAAACATTAATTCCTGTACAAGAGTGGTGCAGACAGAGGGGCAAGAAGGGAGAATGCTCAGTGTAACTTCAAAAGATCTTTTTGGTTCCAATTTTCCGCTCTTGATAGATAGACATAAAAGAAAATATCATTAACTTGTTTTAACATATATTATTGTTTATAAGTTAGAATAGGCAACAAATAAAGAAATGATAAATTTCATAATGCAGTCCAGGCCAGTCAAAATGAAGGGAGATAGACTCCTTCATCCTACTTCCTAGAATTTCGTATTCCAAGTCCCTAAGAACTTTAAGAATTAACAGACAGAGAAGATTTTTTTCATTGTAGTCTATCTATCTATATATCTTTTTAAATGGCTTTATTTATTCAGACTTCATTGACTTAGGCCTCATAAATTTTTGTCAACGCTTACCTTAATTATGAGAAGGAACTTGATTTTATCCGTTGCTAGCTCCACTCCCTGCATACTCCTTTCCTTGGGTAGTCACAAAATACCTTTAACCTTTTACTATTTGGTCTATTAAAGTAAGTAGTTTTCCTTACCTCATGAAGGCACGCAATGATTAAATGATACTGTCACCTTAAACTTTAGTGCATCTATTCAAGAAAACATGATAATGGTCAATAAACAATACTGTGTATATTCCTATAAAAGGGAAAATTTAACTTATTTCGAAGAACGAGCTGTTTTTAGCCATGCAGCGATCATTGTTTACATACTAACAACAAACAGGCTAATGTCAAATCTTCACTATTAGTTTGCTAAGGAATGTTTTTTGGAGCTTAATTCAGATTCAAATTATTTTACCTTTTAAAAATACTCTTCATAATTCTGAGTTTTTACACATTCAAGTTGGTTATTACTTTAGTCAAAATTAGTGAGCTTGTGTGTTAGTAGTTTTTTTTTTTTTTTTTTTTTGAAATGGAGTCTTGCTCTGTCACCCAGGCTGGAGTGCGGTGGTGCGATCTTGGCTCACTGTAACCTCTGTCTCTGGGGTTCAAGCAATTCTGCCTCAGCCTCCCAAGTAGCTGGGACTACAGGTGTATGCCACCATGCCAAGCTAATTTGTGTGTTTTTAGTAGAGACGGGGTTTCATCATGCTGGCCAGGATGGTCTCAAACTCCTTACCTTGTGATCCACCTGCCTTGGCCCCCCGAAGTGCTGGGATTATAGGCATGAGTCACTGTGTCTGGCTGCTAGTAGTTTTTAATGCATGACTTGACAAGCCTCGGCATTAAAAATCTGTGTTGAAAACAAACATCATTTTGTTTCCTGGAAAATAAGGAATGCTTGTTTTAACTTTCTCTTTTGAGATGAGCCCTATATAGATAATAAAAGAAATGGGATATAGGTTTCCCTACTGCATGCTCATAATTAGTACAATACTTTGGGGTGGACAAAACGCTGTCTGGTATATGACAAACGTTGAATTTGATCACTTAGCTTGAGATGATTCCCGACGGTATTATTCAGAGACTGGGAGCTCTTTTACATCCTGAGAAAGAGCCCATTACTGTGGACCTTAACTATCCCACTTGCTGTGGGGCTATTTAGTGTGCTTCATATAAGCAATACTTATAAAACATATGGGCAGTATCTTCTTTCTAAAATATGTTCCCAAATATAGGATTGCCCAGAGTTTTGCAAGGTTCATGATACAAATTGTTGAATATATGGGAAGGATATTTTTTTCTTAACTATGTTAATAGATAATAATTCTTATAAGGTTTTTAGGGAGCTTATAATCTATAATAGATGAGCTATATGACAAAAAAAGTAATGGACAATAAATGCATTCCATTATCAAGGAATGCAATGTGCAAATCATTATTATGCATTCTTGGGGAAGAGATTGACAGCTCTTGTATATAGTAGTTGGTGAAAGTTTCTAGGAATGGGAGAGAAATCCATCGAGTATCTCAGTGTGAGGAGAATTGAAATAAAATAAAATGCAAGAGAAAGGCTATTCAAATTAGAGCTGAGAATGAGAATGTAGGATCCAAGTTCTTTTTTTTCTTCTTCTGGTTTTATATGAAGGTACACTCCTTTTATTTGATGCAAGGCTTTTCTTCATATATATGGTTATAATGGCTATTTAATTATTTTGCCTGACTTTTAATACTTGATTTTATGGCAAAAACAATGAAGTATTTTCTAAAATGATACCCTCCGATACTATCTGGTTTATAAATATACAATTTCTAAGTAGATGGCATTTATATACAACCCATTCTCCTGGTGAAGTTTCCTTTGTTTAAGGATGGGGTGACTGACCCAAGTTGGATGAATGAATCTCTTCTCTATGCTTTAGGGATGGAGAAACATGAAGAGTGTTAGGCCAGTCTCCAGGGAACAAAGCAATGATATGAATACATTGATATTATAGTGATAATACTCAGGAGGTAGTCCTGGTTTTGACTGTATAGAAAAAGCTGACTAATAGGTAGAGAGGAGGTACCTGAGAACACAGAGAGAAGAGGACAAGAGGGACAGAGAGAAGAGATGGTTTTATTGTAGCCTGAGGACCATCACAAACTACTTTCCCGAATCTGTGACATATCCCAAAGATCTTTTAACAGAATCGTTGTTTAAACCTTGTAGTCCACCATTATGGAAAACAGTATGACGATTCCTCAAGGATCTAGAACTAGATGTACCATGTGACCCAGCCATCCCATTAGTGGGGATATACCCAAAGGATTATAAATCATGCTGCTATAAAGACACATGCACACATATGTTTATTGTGGCACTATTCACAATAGCAAAGACTTGGAATCAACCCAAATGTCCATCAGTGACAGACTGGATTAA
>NW_012108697.1:6816511-6872351 GCF_000951045.1 Mandrillus leucophaeus
GAAAATGTGGCACATATACACCATGGAATACTGTGCAGCCATAAAAAAGGATGAGTTTGTGTCCTTTGTAGGGACATGGATGCAGCTGGAAACCATCATTCTTAGCCAACTATCATAAGAACAGAAAACCAAACACCGCATGTTCTCACTCATAGGTGGGAACTGAACAATGAGAACACTTGGACTCAGGAAGGGGAACATCACACACCGGGGCCTATCATGGGGAGTGGGGAGTGGGGAGGGATTGCACTGGGAGTTATACCGGATGTAAATGACGAGTTGATGGGTGCTGACGAGTTGATGGGTGTAGCACACCAACATGGCACAAGTATACATATGTAACAAACCTGCACGTTATCCACATGTACCCTAGAACTTGAAGTATAATAATAATAATAAATAAATTAAAAAAATAATAAATGTAAAAAAAAAAATTTTGGATGGCTGTAGTCAACGATGGTAGTTTAGAAAACATTCTTTCCAAACTTCCTCTTCACACTACACAGAATATCTTTTACACTTAGGAAACTTCCAGGAAAACCCATAGTAACAGTACTGCTTGAAGACGGAGAAAGTGAAAACCACAAAATAACTGAGTATGAAGAGGAAATTCACCAAATCCCTGAGCCAGGGCCCTATACGCTCTCACCCTGGTGCCACCACAGGCAAGATTCTGCAGAATGCAAAGGCAGTCCTAGGGAAGCTGGAGGGAAGACAAAGGAATGAGCTAGTAAAGGGGCTGGAGGGAGAGTTGAAGCAACCACCAGGAAACCTTTTATCCGCCTTAACTCTAAACATACCAAAAAAGTAACATGGCAGATCAGAACACTACTACACAGAAAAGATGTAAAAGTATTTGTGATTCAAAATAAACATAAATAAAGGGCTTGGGATGCTATATTTAAACAGGTAGACTCCATAGAAAGAGCCAAGTGAGATTTTTAAGAGACCCGCTTGACGTAAAGAGGTACGTCTGATTTGAAAGGACAGGGACAATTTAAGAGGCAGTCTTGTAAACCTATGGCTTCTAGGGGAGAAAAATAAGCCAAAAAAAAAAAAAAAAAAAAAAAAAAAGAAGAAACTTTGGAAATTGGGTGGTAAAGGGCACAGCACAAAAAAGAATAAATATAGGATCTTTAGGACAGAAGAGAGTCATAAAATCAGACTCACAACTAGCTCAGTTTTCAATCACCAAAACAAAACAAACAAATAGTTTCTGGGCATTTGCTAGACTGACAGAAAAGCATACCGTTAAACTTGCAAACTTGCAGAAAACTTGATTATTCCAAAATGAATAAAAGGAAACTAAATATCATAGGGAACTCTTGCAGAAAATCTGGAAGCAAATTTTTATACAAGTCAGCTAAGTAAAATCCTTCTAACCCCAGGGCAACCATTATGAAAGTGACTAAAACATATAGTAAAGTAAACAACAAGCAATTAAAATGTTAGACTATAAAATAGCTGTTGAACACAAAAGAAGGCAGCAATAGCCGAAAAACACACAAAAAACACAACCAACCAAGAATCATACAGCATAAAGAAAACAAATAGAAGATGTCAAATAGAAATTCTTTATTTAATGTAAATAGACTAAATACCCATAAAGACAGAGTGAAAGAATGAAAAAAATATATAATTCAACCAAATTGGAGTATAAGACACCCATCTTAGATTTAAAGACACAACTAGATTAAAATTAAATGGATGGAAAAACTTACGCCATGCAAAAATTTTTTAAAAGGTATGGAGTAGCTATACTAATATAAGACAAAATTGACTTTAAGACAAATGTTGTTATTACTGTTATGAAGGTGACAAAATAAAATTTTACAATGATACATTAATTCCTTCAACAAAATGTAACAATCTTAAACAAATATATACCTAACAGCTGGGCACCAGAATACATGAAGATAACACTGACAGAATCAAAAGAAGAAATCAGTGATATAGCAATAATAGTTGGAGAGTTCAGCTTCAATACCTAACTTTTTTTAAGTAATGAGGTTGAATTTTATAGAAGGTAAAATTAACCATTGTAAAATGTAAAACTCAGGATCATTTATTACATTCAGAACGTTGTACAACCACCTCTTTTAAATCCCAAAATATTTTCATCATCTTAAATGAAACTCAGTACTCATTAAGCAGTTACCTTTATTCCCCCAACTTCCCAGCCCACGGCAGCCACAACTCTGCTCTCTATTAATATGGGTTCTGTTATTCTGAATATTTCATGTGAATATAAACATAGAATATTTGATCTTTGTACCTGGCTTCTTTCACATAGCATAATGTTTTTGAGGATGCAGTAGCACATATGAGTGTCTCATTTTTTATGGGTGAATAATATTCAACTGAATGGCTACCTTACCTCTTCGTGACCTTCGTGGCCTTATGTTTGCCAACGAATTCTTAGATATGACATCAAAATTATAAGCAACAAAAGAAAAACTAAATTGAACTTCATAAAAATTTAAAACTTTTGTGCATCAAAAGACATCATCAGAAAACGAATAGACAAGAACATTAAGTTTTCCAATTCATGAGTATGAGATATATTTTCATTTATTTAGTTCGGTCTCCTTTAATTTCTTTCAGCAATATTTTGTAGTTTTCAGTGTAGAAGTCTTTTACTCCCTTTATTAACTTTATTCTTGGGAGTATTTTATTCTTCAGATACTATTGCAAATGGAATTTTTTAACATTTCCTTTTTGGATTGTTTATTGTTCATCTGTAGAAACACAGCTGATTTCCGTGTGCTGATCTTGCATCCTGGAACTTTGCTGAATTTGTTTATTAACTCTGGTTGGGTTTGTTTGTTTATTTTTTTTTGCAGGTCCCTTTTTTTTTTTTTTTTTGGCAAGTTTAAAACATGTATTTAAAATGCAATTTATAAAATGCTTTATCTGCTGACTCAGTAGCCCAACGTGCAGCATGGGATAGGGTGGGCAACTGCCCGCTAAACTAGCAGAGCAAGACAGCAGAGGTGCGACTCTCTCTTCCATGCTTTTTGGTTTGGACACCCAGGTGGCCCATATGTACCCCTGGGATCACATGACCAGAAAGTAGGACCCCAGAGGTTTCTTGAGTTTCTGCTTATGAGACAGGCTGGGTGCAGCCCTGCCAGCCCAATGCTGAGTAAGTTACCCCAAGATGGGCAGAGCCGGGTGTGGCAGGGCAGGCCTGGTTGCGACAGGTGGGCTCTGGAAGGGACTGTTGGTAGCAGATAGGGCTTTGCCTCCTGCCTGCTGGTGGGGAGCACCCTCATTGAGTGAGTTGAGAAGAGTTGGTCACCAGTCTTGGACACCCAGCTATTTTGTATTTTTTTCAAATTCTTTAAGAAATCTCTGTCTTTGATTTGAAAGTTTGATGCATTTACATTTGAAATACTGATAAGGAAAAGTGATTTTGCTATTTCTTTTCTATATGTCATATACCTTTTTTTGTTCTTCATTTCCTCCGTTACTGCCTTCCTTTGTGTTAAATTGAATATTTATTGTGTACTTTTAAAATTTCATTTTAATTTCCCTTTGTTCATGTTTTTAGATATTTTTAGTGGTTACCATGCCATGTGAATTACAACTTAACATCTAAAATTTATAACACTCTAGTTTGAATTTATATCAACTTAGCTTCAAAAGCCTAGAAAACTTTGTTCCTATATACCTAGTTTCTCCTCTTATGTTGTTATTCTAAAAAATTATACATTTACAAATTTTCCATTAATTTATATTTATAATTCTTTTATGTTTCTGTCTTTTAAGCCATACAGGAAATAAGAGGAGTTACCAACAAAATGATAATAATAGTGGCTTTTATTTTAATCTACTTAGTTACTTTTACTGAAGTTCTTTATATGTGCCTTTGAGTTACTTTTACTGTCCTTTATTTCATCCTGAAGGACTAACTTTAGCATGTCTTGTAGGGTAGATTTGTTGGCATCAAGTCTCTCAGCTTCTCTCTGTCTGGTAATGTCTTCATTTCTTCTTTCTTATCGAAGAGTGGTTTTGATGGATATACATTTCTTGGTTGATAGGTGTTTTTTAAAATTTTCTTTCGTCACTCTTTTTTGGCCTCCATGGTTTTCTGAGAATTTGCTGTTACTTTGATTGAGAACTCCTTGTACTTGATGAGTCTCTATTTTCAATATTCTTTTTACCCTTCAATACATTGATTGTAATATGTCTGGGTACCTACCTCTTTGTGTTTATCCTTCTTTGGGGTTTATTCATCATGAATGTATAGATTTAAGCCTCATCAAATGTAAAAGGTTTTAGGTCAAATTTCTTTAAATATTATTTCTGCCCCTTTCTCTCTTTTCTGTCCTAGAATTCTCATTTTATAGATGATGCTACACTTGATGCTCTCTTACAGATCTCTTAGACTGTATTAATTTTTCTCATTTTCTTCTTTCTTTCCTCAAATTGGAGAATTTTAATTGATCTAGCTTCTAATCAGCTATTTTGAAATATACTGATTCTTTCTTCTACCTGCTCAAATTTGCCATTAAAATCCTCTAGTGAGTTTATCATGGTAATTATTGCATTTTCAACTCCAGAATTTTGTTTGGTTCCTTTTTTATGGTTTTAATGTCTATTGATATTCTCTATTTATTCATAGATTATTCTCCTGGCTTTCTTTTACTCTTTTTTCATTGTCTCCTCAGCTCTTTGAGAATATTTAGGACACTTAAAGTCTTTATTAGTAAGTACAATGCCTGTGCTTCCCCACAGAAAATTTCTATTAGTTTATTCTATGGATGGATTATATTTTCTTGCCTCTTTTTATAGTTTATTTTTTTTTGTTCAAAACCGAATATTTTGAATATTATGATATAGTAACTTTGGATATCAGATTCTGTTCTTTACCTTCATCGGGGTTTATTTTTGTTGTTTGCTGCAGGCTATAACTGCTTATTTGTTTAGTGACTTTTCTAAAATAGTTTTGCAAAGTCTATATTTCTTTTAGTGGTAATCTCTGAAATCTGTTCTTTAAGCTTCTGTTCCGCTAGTTTGTTGACAGAGATTTCCTTGAATATCAGGAGCACCCCAGCCCAATCCCCCACCAAAAAAAGAAGAAAAAAAAAGAAAGAAAAAATGAAAAAGAAGAGGGAATAAAAGAAGAAAACCACCTCCCTCAGTATTTACAGATTGACTCTGCTCTGGGGTACTCTTTCAATATCTATAGTGTTTACAACTCTTCCTTACCTTTCACTTTCTGCTTGAACTATGACTAGAGATTAGCCAGAGGTGAAAGTTTGGGGTCTTATCAGGCCCTGAGCATGTGCCCTGTCTGGGGCATGTGTGTGATTTTCTAAATTTCACAGTATATACATATTTTTAGTTTTATTTTATTTTTAATTGGCACATACTCATTGTTTATGTTTATGGTGTGACGTTTCAATACATGTACATATTGTGTAATGAGCAAGTCAGGATATTTAGCATATCTATCACCTCAAACATTTATCATTTCTTTATGGTGAGAACATTCCAAATCCTCTTTTTAGAAATATACAATAATGTTAACTAAAGTCATCCTACTGTGCAAAAATGTGGTATATTTTTGCCACATTGTGGAATAAAATTTTATTTAGCCATTAAAAAAAAATTCTGTCATTTGCTACACAAAGTGGATGGACCTGGAGGATAATATGTTAAGTGAAATAAGCCAGGCACAGATACTTTTGAACACCCTAATTTCCAAAAGAAAGTCTCAATGTTTTGTCCTGGGCTTAGGCACCCTGTTATTTACCTCTATTTTAAACCTTAGCTTCTAGTGACTGCATGTTGTACATTTGCCTTAGAAAAGTTTTTGAAAAAAGCTGCAACTTTCCCATTCAGAGTGAGTCCCAAGCTAGGTGAAACAAAGTCCAGTCCTTCAGATAATCATCAGACAGGGTAGGACAAACAGACACGATTATTTGAGAATAATTTCTGCTCTGCTTCCTCTAGAATTAGGTTCAGGGTCCCATACTGAGCAGGTGGACTGTAGTCTTTAAGACTATGCCAAGCCTGAGAAAGGGTGGGTCAAGGACAATTATGTTAGGGAATAAAATAATCTTCAATAAATTTAAAATGATTAAAATCATACAAGATATGTTTTCTAACAGCAATAGAAGTCAATTAAAAATGAATAATAGGCTGAGCGCAGTGGCTCATGCCTGTAATCCCAGCACTTTGAACTTTGAGAGGCCAAGGTGGGCAGATCACGTGAGGTCAGGAGTTTGAGACCAGCCTGGCCAACATGGTGAAACCACGTTTCTACTAAAAACACAAAAATTAGCCGGGCGTGGTGGTGGGTGCCTGTAATCCCAGCTACTCCAGAGGCTGAGGCAAGAGAATTGCTTGACCCCAGGAAGTGGAGGTTGCAGTGAGCTGAGATCATGCCACTGCACTCCAATTTGGGCGACAGAATGAGATTGTGTCTCAAAAAAAAAAAAAAAAAGAAATTATTTTATCAATACTAGAAATAATAAATAAATAACAGAAAGTCATAAATATGTAGACACTAAACAACACACTAATAAATAACTAATGGGTTAAATGAAAAAATTACGAGAGAAATAGAAAACAATTTGAGATGAAGGACAATGAAAACAAAAAATATGAAATTGTATGGAACACAATTACATTAGTGTTTAAAGAAACCTTAATAGCTGTGAATGTCTTTAGTTAAAAAAAAAAGAAGTTACTGAAATCAAGAGCCTAATCTTCTGCTTTGGTAATCCTGAATAATAAGAATAAAATAAACTCCAAAGAAGTAGAAATAATAAAATAATATTGATTACAGCAACAATTAATAAAATGCAGAATAGCAAAGCCATAAAGTCACTGAAACCAAATTTGGTTCTATGAAATGATTAACACCATTGACAAACCTTTAGTTGAAATGAATAAGAAAAAAAAAAAAAACTCGAAATACTAAAGTCAGGAATGGTATGCGAATACACTTTCAAAAAAAACCCTAACAGATTAATATTGTTGGTGAATATAGACACAAATATCCTCAACAGTTCCAAGAAACTAAATCCAGCACATTAAAAAAAGACATAAAACATCAAGTGGGATTTATTTCAGAAATGCAAGTTTATTTTAACATCCAAAAATCAGTCAAAGTAATACACCATCTAATAGAGAAAACCCCACATGATCATCTGAATAGATGAAAGAAAATAATTTGACAAAACACAACACTATTTTAGAAAAAAAACCCACTCATCAAATTAGAAATATAAGTGATCTTTCTCAACCAGATATAGGACATCTATGTAAACAAACAGATGACATAATATGTAATAGTGAATGACTAAATGTTTTCCTCCTAAGATCAATACAAGGGAAGAGAAAAACATCCACTACATCTATTCAGCATTGTACTGGGGGAGTTTTCTTGTGTATTTACACAAGAAAAAGAAATAAAAGACATCCACATTAGAAAGGAGATGAAAAGTGTTCTCTATTTACAACCCATATGGTCTTGTATATAGAAAATTCTAAAGTTTACTGTGTGCACACACACTATTAGAAATAGTAAAAGAGTTCACTGAGGTTGCAGGATGCAAGATTGATTTCCAAAAATCAACTCTATTTCCATACACTGTCAATGGGCAATCTGAAAATGAAATTAAGAAAACAATTCCATTTACAATAATATCAAATTTATTTCTCAGTAATAAGTTTAAGATGTACATTAAAACTTTCAAAATAATGTTGAAAGAAATTACAGATGATCTAAGTAAATGGAAGAATATTTTACTTTCTTTAAATGGAAATTACTCCCCCAATTGACCTACAGATTCAACACACTGTCTATCAAAATACAGATTCCTTTTTGTAAGAAATTGATGAGCTGATCCTAAAAGTCATATGAAAATGCAAGGGTCCTAGAAAAAACAAAACAACCTTTAAACAGAAGAAAAAAGTGGAAGAACTCATACTTCCTAACTTCAAACTTATTACTCATCTACGGTAATAAGGACAGTGTGTTGCCGATAGAAGGTAGGCATGAGCAGATTAAAGGAATAGATTTGAAAGTCCAGAAATAAACCCTTATGGATGGGTGCAGTGGCTCATGCTTGTAGTCCCAGCACTTTTGGAGACTGAGGCAAGAGGATCACTGGAGCTCAGGAATTTGAAGCTAGCCTGGGCAACATAGCAAGACCTCATCTCTATTAAAAATTTAAAAGAAGCTGGGTATAGTGGCATGTGCTAGCTCCAGTTGCTACTCCAGTGTTTGATGTGAGAGGACCGCTTGAGCTAGAAGGTGAAGGCTGCAGTGAGCCGTGATTGTGCCACTGCACAACAGCCTGGGCAACAGAGCAATACCGTGTCTCAAGAATTAAAAAAAAAAAAAGCAGAAATAAATCTTTACATATCTGGTCAGTTGATATTTCACCTGGGTACCAAGGCAAATAGGGAAGGAATGGTTTTTTCAATAGATTTTGCTGGAACAACATGCTATTCACAAGCTAAACAATTAATTCATATCCTGCCTCAAACCATATATAAAATTTATCTCAACATAAATCAAATATGTAAATGTAAGTGTAAAAGCTATATAACACTTAGAAGACAGCATAGGGATAAATCTTTTATACTTTGGGTTATACAATGTTTTCTAAGATAAGACACAAAAAGCACAGATTACAAAAAGTAGATCAATTGAATTTCATCAAAATTAACCACTTGTGTACTCAATACCATCAAGAAAGTGAAAAGGTAACACACAAAATAGGAGAAAATATTTACAAATCATGCATCTGTTAAAGTACTTATATCCAGAAAATATATGTAACTTTCACTACTCAGTGATAAAAAGACAAATAACTCAATTTTAAATTAGCAAAGGACTTGAATAGACATTTTTCCAAAGAGGATATAAAAATCTTCGCGCTATTTAAATTGCACCACAAATTGTTTTTAATTAATCCTATAATTATCTTGTGAATAATCATTTTTTGTTTGAATTAAAACATTAATTTAAAAATGTAAATATTAAAAATATGCCACAGTTTGTAACCCCATTTTGCAATTATTTGTATGTGTTTGTTTCCTCTTTTATTAGGTACTAGTATCAAAAAATGTGGAGCTAGGCCAGAGATCAATCAATCTCTTAAGCACTCATTCTATTACCCAATAAATCGGGTATAGAGCACACATTGGGGTGTTGGAAGGTTTTGTGAATGGCTATCAGAAGCCGTTCTGAACTGATGAATTAGCTAGATGTTATTTAGCCAACCTGAAAATAGTGCTGCTATGGGTATCCCTGGTCTGTAATTTACCTGTCCGCTAAGGCACTGTTTGCACCACTACGTCCAGAGGATGTGGGCTTGGTTCATGCCTTATGGACTGAACAACGACATGAAAGGAACAGATAGGAACATAAAGACACACTGAAAAAGCTCTAGTGTATATCTGAAGTTTATATTTATCTACTCTAATAGCGTGGTTTGATAATGTCCCCTGTGTGCAATATGAAGATTACCTATTTTTAAAAAGAGCTACAGCAAACATTCATCTCCTTTGTCCTTTGTACTGTTATGTTGCTCAAATTTCATTTTATGCGGAGTCTCAGAGGATGGAGGCATTATTTGAAGTCATAAATGACTAATTTTATGCAGAGGCTATTCGCATCTGCAATCCACAGATATATGCCAAATAAATGCAGTAGGTATTTCTCTCAGTGGTTTACCTCTAATGACCTTCCAAAATATTTAACTGATGTTATAATTAACAGGTGACAGATCCAATTATTTTCTAGTAGAAAAATAAAATCACTATATATCATTATCAGTAGTCTGATTAATTATCTATGGTAATGGCAGAAGTAAGCTCCTTAATTAAAAATCAAGATTGCAGGACCCTACCAAAGAAGGACTTCTCCAAGCTGTCTGTAAATGTTAGTATTTTTTGACGTTTCATGACATCATCCATTATGATCATCTTTGTTTGATCACCATAATAGTCATAGAAAAAACATGAGGACTTCCAAATGTATTAAAGCACCTTCTTTACATGAGTTTTTTTTTCATTTAATTTACACAAAAATCCTACAAAGTAAGAAGCAATCCTAATATTCCCATTTTACAGATGAGCCTTAAGGAGGTTAATTAACTTGCTCAAGATTTCACATCTAGCAAACACCAGAGCCTACTGTTTATCTTTATGGAGTGAACATCTGATGTCCTAACAATTTTGCAATTCTCCTCTCATCTAAAAGCATCTTTAATTCAAAGGTTCCAGTACCTGCCACAGTCATACATAAATATCTTATTCTGTCTTTCAGAACTAGTAGCACAACCTAAAATAGAACTAACCAATCAATGGACAGAGAAATGTTCTCGATCAAGAGTAACAAATCAATGTCAAAGTTAGAAGAGAAATCCAGGGTACTCATAGCCAATATGTCTGCCATAATCAGAATTTATTGCTACTTTCAACAACTACTTTTTTTTTTATTGTTTTCAGCAACAGTGTTTTATTATAGGAAATTTCAAAATATTTATTTTATACCTATTCCGGGTGCTTCTTATATATTTTTCTCATAGAATTCTGAAAGGTAGGTCTATTGTCATGATTTTAGAGGGTGTATAACAAACTTACAACTTTTTCAAGGTCACCCTTAGAGCTAGGACTCCCACCACATTTTTGGACTCTAAAGACCATGTGCTTACCTTCTAAACAATGTGGCCTTTCCGATACACTGAGTATTGTTTATCAAAACCTTGATATGAAGATTAAGAACAAGAGAGAAAGTGGCACTGGGAAAGAAAGAGAATGGAAAAAATATCTGGAAGAAGTTTGGGTTAAGTATGAGAGTGGAATGGAGATTGAGGGAGGGTATTATAAGACAATGTTTCCCTGTTTGTTTCTTTTTTTTTGTTTGAGACAGAGTCAGACTCTGTCGCCCAGGCTGGAGTGCAGCGGTGTGATTTTGGCTCACTGCAACCTCTGCCTCCTGAGTTCAAATGATTCTCCTGCCTCTCAGCCTCCTGAGTACCTGGGACTACAGACGCCCAGCTCATGTTTGTATTTTTAGTAGAGACGGGGTTTCACGATGTTGGTCAGGCTGGTCTTGAACTCCTGACCTCAGGTGATCCGCCTGCCTCCGCCTCCCAAAGTGATGGGATTACATGAGTGAGCCACTGCACCTAGCCCCTGTTTGTTTCTAGCACTGAATCCAAGTATGACTCCAGAGAAGGAAATTGATATCATAACTCCAGGTGCTTGTGTGAGACACTCCTCTATCTGTTCTTGCTCTCGCCATTCAGTGGCTTAAGTTATAATTTATCTTAATTGGAGTTAGTGTGACTCAGCAGAGCCGAGTTCTTGAGCTGAGGATTGTATTGAAGATCTATAAATAGAAATTACATTTTAAATGAAGATGTGAATAAACAAGTAAAAAATTAAAGGTGGTTATTTCTGGGTGCTGAATTGGGGAAGAGAAGATGTTGGTGCAAGACACCGTAAACAATGTTTTCTGGTTTTTTTTTTTTTTTTTTTTGAGATGGAGTCTCGCTCTGTCGCCCAGGCTGGAGTGCAGTGGCACAATCTTCACTGCAAGCTCGCCTCCCGGGTTCACGCCATTCTCCTGCCTCAGCCTCCCAAATAGCTGGGATTACAGGCGCCCGCCACCACGCCTGGCTAAGTTTTTGTATTCTTAGTACAGATGGGGTTTCACCGTGTTAGCCCGGATGGTCTCGATCACCTGACCTCGTGATCTGCCCGTCTCGGCCTCCCAAAGTGCTGGGATTACAGGCGTGAGCCACCGCGCCCAGCCTACAATCTGTTTCCTTAATAAATAAATTGGTACAATATCTTTTTACTGTGATATTCAGTACACACATTATATACTATTACGAAATTTGTAAAGAAGAGTCTCACAAGCAGCAAAACATAGACAAGGAACAGAATCAAAAGGAAGATATAAAGTATCTGTTACTGCCTTTCTGAGACAAGCTTGGAGAGTGACTTAGAGATGGTGTATTGTGACCTATCATGAGGAGGGCCCCAGCACATGCTGGCCACACTTAGATTCACCATCAGGAAGGTTTAGTTCTTGGCACAAAGTAGATATGCAATACATGACTGCTAAACTGATCCTTACAAAATGTTAGCACCAAACTAGCTCCTTCAGCCACCAAGCATCTTTTTATGCCCCCTTACCCCATTTGAGTAAAATGGGGTGCTGTCAGTGTCAGAAATGGTTTCATATTAGAGGGATTAAAACTTAGTTAAGGAGGGAAATATGCTATAAATAGAAAGTCTCGGACACATTGAGATGATATTATGGGGTCCTCTGTATCCTTGCTTATTTGCCAGTTTCCATCATGTAATCATGGGACTGAAGCATTTGTCCTGTAGGATTTAGAGCCAGCCGGTCAGAGTCCCATCTATGTCAGAGAAGAAAGCAGTGATTGTATTTTTACACTTAGGTACTGATATAAAAATACTAAATTGAAGTGGTTTAACTGAACTTTTTCATAAAGAAATATGTTTTTTTTTCCTTTAAGACAAAGTAAAATACAGAAAACAAACAACAACAGCAACAACAACAACAAAAACAAAGCAAAAGCCAAACCAAACAAAAGCAAACCAACAAAAAACAGGATCAATCAGATGGTCACTTTGGGACTAAATAAAAGTCATTATGAAATTGTAGAATCTTAATTCAGGGAAGTGGAAAGCAGGTGTGGTGTTAGCAAGAAATAGGTAACTTTTTGGTGACAGTTGTACGGTGAAAGCAGCACTCCCTGTGGACAGAGCATCTGCACGTGATTATGACTCACAACATGAACCTGCCATGATACAGGGGCACTCATTTTTTTCAGAACATTCTCTGATTCAGAGCGTGATATTGTCATGCAGTTAACAGACTCCAAAAATATTGTTAAGAAGCCAGAGAGGGAAATAAATGAAGTGTAAATTCTGGAAATAGAGACAAACTGTGTGGGAGAAGAAGCCAGCACACCCCTGACTAGGAACTGAAGAGTACAGCATCTTCACCCTCATCGTTAGAATGGATTCCTGGATAGTCACATTTTGATTATGTGCATGAGGTTTTCTACTTTTTATTTCTTGAAATAATGTGAGGCTGGGCATGGTGGCTCACACCTGTAATCCCAGCACTTTGGGAGGCTGAGGCAGGTGGACCCCTTGAGCTCAGGAGTTCCAGACCATCCTGGGCAACATGGTGAGACCCTGTCCCTACAAAAAATACAAAAATTATCCAGGGGTGGTGATGCGTGCCTATAATCCCAGACACTCAGGAGGTTGAAGTAGGAGGATTGCTTGGACCCAGGAGGTGGAGGTTGTTGTGAGCTGAGATTACACCACTACACTTCAGTCTGGGCCTGGGCAACAGAGTCAGACCCTGTTTCAAAGAAAAAGAAAAAAACTTAAAGAAAAGGAAAAGAAATAGTGAGTAGGAGGAAGTTGTGGAGGCTGCAATTTTAGTGAAAGATCTCTACTCCAGGAACTTTATACTAATTTCCCCAGTAATCCTCTGAAATAGCTATCAAGATAAACTTTCTATAAATGCTAGGGAGGGGGGGTTCACGTAAATTAAATAATGGATGCACAGCTAATATTTGACAGAGCAGGAATGCAAACACATTTCTCTCCTTTACTAAAGACGTTACATCCTTCCTTGCACAAAGCTGGAAATAAAAGGGGAAAAGGTGGACATCTGTCTGTATTGGCATATGTATATGTTTATGTCCAGTCCTTCATGTCTAATTCCTGATTTTGTTTCTATATTTATCACCATATCCCAGTTTGAAGATCTGTTCACTTACTCACTTTTCTACCAATGCAAAGATTATCTTAGGGCAATGAAGAGACTAGATGGAGCCATTCAAAATGATTACTACAATGAACCTTGTCTTAAATAAAAACACCTGTTCTTGAGGAATTGCTTCTAAAATGTTTTCTAAAGAAATCAAAAAATAGTTGCACATTATTTTATACTACCCAGTAATACAGAAACCTGAAATATGAATGGCACCCAAGGGCATCCAAGAGGATCACATGGCATCTGGAAAAGAGTGTGAATTTTGCTGTCTGGAAGCACAGAGGAGTTGCCTTTCACCCTGGCATTATGTTTTAAAAGTGGCACATGAGGCAAGGTTATATCACTTCTGAAAACCCCTTAAGAAGGGGCCACACTGGAAACAAATGTGCCATCTCTCAGTGAGTCTAAGTGTAATTCTTCTCTGGGAGAGGGACAAAGGATCTTCCTGTGATTGAGCATCTGATGAAGTAGTTGATGCATCTATACGGCCATGCTATGTGAGAAAGTCTTGTGCTTCATACGCTGAAAAGACCCCCAAGCCACACACAAGATCCCACTGTGAGAGATGCTGACAACTGAGACTGAGGAAGCGAACGGCAGAGTCAGGTCTCCTGTGTCCTGTTCCTCCAGGGAACACACGCCTGGCACAGAAAGGGAGGAGGCAGTGCTTCTCACTGGTTGGCTAGTCAGAGCATTTTCTCTCTCTCTCTCTCTCTCACACACACACACACACACACACACACACACACGCACACACACACAAATTTTCTTCCCTTCTTAAGTAGATGGGTTGCAAATTCCTGTAAGATACAAAGCAACTACTGTATGCAAAATGGTGAAGCCTCTCACTGCCTGCATTTGAATTCAGGCTCCAGGGCTTAGTTTTCACCTTAGGCATGCAGTTTAAGCTTCATAAACCTTAATTTCCTCATCTGTAAAATGGGGATAATAACAGTACTGGTATCATTGAGTTGTCGTTTGAGATAACCGATGGGAAGGGCTTAGCGCAGTGCCTACCTCGTGGTAATTTCTCAATAGCAGCTCACTGCTAGTGTTGTCTTGCTCTATTCAACCATCGGTGAATACTCTGATACCCACAGAGGTCATCTCTCCAGGAGACACTTCCTCTCTTACATCTCCTTGGAACCACGTGTTCCAGTGATTTCCCATCTGCCAAGGCCCAGAATTCAACAGATTATATGAAGAATAATTTTCTTTCATTGTGTTTGAGCCTTGTTGCTCCTGTAACATTTCCCTGATGTCTACTTGGCTGTTTAAATAATTAAATTTTAGGTAAATATTTTGTAATCTGTGCTGGGTTTTATATTTTAGGTGCCCTTTTCTTCACTGAACTGGCCAGATGAGGTAAAAACGAAACAATGGCTTGGAAAAACGAGTACACTAAAGGTGGCTAGGATGATTTTCACTTTTCCTGTTGATACTCTCTCCTTTCATATATTTTCTCTCATGCAGATACATCTAGTGTTCGTTCCTCTTGCCTGTGACCTTTCTCAGATAGGCAGAGTGGGTCTTATGATGGGGAGGAAACCTGAGACACTGCTGAGTGGCTGCAGTATTTGGGATGCCACACTGTACACTAAATAAATAAAATCATTTGGATAAATACTGAACTATTGTTACTTTGAAAATCAGCTGTTGTAAGATAGATATCTAAAAAATAAGTATGCCAAAAATATGAGCAGTGAAATGAGCCTTCAGTATAATAGAAAATCAGAGGAGAAAACATATGTCATTGGCTAGGAAGGCCTAGGTTGGTTCCTATCAAGGAAGACTGCCATGCATCTTAGTATATTGAGCAAAAGTTCAAATGCTGAAAAATTCATGGGGGGAAATAAAAGCAAGAAAGCAGAATTACAACACAGAGCTCTAGTTTGATGTATACTATGGTGACAGGATAAAAAGAAGAAAAACATAGAACTGAGGGCAAATCTTCAAGTTCAGTTATTTTTCTTTTCTCTCTGACCATGCTTATATAATTTTTGCTTATACAATGAGAGTACCAGAAAAATTAAACATATATTTTCCAGAAGGGAATCCCTTACGCATCTCTCTAGAATGTCTGCCTTGCTGAAACATTTAGATATAATATTTATTTGCAAAGCAATGGGGTTCCTGTTTGTGGCAGACTGATGAAAGACAGTGCAGAGTGGCCTCTAGGCTGATAGTTGATTTTAACCCACATCACAGCCTCGCTGCCTGATGGTTCTTTGTGCTTGTATGCATCTCAGAATCCAATTAGTCTGAAATATGTTTACACAGAATAGTCACAATGATAATGAAAGAAGGTAGAAAATTTCACTCTCAGAAGATATGCAAATACTGCCATTGCGAGTGGGATTCTGGGGAAGAGTGTAAATGAAGTGGGGATTGAGCGTCTTTGCTTAGCAAGATTTCAGTGACCCTCTGAACCTCTGACCTTTGCCTACTGCTCTGATTAAACTGAAGATATTTACTTTCCTTTATACACACACGCACACACACATACACAAGCACACACACATACACACATAGAAGTTGGGGGAGGGAGAGAAAAGAGTAAACTGAGGTGACAAAGACTAGATAGAAGATAATGAATGCATCCAAAATAAATCAGCCAGCCAAGAGTTATTTTTGGATGCTTTGCTTCTGAAGATATATGAAGAAGGGCAGTAAATGGTTTGGTTATATAAGTTGCCTAGAATGCCAGTATGTTTCCTGAACACTGAACAAAGTTATAGAAGAAATGAAAGCTCTTCTACATACAGTGTATTCCGTTTTACATTCTAGGACTAGAAAATCTTATTCACTCACAAAATAGTTTGACTGAATGACAGATGACTGTTCATTATTAAGCCGGGACTCACAAAACATCATTGATAAATATGTGGCTAAGATTTATAGGCAGGAAAAATCATCAGTAGTTTTATGATTTAAGAGGGTGAGGAACATTCTGAAAATTAATGAATTGGAAATCTGTTTAGATTCTGTTCTGAAAGAAAATGTACTTTTAACAAAATGCTCTGGGTTAAATATAGAACCATAACATAGGAATTCCTGATGAGAAATGGAGCAAAATATGTGAAATAAAAACAGAAGCCTCAAAATACAAACACATTTTAATTTACTAATGGACACGAATGGCTTTGAATAAGGCTGGTGATGCCACTGATAATAAATGATTGACTTCAAGCAATAGAAGTGTGACTAATGTATTTGGTCATTTTTCTTCTCTGCTCTGGACATGAAGTAATTATTGGATACTGGCTCTGACACACACATTTTATGCATTTGTCACTGTCCTCTGTTGTTTGAGGATGATGTTATTGAGGTTGATAAACATGTATATGTACAAATGTAGCTATGAAGTCATCTGGTAGGTCTTCAACTTCTCTTTCCACATTATTATTGAGTGACTGCCTTTTCCAACCAACTTTGACACTTGGATTTCTAGTTGGCCCAATTCAACTATCCTACACCTTTTAAATTATACCATTCTTCAGTTATGCCTTGAAATTGCCATATATGTATCAGAATACATTTAAGCTGTTCTCTATTTCTCGTCTGTTCATATCAAGTGTTGCATCTGCATACAATGAGTATTACAGCTATAGTACATGTACTACTGTATATTATGGAATTCACCAGTTTTCCTCTTTAAACTGACTGTAAGGAAACAAAGAAATTCGAAGTTCATTTCTCACAAATACCACTTCATGACAGTACTTTCTGGAATAAGGTAGGGTATTACCAATTCATTAAGTTTTGTTGTGCCATGAGCTATGTCTTTGGGTCCTTCATATTTTGTGGTCATTGCTAAGCTCTTGAATAATATTGCTTCTTCTATCCCAATCAGCCAATGAGGCCAATGTGGGTGAATGCAGATGCTATGATTTGTCTATTTTGGAAATGTACTTTAAGGTTGCAGTTTGATCTCAGTCCATTTTGGTGGTTGCATTCCAACCTAGGTGCTATTTCACTCTGCTAGGCTCTTAGGGTAAACAGGAAGGTGATTGATGGCTACTATTTGTAGTTGACAGTCCAGTGATCTATTTACTATTTTCTCTTCTCTCCGCCATTTCAAATAATGGCAACTTGCTTCCATCATTTTCCTTGACCGTATGAACTGCTGGCTTCCTATAAGAACAAATTTGTTTTCCTGAAAAAACTTTGTGTTCTGGCATTCTATGTGGATTTGCTCTCAACAAGTCAACCAGGTAAAGATTTATGGCAGGAGGGAGTTCTCAATGGTGCCATGTGCTAAAGTAGCTGAATTTCATTATTTAGCTACAATGTTGGCCATAAATATACATCAGACTTGGAAGCACATCCTATGTCTGACAGTCATGTCCATTGTTGGTAGTGGCTGTGGTTGATAAAGAGAGACAGTGAGCAACTTGACACCTCATTCTGGAGGTAGCCAAAAGCTTATTGTTGGGCCTGTCAGTGGAAGATGATCTATGGTAGAACTCAGGATTATTGCTATAGTCTGAATGTTTGTGTCCCCTCCAAATTCATATGTTGAAATCCTAATCTCCAAGATGATGGTATGACAGGGCCTTTGGCAGGCAATAAGGTCATGAGGACAGAGCCCTCATAAGTGGTCTTTTAAAGGAGGCTGGAAAGAGTGTTTTCCCTTCTACCATGTAAGGACACAACTAGAAGGTATCATCTACAAACCAGAAAGCAGGCCCTCGCCAGACATGGAATCTGTCAGTGCTTTAATCTTGGACTTTCCAGCCTCTAGAACTCTAATAAATAAATTTCTATTTTTTATAAGCTATCCAGTTTAAGGTATTTTGTTACAGCAGCCCAAACAGATTAAGACAGTTTTCAAAGATGGACCTGAGGGCTATGAAAAATGTCACCTTAAACTCATTATATTTACTGGAAAATCTAAAATCCAGTGGTGCAGAGAATAGTAGTTTTTAATCAGAGCAGATCAAATGTATACACTGCTACAGGAGAATGAGACTATGTCGAAGACTAGTTTTTATTTTCTTTAGTTTTTCTTAAATTGAAATTTAGCAAAGGACTTCTTGGAATAGCCTCCCTGATCTGACAGCTTCAGGAAAAATTCGTGGAAAGTTAAATGTCTTCATATGTTGGTAATTTCTCCTCACCTCTCCTATCACTGTTTTTATTCATTTACAAATTGCTTTTCTAGGATCCACCTCCTTCTCACTTAAAATGCATTTGCCTCTCTCTTTCTCATTCCTTTGAATTGCGCAAATTCAAATATGTTGCTTCTTTGGCTTAAATGATATTTCTAAAAGACACCTCTTTTTGGTAGTTTTGATGCCTATTACTGACCTGCAGTTAATTTTCCTGCAGGTTAATGTCACTCAATTTGTTCCACTTGAGCACCACTTTTCTCCCTCAGATAATAAAGGCATCTTTGGGTTTATGGTCATCTAATCCAGAGGCCTCTATTCCTATGTTTCCTTCTCTCCCAATCTCCATTTCTAATTGATCACCAATGTACTTTCAGTTTTTTTTTCTCACCATCTGTTGACTCCCTAGTTCATGAGGGGAGTCTCTACCCTCTTTTCTCTTTGCCTGGATTACAAATGTAACCTCCTAGCTTGGCTCTAGGCCTTCAGGCCTTATCTTTTTTTCAATTATTTTTTCATTCTATCTCCTGTGTGATTGATTATTGCTAAATGCATGCGATATTTGAGCATGTATCCTCTTATTTTAAACTCCTTCACTGCCTAATTGAATTTCAGGATAAAGTTCAACTTCTTACCATGCTATATACACTATTCTCCACAATTTGGCTCTTGTCTGCTTTGGGGTCTTGTAGTTTACCTTTACCTGCACAAATATTTTGCTTTAGCTTGTTGAGCCTCTTGTATTCTCCTTAAAGCATCTGGCTTCACTCTGGGCCTTTGCACACACTGTTTCCTCTATTTGGATGCCTTTCTCTCACTTTACCTTGTTCCTAAATCTAGACTCAAATATTGCCTTTCATAGAAAGTGCTTCCTCTAGTTACTCACCCTTCCTTCCTTACTTTGCCTCTAGATATGCTAACTACCTTTCTATTGTGCTTTAACTTCACATTTTAGATTCTACTGTTTTGTGATCATATGTGCTGTTGGTGCAATACTGTGAACCCACTGAGGACAGGAATTTTGTGCCGGTGTCTAACTCTTCTTGTGTATTAATTCAGTAT
This sequence comes from Mandrillus leucophaeus, assembly GCF_000951045.1. Lineage (NCBI taxonomy): Eukaryota > Metazoa > Chordata > Mammalia > Primates > Cercopithecidae > Mandrillus > Mandrillus leucophaeus. Next base: position 6,836,486 of record NW_012108697.1, read on the forward strand.
CTGGTATTTATTTCATTTTCAATATGTTTGTTAAATGGGTAAATTGAATAATAAGTGAATTAATGATTCTACTTTGAATGAGTTTTAGTAACTTTACAAAATATCCTTTTGTTTTTATTGCCTGTTACATTATTTTATAAAGTAACTTTCTACAAGAAACTTGAGACACTTTGCTATGGAAATGTTCAAAGTTTATATTTCTCTTCTGGGGCACAATACACATTAAGAGAAACAAGTACCGATATCTAACCTAAAGAAATATTAGGAATCCTACAGAAACTCAGGTGTTCAGAAACTAGACTTTCAAAGAGCAAATAGAATAAGTTTGGTGATTTAGTCAGCAAATATCTTATTTAATTGATAAAATAGGCATGTGCTCTCAATAGTTATTGTCAGAGAGACATCAGGATGTGATAAGTCTATATAAAGTACAAGTGAATTCTGAGAACAAATACTTGGTCTAGAATGATCGATAGTTTTTTCCTAGACGAGTCACTATGAAAGGCATGTCTTCTGGTTCAATCATTTACTTAACATTTCTATCAGCTCACATGTGCCAGCTGGAGGTAGCATGATAAATAAGATGAGCAGGGCCTCTGTCCTTGAATGGTTTACCTCAAATTAGAAGTGGCATTAAGGCAGATGATATGCAGACTATAAAAAGTTAAAATATAGATAAATAAAGGAATTCAGAGTATGAAACACTCTCTGAAGTACAAACAAAGTAAGGAGATACTACTTTGAAAGTAATATCTTTGAAATGAAAGAGTTTTATGGCTACTATTTTAGACTGGGTGTACCAGGAAGGAATTTCTGAGGGTATGACAGAATGAATACCTGTGCTTTGTCTACTGGATGATCCTCGATCTGTCCTTTATCTCCAAACTCCACCACAGGGCTGAGAGTTACCAATGGGTGGGTGGGAGGAGACTCAGTGATGGAATAAGAATGTACTTAACATTCATTAAGTGATAATTTAAAAAGCTGAAGCTTGAGTTATTCAGTATTAGCCATATTAATATATTATTATGAACTAAAGATCGTCTCAAAGTAATCCATTAAAGAAATATGGCAGAGCTTGTAATGCTTAACCGATACATGGATAGACAGACCCTTGGGAAATTCAATGGTACAAGTCAGAGACTCAGGTCAAGAAAGCAGAAGAGAAAGGAAAGATGACAACCACTATCAAAATACTTCCCACCCCTCTGGAAATATTGGAGGCAGCTTATGTAGTGTGTGGTGTTTTGATGGAAAAAAGACAGGCAACGATTATGTTGTGTTCTTTGACATTCCCAAAGGCAGGAATTAGAGAGATTTAAGCCAGAGTAAGCTGAAATACAGTGAACAGGAAGAGGAAAGGGAGAAGATTGAGTTGGAGAACTTGCTGATAGGATTTCCCTGGCAAATTTCAAGCTTTAGTGTTTCAGTAAGGCCTCAAAATGTTGAATGGCCCCATACAGAATAAATTGCAGCCCAGGGTCTTAAAAAAGATCCTAGAAAAAAAGCAATAAAACATCAATTACCTTGGGTTAGATCGATGTGCTTTTCGAATTTAGAAATCTTCAAAGACTGCACATAGCCACTATACTCAGAACTCAATATTCATTTTACATTGTTTTTGATAAATGCAAAACCTCATCGTATTATCTTTCCCACATATTTAGTTACCCTTGATAGTGTTGGAAAAGGAGAATCTACATGCCTAGTTTAGAAAATTCATGATAAATGACATGAGTGGAGTAGCTACTCTTGGCTCTAAACCAGCCCATATGCTTTTTGATGGCAGGGACTGTGTCACTTAGTTCTGTACATGAATAAATCTCTGCTCAGTATTCATTGTTAATATTTAAAGTGGCACATAAAAATATATTTGGATCTAGTCTACAAAATTTTTATCTACAAAAATTTGTAGATGCAAGCATAGGTATCTACTTCTTGAAGGCGGAGGCTGTGTTAGCATTTAATCTGCTGTGTTTCCGTAACATGACACACAGTAGATGCTCAAAAAAATTACTGAATAAATCGATTAGGGTTTTTTAACTGGCAACTGGTAATAGTTGTCTTCAAATGCTTTCTGAATTTGTCTATGGGATATACATTGGACTTATATATATATATTGATAGGGGCTTAAACCAAAAAAATGAGTGGGATTTATATACAGGGAAGTTTGGTTAAAACTAAGTAGTGCTCTAAGGTTATTTCTGTTTTAGTTGTATTTTCTACTAGATTCCAAGCTGCCTGTGGCAGAGATCTCCTATCTCCTATTGCATTCCATTTGGAATGCCTTCAAGATATTAGAAATTTAATAAATCTGGGAGTTAATGCATAGATGAATGATGATTACAGATTTTCACATTTGAAGTATTGAGCTCTGCTTTTAGAGGCTTTCTAGCATTGCCTAAGTAATTATACATTGTGAGCTTTATAGCAGGATTGAAAAATGATGTAGAAATGACACATAATGCTCGTTCTAATTATGAAAACCTCAAAGTAATCTTTCTAGAATTCATTTTAATTCTTTTAATTTGAAGCATGCATTTTATCTATATGTAGCAGTCCGTCCACATAATTTTTAGAGAACTAGTTTTCCACTAACTATACAGAATTCTACAGGGAGAAAACCATCAATTTCTTGGTACTTAGTGAGGAAAGAGAGCCAGGTGCTTTTTCTGGGACTGCGGGGAAAAATTGCTTTATGTTTTGAAGAAATCAAGTGGCTGTCTCTTTATTCCCTTCACCAGACCTTAAAATAGCTCTCCCTATGATTTGGGTTTCAGAAACTCTGTATTTCCCAGGCAAGTATTAGAAGCACCCACTTGCCCCCAGAACAGTAGAAACAATAAAACTTCCCTCCCAAATGTTGGCCAATTATGGAGCTCCTACAGGAAATTCAGGCCAGATCATAATTATCAGAAATCACACAATGTGGTGTTCCTTAAGTGTTGTTTCTGAGAGTGTGAAAGCTACCTATCCCTTTGACGCATTTATGTATGTATTTGTGAGTGTGTGCGCGTGTGTGTTGCATGTGTATGTGCTGCTTCTCACGGACAGAGCAGCAAAGCCATGACAGCAATCATGGCATTGGGTCCAAAGCACATTAGCTGAAATTCTTTCTCTGGCAGAAATATTCTGTTATTTAAGCTTAGTTCTGGAGCTGCTACATAGCATTGCCTGTTTCTTTAGAAAAGCTGCTCTGTTGTTAAAATAGACCTGCTCAGGTTTTTAAGTCCTCCTGAAATGATGGTGTGTCATTCTGATGTTTACTTGTCACTTTATCTTCCGTTTATAAGATGATGGGCAGAAATGCATATTTACTGTTTTTATTTATTCTTAATTTATTGTTTTTTGTCTATTGGTACAGATTGGAAAAGTAATTTGCAAACAGTGGCAAATACAGAATACTAAAATGTCTTAAAAAAAGAAATCTAAATAAAGCATTGCATAAGTCAGATTTTGGAACTTTTCCAAAAGAACCTTCATGACTAAATTTCACAAGATACCCCAGAAGGGAAAGAGGAAGAGTAAAGAAATAATAATAGTTAATGTATATGTAGTCCTTTGGATCATTCAATATTCACACTTCAAAGGTTTGCCAGAAAATAATTATATCATTATGATTTGACAGGAGGGGAAAGTGCAGTATGGTATGGCCAGGTGATTTGTGTAAGGTCACATGGTAAATTAGTCTCCAGACCTAGAACAGTAGCTGTTACTCTCTTTTGTTTATGGAAACTTCTTAGGATTCCTGAGAAAGTTGTGGATCTTCTCCCCAGAGCAACATGTTTGTCATATTTGTGCATTTGTGTTGGGGTGTGTGTGTGTGTGTGTGTGTGTGTATGAGGGAGAGAGAGAGAGAGAGAGAGAGAGAGGAGGGCTTACTTGCATTTGGTAAATCTTTTCCTTATGACTCTAGGCAATTCCTAGGTTCCTGAAGTACTGCCATGTTAGAACTTTCCTAGACCTATAAACATATTATTAAAAGGGATAGCTGGAGAAGGTATTAAAAATCAGGTGGTATCAGCTGGATGATTGCTTGAGGACAAGAGTTCAAGACCTGTCTGGGAAACACAGGGGACCCCTGTCTCCCCTGTCTCTACAAAAAAAAAAAAAAGAAAAGCCAGAATGGTGGTGCGTACCTGTAGTCCCAGCTACTCAGGAAGGACACTGAGGCCGTAGGATTGATTGAGTCCAGGAGATCAAGGCTTCAGTGAGCTGTGTTCACACCACTGCACTCCAACCTGAGCAACAGAGTGAGACCCTATCTCAGGCAGTTCCTTATCTCTCTCTCTTTTCGTACACACACACACACACACACATACACACACACACACACAAAAAATATGGGTATAAACACTTTTTTAAATGTAGAAACTCAGTGTTCAGCACATCTTGCCTCAGCAGTAAATTACCTGCAGGCAATTAATTAATTGGCTTTGTAATATTGTGATGCTTTCACCCATAAAAGTTAAAAGTTGCTTGTCTCATTTAAGGGAAGGAAGTGCTTTATCTAGGATACAATAATTTTGATAGTGTTAAAAGACAAACTTTAGACAATTTATCAGAATTTATTTGAGCAAAGAACAACTCATGAATCAGGCAGCACTGAGAACCAGGAGAGGTTCAGATAGCTGCACCCAGCATCATGGGCAGGCAGTATTTATAGACAGAAGAACAAAGTAATTACAGAAACAGCTTGACTGGTTACAGCTGAGCCTTTTCCTTATTTGGGCATGGTGTAGTGAGTCATTTGCCTTTTGTGGACATGGTCTGATGAGTTAGCAGGCTGTGACTGGCTGAGCCTCAGCTGCTGTGATTAAGACACAGTCACTTGTTACAACAACATTACTCTCAACTTAGGATGCAATGTGTTACTAGGAAATGAAAGTATGAAGACAGTCTCAGTCCAAATTTTGTTTAACAGTTATGTAAGAGACAGCTATCAGTGTGTTTTAAAGCTCTCTACTTACAAACAAGAATAATTAATGCTTTTCTCTCTTCAATAAACAAACTTTAAAAAAAATCAGGCGTAACAGAAAAAAATAAATACTCTACCATTGATGACAAGAGGAAACCATTTAAACCCAGAAAACACAAACAACTTGACAAACACTGAGTAGCTGATGGGTTGAACTTCGTGCTTGAGCTTGTGTGCCACCAGCTCAGAGTGTGGATCACACACCATGCTCTTGAACATCACGGAGTTTGTACCCTCAATATCCCACCTAGTTCAAGCCGACATTTGATCACTAAAAGCAACATTAACTCCATCAAATAAACTGAAGATTAGCCCCAAGCCAACAGAATCCTGAGCTTTGTAACAATGTATCTTGAGTTTTTAATCTTAAGATAAAGTAAATTAACTGTATGTCTACTGTTTATCTTTAAGTTGAGGAAAGTGCATTTACAATCCTGTTCAGTAAAGATATTTCTGTCAACAATGGACCACACACATGATAGTGGTCCTGTAGCATTATCATACTGTATTATTTTTCCTGTAACTTTTCTGTGTTTGGATATGTTTAGATACAGAAATACCACTGTGTTATAGTTGCCTACAGTATTTATGACAGTAACACACTGAACAGGTTCTTAGCCTAGGAGCAATAGGCTTTACCACATAGCCAAGGTGTGTAGTAGGCCATACCATCTAGGTTTGTGTAAGTACTGATGCAGGATATTTTCTTGACCCCTCCATGGGACTCACGACAGGGGTGCCTTGTTTACTCAGCCCTCCCCGCTCAACCCCTTGCAGGAGGGAATGTATGAGCTACTGAGTGAGGGAGCCAGGGTGAGTGACCACAGGAACTGGCCAGTGGTCCAGCAGGAGCAACCTCTGTTCACTCAGGTCCTCCAGTCTCCACCCCTTGCAGGAGGAAGTGTGTGAGCCTAGGAGTGCAAGAACCAGCTGACTGCTTCAGCGCCAGCAGAAGCAAACTCTGTGCAGGCCCCATGGCAGCATCCAGGTGGGGGTGCCTGTCACCCCAAGGCCCCAGAGGGTATGTTACAATGCTCTCTTAGCTCCACCATCCACAGACAGCAGTGTGTCATCAGCTTAGTGGGCCCTTTGCCTCATCACGTGGGGTGGCTGCCCTCCACCAGCAAGGGCAAAGGGCCAGTGTGACAACCTTTTGGGGCACCTGCATGTGGTGCATCCCAAATGCTTGTCTGGTGCCCAAGAGGAATGAGGTCACATGGCCAAACTGAAGGATGGTGAATGTGGAAAACTTTATTGCATGATAAAAGCGGCTCTTGGCTGGCCGCGGTGGCTCACGCTTGTAATCCCAGCACTTTGGGAGGCCAAGGTGGGTGGATCACAAGGTCGGGAGTTCAAGACCAACCTGACCAATATGATGAAACCCTGTCTCTACTAAAAATACAAAAATTAGCCAGGAGTGGTGGCACATGCCTCTAGTCCAAGCTACTCAGGCAACTGAAGCAGGAGAATCGCTTGAAGCTGGTAGGTAGAGGTTGCAGTGAGCCGAGATCACACCACTGTGCTCCAACCTGGGTGACAGAGCAAGACTGTAGCAGCTCTCAGTGGAAAGGGGAGCTGGAAAGTGGACAGGAAGGGAAGGTTGCTCTCCCGAGAATTCAAGCCACCTCCCTGCCTCTCTCTTCTGAAGTCAAGTTGTTTCATCCAGCCACCATCTCAAAGTCACCTCTCCCCAACATCCAGCCAAGGTCTTCCCAAGGTTCAGCTGCTGCTTCTCTCTGCCACCTGAGTCTGGGGTCTTTATAGGCACAGGATGGAGGCAGGGAGGGCTGTAGGTAGTTTTAGGAAAGACAGTATTTGATTGGTAAAAGTATATCATTTATTCGGAAAGAACCAATTGGGAGAGAGAGGGCAAACAGGGATAGAAGTTCTTATTTTGGGGCCAGGTTTCAGGCTTTTGGGTTCAAAGGTGGGGTTTTGGCAGGAACCTGCCCCTGTCTGCCTAGAATTTCTCTGCCTCCTGTCACTATCAGTACTCTATGATGTTCACACAATGATGAAATTGCCTAACAATGCATTTCTCAGCATGTATTCTCATCGTCAAGCTACATATAACTATATTTAATGGAGCTTACTGGAAGGAATCTATTTTGGAATGTCAATTCTGTTTTTCCATAGAATGACTGAAACTTCAAATTGTCACTGATTTTCAAAATATTTTGATTATTAAGGGCTCCTGTTTTTCCCTACTACCCAGCCTGCACACAAACACAGAGGCCCCTTAGGATGGGGTACATCCCAGGAAACCCATAGTAAATAGAAAATATTGTAAGTTGAAAGTGTGCTTAATACTTCGATTAATCGATCATAAAGTTGAAAAATTTAACATCATATGCTCCTTGACTTAAAATATATTATTTTAAACCTATTTTAAAAAGTTTAAGTAAAAAAGTATGAAGTCAAAATCATAAGTCAAACTATTTTAAATCAGAAACTCTGTAATATCTTAAGATAAAAATAAATAGAATAAAAGGATTTTAGAATTGAAATTTGTACTTTATACAGCAAGAGAAGACATAAGTATACAAGTTTGGAGACAGATGCTAATTATTCTTGGGGTGTCCATTTAACATCCACTATATTGGTGATGTCATATAATTCTTGGTTCAGGCACAGTGAGGAAGCCAGTTAAGAGTAGCAATGGGTTAAGTGAGAAAAATAATTTCCTCTTTCACTTAGAATATGATTTTTCCAGTTTCTAATTCTTCTTAAATTAAATAATGTATCAGAACTGAGGATAGGTATACTGTTTTATTTGAAACTTTTAATATATGTCTTAATACAGATAAGAATTCCCAAGAAGATTTTGGTGTATGTTACTTTTTTAGAACATTAAGAGATGATGATTGACAGAAATAAAAGCTTCATAGAATTAAATATTTGGCATTATCCAGATTCTCCCAAAGTTAAACAGTTTGAGTACATGGGGGGCCATTGTGTGTCTTGTGAATCCTGAGAGACTAGTTTAGTAAGACTTCCAAGGTTATTTGAACTTAAGAGACACTTTTATTCTCTACAGTGTGTTTCATGGGGTGAATAGTCCTCCCATAAATAAATATATATTTTGGGAAATGTTGGTATAATTTTAGCGCCTCTCATTTGAAGCTTAAAATCTTGCTGGCAAAAAGCCCCAGCCCATAGTGCTAAATTTCAAATACCTTACTAAGAAAATGGACTATTCATCTGTACAAGAGGGCGTGTATTTGTTAGCGGAGGGTGCTGATTTCTTCTCAACTCCCTCCCTTTGGGTTTAATGGGTTGCTGCAAATCAAACTTTGCAGTGATAGGAAAGCTTTCTCTAATCACCCCAGCTAATTACAGGGGCAAATGAATCAATTGCTAAGCATCACTAGCACTCCTAATAAATTACAAAATCCTTTAAAAGGGGTTTTAAATACCCCCACCCCCCAACAGAAAAAGAGTGATGAACATTCAAATGAGTGTGCCTGTTGCCAAAAGCTTGCAGGACTTACGGGGCACTCTTTCCATTCTTTGATTTCTGCTACTGTTTCCTGAGAACTTACCACGTGGCAGACAATGTGCTAGCCACTTTTCTGAGTTTAGTCCTCTCAACAATCTTTTGAAGTAGGTCTTGGAATTGTCTCTTTGTGAGTCTTGTGAGGCTCAGAGAAGTTCAGTTTGCCCAAGCCCTAGAGTTTATACATGGAGAGCTGGGATAGGAATGTAGTCTGCTAGCTCCAAACCACCCTCCTCCACCTTCCCCAGCCACACCCAGACCAAACCCATCGGCTTTTCTTGATGTTTAGGAGAGGGAATATCAGAGCAACCCACAGAATGACTGCTATGGATCACCTGAGATCAAGAGTTTGAGACCAGCCTGGCCAACATGGTGAAACCACATCTCTACTAAAAGTACAAACATTAGCCAGGCGTGGTGGCGTGTGCCTGTAATCCCAGCTACTCGGGAGGCTGAAGCAGGAGAATTGCTTGAACCTGGGAGACAGAGGTTGCAGCGAGTCGAGATCGCAACACTGCACTCCAGCCTGGGTGGCAGAGCGAGAAAAAAAAAAAAAAAAAAAAAGGAAATTGAATGATTGCTTCAAGTACTGTGACACATGTAGGAGAAAAGCATAGGACTAACTAAAAGTAATAATAACTGTTAATATATGTTTTACCAGGAGGTGGACACTTGACTAAGTGCTTTTACAAGTCATGTCATTGAATCCCCATGATGATCTTATGAAGATAGATTTATTGCTATCATGCTCATTTTATACATAAGTACTTATGAGTACACTGAGGATAATAAGCATTTAAATAACATGTCCAAGATCACAGAACTTAGGATTTGAAACCAAGCAGCCCGACTCCAATGCCATGTACTAAATCTGTCCTGTGTGTTACCCTCGACGTAAGTCAAGAGGTCTGACCTTTTGTGCTAGAGCCACTAAGAATTCAGATTTGGGAACTTAGCCTAAACTAAAACCCATTCGATTTTTTATTTGTGAATTCAAAAAGAATGACTAGAAAAGATGATGTCTATACAGACTCTGCCCCTGCAAATGCATATTTATCTTGCAACTTTTTCTCCAAAAACAATATATAGGGCCTTAAATGATACTAGTCTAGTGTCTAAATAATTATCATATAATCATATGTACATTAGCAAGCACCCTGCTTCTTACGCCATGCATATGTAAAGGAGAAAATAAGAAATTAAACAAATATTAATTCTTGTTACCTGAGGAAATAGAGACAATTTTATGTTCTTCATTTTACTTTTTCTTGTATTGTTCAAATTCTCTGAGATAGTTTTTATTACTTTAGTTATTACAAAATAGATACAAAAGAAGATGATTGATGGATTAATCTGTTATTTTATTTTGCTTTCTGCCACATCCAATTTTTTCTTTTAATATTATTCTGATTTTTTTCCAATGTGTACTATATTCATTTCAATTAGATTGCAGATCTCTTGAAGACAAGGCCTACAGAAAAATTCTTGGCATGCCATTTTGTATTTTCTTCTTATGTTTACTATTTTAATATTATGACATCACTATGTGCTCAATGAATAAAATGAAAATACCTAATTTAAATATTTTGCCAAAAAAGAATATATCGCTGCATAAAGCTTATTCTGTACTTTGAACTATTTTTCACAGGGTAGACTCTCATAATTATCATTACAAAGTCTGTCTTTGGACATTTTTCAGGCTTGAGTATACATTTTCTAATGGCTTCCCTATAGCATAGCACACTCAATAGAAATTTATGAATTTTTCCAATTACTGGTTATTTTTATTTAAAAATATTTTGGCTCCCATGATAAGTGAAAAAAGGACATCACGGTTGTTTTAACCAGCATTTTTGAAAGTTGGAGACTTTTCTTCTTTCCTTTATAGCGTCAGGGTCACCACAGTGAAGGATAATTTTCTATACACTTAATTTTCTAATACACTTTCTCTGTGAATCGTTTTTCTCATGTTTGAGGTTTATTTAGTTTGGTCATATGTATTGCTTATCTGCTTCTGATAATTTCTGCAGAAAAACCTTTGGGTTGTTTGTTGTACTTTCTGGAAATATTTCTCTTCGTCTGTGTTCAAATGGGGGTTTTAAATTTTGCTAAGCAAAATCTTTGCAGTTTCCTCTTTTGCTTTTATACTTATTTCATATTTTTACAGTTCTTAATTTTTCAAGAATAATTCTGTGTTTAGGATGTTAAAGCAGAGAGAGTATAATTTATGGATAAGAAATAAAATAAAATGTTAGTTGCCTGGAATGAAGGGAGAATGCATAGGTGACAAAAGTGGTTCCTATGCATTTAGTTTATTTCAGGGCTAAGAAGACATCCTATTTCTCCCACTCCTTTTCCTGCCCTGGTGAGGTCAGCCTAGAAAATAACAGCTGTTTACTGGAAGAAGGTACTTTCAGAACGTAGGTTGCATCAAAATCTCCACAGGTAGAGATAGAGAAGTCAGGAACCTGGAGGAAGCTTTTGAGATGAGAGAATCTTTTCCATTATTCATTTCTTTTCTCTCTTAATCCATAAGAGATGCTTGTTTAATTGACTTTTTCTTCTGTCTCCTCTTTTAAAAAGGGTTCTTTGAATAACATGCCCTAAACGAGGTTAGATGCACCAGCTATGTGCCCCCAGCACACTTAATTTTTTTTTTTTAGAAGAGCTCTTATTATACGACTGGTGTCTATTGCCAGCTGGAATATCTACTGGCAAACTCTTTAAAAGCAGAGACTGACTGATAACGTGAATTAAGTATTTAGAAATGAATATGAAGATGTAGTGAGCAAATTCTACAGGCAAGTGAAATACATGAGGACCCCATCCTTTAGACCACACTTTTTGACACCATTAGAGCTCTTAAGACAGAATGTTACCAAATGCCCAGACCAGATTAAACGCGTTCAGTTTGCTTCTTCCAGGACTCCAGCTGTTTTAGAGTAGTTTTGCTCATCTTTATTATCCTTTTTGTTACTTATATTTTATGGCTGTAGATAAATCAATATTTGCCTGTGAGATATAGAGATTTTAAGACCTCCAGAGGAGCGATTCTGGTTTTGGCCCCAGATACTCTGAAATGGTTGGAAAAGACTCACAAGTGCAGTATAGCCATGGATGTCGTATAATGCCCAGACTGTGAAATAGATAAAGGTTGTTAGTCCTCATGCTCAGTGCTTGTAATAATTTTCCATAGTATCTATACACCTGGGTGACTAAATTCTTTACAAGGAGCTAGAAGCTGGCTTTCCTTTTTGCCACACATTTCACAAGGATAATAAGATTTAACAGTTGCTATGAACTTGTTATGGATTTTCTGAATACCTTTGGATCCTCAGAACTAAGCCAAATTAGTTTCTAGGAAGGCCTAGGGCCAGGTCTCAGACCACAACCTTCTTGCCTGTCCTGCTCACGACTGAATGAACTGCAGCAAACACAGTGACAGACACAGATATCGCCCGGTAAGCATTCATACAATGGGTCTATGGTGACATCATTTACAATGACTTGGAAGGCCCAGGTAGTTGAAGTCAAACGAATCGAGACTTCACTGAAAATATAAAGGCATCCCTGTTCTTTCTAAAGGGGTTAAAAAAATCAAGCTACTGTGCATTGTCAAATACTGCGCTAAGAGCATATATTGACAATATTGTTTAATTTTTATAGCAATTCTCTAAGGTGAGTCTTATTACTTTCATTTTATAGATGAAGAAACTGAGACATGAAAAGTTTAGCTAACTTATCCAAACACAAGCAATTAGCAAGCAGAGCCAGGATAAATCCCAGATACTTTGACTCCTAACTCTGGTGCTATTAGCTGCTTTGCAAATCCACCTTCTAGATGATCCCAGACATGGCATGCTCGGCTACTGCCTGTGTTCTCACATCACGCGTTTACATCACCTGTCCAGCCTTTGTAAGCATTTAAGTGTTCAGTACCTACCATAGTGTCTCTACTTTTGTAGCCTCTAAGAACAGAGTAGATATTTGGAGTTTAGTCCTATTCACTGTACACTACCAGGGGACTGACTTGATGTATTATTTTTCCACCATTGTTTCTGAAATAGCATTTTGTCTTTAGCTAGAAGGTAAACCTCCCCAGTTTACAGACTCAAAGATGAGGACACCAAGAATACTGCTGACTTTCCCAAAGTCAAATAGTAGGTAACAAGATACACAAAGCAACTGTTGGCATGTTTTAGCAAATGCAAACATCTATCAAACCCTTTGAGAAAAACAGAATCCCAAATTGGAATCTCATGGTCTTTTGGGTCCTCTTGTTTGTGCAGTTTGCATTACTGAAACACAACAACGGCTGCTTTGTAACTTTTGTCAGTAACTTAGGAAGTTGATATAAGCTCCTGGTATAACAATAAAAAAATGTCAGATTGTGCTTTTATCAAAGTCTCTTCTTTCCAAGTCACAGTATTCGAAAACTAGATAATCAGGCATCAAGACTGATTTCTATTTTTTCTTTGAAGAAGAAGCTATCTCAGCTAATTTTTCACATGAAAACAGTGACTAACAACAACAACTATACCAACAGATAAAGTATCTATAATTCATTTAAAAATGGCATACATTTTGATGGAATAGTTTGTGTGTGTGTGTGTGTGTGTGTGTGTTTTGTGCTTTGACCCACAGCCGCCACTGACAGTAGTGGGAGTGAGTGTGTGGTGTGATGTACTCTAAAGTTGTAAATACAATGGACAACAGAGATCTAATTCTGGTTTAGAAAATTTCAAATTTGGTAATTTGAGGCTCTTACATAACTGATCTGAACCTTATTTTATTTATTTGGTAAAATAGGAATAATAGTATCTACCACAAAAAGGCTCCGTGTGCTGTCATTTGATTAGGAAAGATAACGCATACAAACATCAGGTTGCAGGTGGTTTTTAACAAACGTTAATTTATTTCTTAACTGAAGCAGAACTTCCTGTCTCTCCAGTACACAGCTGCCCTAGAAAAATTCAGTGAGAGCTGGTGGTCTGACCACTGGACTGCCACATTTTTAAATTTAACCCTAGTTCCAGGCCTTTAATTATGGTTGCAATTTAACTTCCCCTGAGAAGCAGGATCTACACAGAAGGCCAAGTCAGGGTGGCCGGGCTCTCATTCTGACAGTCCAGCTCTCAGAGACCTTATCTTTTTCATCTATTTTGTGTAACTGTGATCAATAGGAACAGCACATTTCAGAGCAATAATTTATTTGTGAATTCCAACTGTAAAAAGCAAATGCTGCAATTTTTCCCCTAAGAATCTGGACTTTGCTGGGCATCTATATAGCAACCTTAGGGTCTGCACAAAATCGTGTGTTTGACTCTATATCCATAAAAGCAAGGGAGCAAGCTCTCCATTTGCCTCCAAAACAAGTTTTCATTAAGCACCTAAAAGCTTCTTATATGCTGCAAACTTACAGATTATCGTTAGGATAAGGATTGAGAGTGGGACTTGTAATCAGATAGAGCTTTTATTCTATTTGACCTCTGAGGGGAATGTGAACAAGTTAATTAACATTTATGAGCCTTAGTTTCCTAATCTGTATAATAGAAAAATGGTGCATAAGTCACATAAGGATTTTTATGAAAGTATGAAGGAATTATACATGTAGCACTCTCAGTGCAGTTCCTAGAATATAGGAAGCCATCAAGAATGAGAGCTATTATACTGTTATTACCAAATCTCACTACCAGCTCTCAGCTTACTACCATTCTGACACAATAAGAGGAAGGTTGGACAGGAAATTGTATACTGATGAAGCCTTCTGTGCCAGTTAACCCTGTGTTAGGTGGAGAAAGCCACTGTATTTGTCTGTTCTCACACTGCTAATAAAGATGTAACTGATACTGGGTAATTTATAAAGGAAAGAGGTTTAATTGACTCACAGTTCTGCATAACTGGGAGGTCTCACAATCATGATGGAAGGTAAATGAAGAGCAAAGTCATGTCTTACATGGAGGCAGGCAAGAGAGCTTCTATAGGGAAACTCCCGTTTATAAAACCATCAGATCTCTTGAGACTTATTCACTACCAGGAGAACAGTATGGGAGAAATCACTTCCAGGATTCAATTATCTCCACCTGACCCCATCCTTGACACATGGGGATTATTATAATTCAAGGTGAGATTTGGGCGGGGACACAGCCAAACCATATCAGTCACTAAGTGGGACAGGAATGGAGATAAACAAAAGAAATTCAATGTTCATAGTAAAAGAACTTTCATTGTCTTGCTCTCACTTTCATTTTACATTGAGATGCATTTAATAGAAGCTTATGTGGTGAGATCTGACACTGAACTTGAATGCCAATCCCTGAGAGTGCTAGATATTGACAGTTATCGATAATGTCTATACAGCAGAGACCTTTCTACTAGCTGAGATATTGCTTCTCCTACACATATTTTTCCAGAACCATGTATTTATTTGCTATATTCATTTTGACCTTTTATTTAAGAAGCAACAAAGAACCTGACTCAAATAACCTTGAGCAGAAGCATTTCACTGGTCCAAGTAACCAGAAAGTGCAGAGTTGGCTAGTTCCATGTGGGCTTGATACTCAGGCTCCAATGACATCATCAGGACTGAGTCTTCTCTATCCCCTGATTCTTACTTCTATGATAGCTTTAGTCCCAGGGTTCATGGAGAGGGAAGATGGCTAATAGTCCCTTCAGGCTTATATGCTCTCATGCTCAAGACCATTAGCCAATGTGGATGGCTCCTTTCTAGTCACTAAAAAGTCTTGGATGAACTCTAAACACACCTACCTGGCCAGTTTCTAAACCAATCACTGTAGGTAGTAAAAGGGAATGACGGGTCTAGATTATGTGCCACTGGTAACATTAAACCCATTTAAAGAACACGGACATAGAGTGGTGCTTCCTCAAAGGAAAGTCAGAGCTGTTGTGCCAGGAAAATAATAGTTGTGTACCAGCCAGCCAGCAAAAATAAAATAGCACACCTGTTCTTTATTTTCCATAGAGACCCTTCCTTCACTACCTCCATAGGTTGAGTCTGTCTCTTCCTTCCAGTCCTGTCTACAGTGTTACTTCCTCCATAATGTATATCCTGATTCAAGTTCCCATTATCTTGGGTGAATTTGTTCTCTTCTCCAATTTAATCCAGATGGCACTTAGGCTTCTCATGTGGATTTTATTACAATGAGCTTTTTCTTTAATGTGTTTAAGCACCCGTATTAACTTCCTAAATGCTCCTTAAGGGCAGAGACTGTCTCATCATCATGGAATCCCTTAAAGCAAACAGCCCAATAGCTGGTACTCAGAAGATACATTGTAAATACTTTCTGAATTACCGTCCCATAGTAATTCCATGTTTCTAAAACAATAATTATGTTTCAACTGGAAAATTAAACAAAACAAAACAAAAAGTGAGCTCCAATTCTATTTCTCTTATAGAAACATCATTCTAGATTTTGCTTTGAAATATTGTGGAACCTGGCCCCAGAAATTGGTAGTGAGCCGCATTTAGAGATTTGAACTCATGTGATAAATAATGAGGGAGTATTTCCTATATTATAGAGCAGAAGCTGCTCCATGTAACTGCCCTCCAAGTCATCATCTTTACACGGTGGTTATTTGTTTACGTGAACTGAACAGATTCTTAAGTCAGAAAGCTGATGAAAGACTGGGGAAGAAATATATGTTTGAATGAAAATAATGCTTCCTTGTAAGTGTTTTGGCTCATTAGAGTTTCTATGTGATTAATAAACATGTGAGGTAGTTGAACATAATATTTTGGCTCAGGAAGTTGTATACCAGGAAAATTATTACACCACCACCACCACCACCACAATAGCCATATTTGTCATATCATGTTATATGATTTGACATAAATGAATCTCTACAGTGAAATTAATCCTGATGTTTAGTAGAAATGAGCAGATGAAGTAAACTATTACTTAATTTTTACAGTTTTAACTTATAATTTGTTTCTTGGGGTTAAAATGTAGCCCTAAATTGGAAACTTTTTATTGCTCTTGTAAATTAAATTGGTTAAGATCTTCTAAATTGACATGCATTAAATATATCTTTTTATTTTATTTTGTTGTGAAAATAAACATTTATTTAATATTTGTTAAATATGTACTATGTATTAAGCATTGAACTGGATTACAAAAGGGATTCATCTTTTTTTCTTAAGGAGCTTGCAGTTATTTGAGGAATTAAATGCATTTATTTATAATACATGATAGAAAAAATGCAAAGGGAGAAATACAGGTGAAGAGTCTTCAAGAGAGGCAACTTATATACAGATTTTGGTTCCAAAAAGCCTCCTTGATGTAGAAGGTTGAGCTTAGTTTTGAAGAATGGTAAGTTTTAAAGATGGGAGAATAAGGCTGACATTCACTGAGTATTTACTAAGCAATGGGGTACAATTCTAATCACTATTTTTTTGGTTTTAATTTTCAGTCACTTCACGAGATTGTTCCTATTTTTATCCCTGGAAAGAAGTGAGCAAATGGAGGCAGAGAGACTAAGTAGCTCAACCAAGAACACAGCTAGAATCAGGATATAAATGCAAAGACCCTGACTTTCGAGTGTTTGATTTTAATCACTCTATTGTGGGAAATTCCAGTGTGAGTAACAGCACGGCATAAGAGCAGGGACAGGAGAATGTGGCTATGGGGAGAAAACAGGCCTAGTCTGGCTGTAACAAATTGTCTCCTGGGGAATGTGCTGAGAAAACCAACCAAACAAACAAAAAACATTAGAAGTGACAATTAGAGTAATTGTCAAAGGCTGTATACACTAAGAAATTTGGACTTCACTTGGCAGGGAATTGAAAGCCATAGGCAGCATATGAGCCAGGGAGCTGTCTAGGATTTGGCTCCCAGAATTAGATCCTAAGACAAGGATTTGAATCAAGTAGTTAATTTAGTAAATGATTCTAGGAAGAACTCACATGTGTGGGCAAGTGATAGAATGAGAAAAGGAAGCCAAAGCTGTTATGTTATTATGCAGGTATATGATATATGCCAGAATGTGGTAAGTTCTGCTTTAGACCTAGAGGGAGTTCTAGATACCAACATATTCCCTGATAGAAATATAGAAGACCAAAGAGCAAGTAATGAGCACATGTAAGGAATAACTCAGGGCTGAAACCATACATTAGTAAATAATCTAACTCAGAGACGAGACAGCTAGCCCTACATTCTTATCGATCCTCTTAAGAGATTTTACTCTCAGAAAATATAGAACTGGCTCAACTTGCAAGTTTTAACCTTTGCTCCTGACCAGCACTAAATGAATAGGGTTTATGGTTTGAATTTCCCTTTGAACTGGAATAAATGATAATGACATAATTACACAAATGTGTGTGTGCATGTGTTTGTGTGTGTGTGACAAATTTCCACATGGATCCCATGGTGAAGAAGTCCCTAACCGAATTAAGACTGCAGAATCACATTTTTATTCTGCCTACTTTAATCAGTAGATAAGCTGCAAGAGGAGGCCCATCAAGACAAACAGGAGAAGCCTTGTTCTTAAATATTTGGGGAAAGACAATAAGGAGTATTTCACCTAAAAACATCAAGATAAGTAAGAGTTTAAAGGCATATGTAACTATAAAAAAAAGGGAGAATTAAGGAGACAGGCCATTTTTGTCTTAGTAGGGCTGCTGTGGAAAACCAGAGAAGGATTCCAGTGTAATGTTGGACTGCCAAGAACAGCGTAAGACCTAAGTCATGAAGACGTTAGGTGGCTCCAGGTTTAAAGCACATTATTGTAGGAAGCATAAGAACCTATGCATGAGGAAGGTAAAGGCCCTAGCTCTATAAACCATTGAATTCATGTATTCCTCTGTGTATACATATATACATGTGTGCATGTGGATGTGGGTGTGTGTGTATACACACTCATTTATAAATGTATGTACATTAGGAGTCTGAATTTTATTTTGTATATACTGGGAAGATATTAAGAAGATTTACATAGGAAATAATATAATCAAGTGTACATTAAAATTATTATTATTATTATTATTTTTTTTTTTTTTTTGAGACGGAGTCTCGCGCTGTCGCCCGGGCTGGAGTGCAGTGGCCGGATCTCAGCTCACTGCAAGCTCCGCCTCCCGGGTTCACGCCATTCTCCTGCCTCAGCCTCCCGAGTAGCTGGGACTACAGGCGCCCGCCACCTCGCCCGGCTAGTTTTTTGTATTTTTTAGTAGAGACGGAGTTTCACTGTGTTAGCCAAGATGGTCTTGATCTCCTGACCTCATGATCCGCCCGTCTCGGCCTCCCAAAGTGCTGGGATTACAGGCTTGAGCCACCGCGTTAAAAAATTTTAGCAGCTTTATTAAGATATAAGTCATCATATAATACATCTATTTAAAGTATACAGTTCATTGACTTTTAGTGTATGCCTAGATATATGCAATCAGTTTTATAACATTCTTATAAACCCCAAAAGTGAGTGAAGAGTTTAAATATATATGATAAGCTCTGTAACACCCACTGATGGATACATTGATCTTCTTTGGCTTGATTTTAAGCCTTGTTAAGGCAGATATAGAGAATCTCTTATTCTAGATTCTAAGAGATTTACTTCTCAGGAGTGACTTTTCTCGTGTATTGAGTTGAATGATCTGAGAGTTCTGCCAGCCCTTCCACTTCACCCAGCCAGAACTATCATGCTTTCCACTTTTCTGCCTCTTCCTCTATCTCTGTTTATCTTAGAGCTCCCCAGTTCTCTGCTGACCTTCAGACCCTCACCACAGGACATTTCTAAACTTCTGGAGCTCCCTTTTTCTTTTTGCTGCAACTTTTTCCTTAGTATTCTGTCCCACAAATTCCAGTCACCTTAGTAGCCCAATTTCCAATTTCTGTTCCCTCCTCTAAACAGACTGCCATGTTCTGCCAGAACTCTTAACTCTCTAACTCATGCCAAGTCTGGAAAGCAACCCAAGGCAGAGAACTTGAAGAACTGAAGGGGCTACTTCAAATATTTCCTAATAGTGCAGTGTCTAAAAACAGTTGTTGCACATATTCTATCCAGTTTTATATAATAGTTGTTTGGGGTAGGAAGACTAGTCAATACTAGTTTGTTTATCATGGGTAGATGCAGAAGTTATAATTATATTTAATTGCCTCCAGTAGCTGATGGCTATTTACACCTTCACCTTTGAATAATGTTATCAGGGAGATTGAATCTTATGTTGTTTCTTTCAACACTAGCTTTTCACCTTCTCCTAGAAATTCTCCACTGGACAATAGACTACATTATTGATCCACCAATTATGTATTATTTCCTGCAGTGTATGTAAGACACAGATAAAGAGAGAACACAACATTATTAGTATAACGAAGTGAAAACTATCCATAAGAAAAGAGGGGTGATCATTTTTATCATGTGTGAGTGTACTGAGAGGACAACAATGTGTTACATGAAAAATGTATTGCAAGACTAATCAATGTTTGTTTGCAGTTTTGTTGTAAGAATTTAGTACAAATTATGATGACTTCTTTTACATACCATGAATATTGAAGAAAATAGAAAGTAGATGATGTGAAACGAAAAGATAATTTATCTTTTGGTCACAGATGAAATATTGGGTGCAGACATATGCAAATAGCCTACTTATGATCCATTTTAAGGTAATGCTTATTATTATAAAAATAAACACATTATCTCTTTAGGGCAGTGATGGAGAACTCAAGTTACAACATGAACCCTTATGTCTACACAGGAAATGTATGCCTTAAACAGAACCATGGGAAGAGAGAATGTTTACTTAGGCAAGTATAGCTGAGCGGTAGGGAGAGAAAAAGACATGGTCACAGAAAAGTGTGACATTCCCATTTTTTCTACGTGTTATTAATAGTTGGTATATTTACTTACCAGCAAATCCTTATGATAATGGAGCCACATTTAGATAGCTGTGTGTGTCCCCAGCAACAAATATGCATTTTTAACTGTATCCGTGATGTAAATAAACAATTTTTAAAAAACTGTGTAGAAATTACAGAGAAGATATGTGTCTAAACATTTCAGAGGAGTGATAGGATACTTACTAGTTTCTCCCAATCAGTAAAGTGAATAATATCAATCTCAGAAGGCTTATATAGTATTTGAATTAGCTCATATAAAAATACATCTTGCAAATTGTCTTGCACATACTCACAATTCAATGTGTTGATTAAATATGCATTTGCATACAGTTTCAATCACTATCTTCATGTTATAGTTGTGAAAATGTGGCTCACAGGAGTAGCTTGAAAAAGTTCTCACAGGAAGTAATAGAGCTGATATTCCAACACAGGCCATCTGACTCCAATAGTGCATCTGGCCTTAAATTAAAAATTATTTGAGTGCTATGACAAGTGGTAACTGAGTGCCTACTATAGGGAAAGGCTCTTATGATGCACAGTGCAAAAAATCATAACAAAGGCATATTTTTCACAGAAAAGAACTCTGAAAGAGCTTTATCCTAGCTGGGGAAAGAGAATTCTTCCCACTTGAGCTCCCTCCGAGCTTCCTGTCTTATCTAAGTGGCAAAGAAGAGCCAACAGGGGTCAGATCTTCAAGGAAACTTACTGGGAACATGGAATGGATTAGGAAGGAAAAAGGAGGGAGGGCAGGGGAGAGTTTTACTACTAGAGAAATACTTCTCAAATTAGCAGCCCTGAGAAACAGGTCAAATAAGAGATTGGGATTTAGTTAGATTATAGACGACAACCCATCCTCCACACTAATAGAGCTCTAGTAAAGTAACAATAGATTACAGGAGAAAGAGTTGTGAGATACATACTCCCTCTGAGAATAAATATTTAGGAAAACCCAAGGTCAAGAGAGAGATAACAAAAAGCATACTAGATGAATTTGAAGCTATAGCAAACATTAAAAAATCCCAGCTTCTAGCCAGATTCCCATCAGTCCTCACATGAAAGGCAAGTATACTTCAGTTCCTATTAACCAACATAACATGTTTGGTTTCAGGAAAAAACACAATACATGCCAAAAGGCAATAAAGAACATTGAAGTAATCAGTAACCAGAATCAGACTAAGGTATGCCATACATGTTCAAATTATCAGAGAGGGAATGTAAAATAACTGTAAATAATGTATTAGGACTCTAATGGAAAAAAATAGACAACATGCAAGAACAGATGAATAATTTGAGCAGAGAGTTAGAAGCTCTACAAAAGAACTGAAAGGAAAGTCTAGAAATTTAAAATCAAAACATCATAACAAGAAGGAAGAATAACTTTGATGAGGTCATCAGAAGACTGCACATGGCTAAGGAAAGACACAGAGCTTGAAGATAGGTCAAAAGAAACTTCCCAGACTAACAAGTAAGTAGAATAAAAATAAAAAACAAACAAAACAAAACCTCCAAGAACTTTGAGATGCTTTCAAAATGCATATTATGTACACAATTAGAATATCAGAAGGAGAATGGAACACTCAGCAGAAGAAATATTTTAATTAATAATGACTAGCTGGTTTCCAAAATTAAGGACAGACATCAAACTACAGATGCAGGAAGCTCAGAAAATATCAAACTAGACACATATTTAAAATTTGACATGTACCTATATTGCATTCAAGCCACAAAAAACAAAAGATTAAGAAAAATTTGAAAGAAGTCAGAGAGAGAGAAAAAACATTTTCTCTCTAGAAGAACAAATATAAGAATTATAGCATATTTCTCACAAAAAATGCAAGAAAGAAGAGCATAAAGTGAAATATTTAAAGTTTGGAGGAGGGAAGGAAAATACCACCAATTTAGAATTCCGTATTCAGAAGAATTAGTTTAAATCGAAAAATATAGATTTTTCTCAAATAAACAAAAATAGAGAAAAATCATAGCCAGTAGACATGTCCTGAAATGTCAAGAATATGTCAGAATAAGAATACAAGAAATGTCAGAATAAGTTCTTTAGTCAGAAGGAAAATGATATAGGTCAGAAACTCAGATGTAAGTAGAAAAGGAAAGAGCATGACAGAAGAAATAAAGTTAGGTAAAATAAAACGTTTTCTTTTTGCTAATTGATGTAAAAGATCTGTCTGTTAAAAGAAATGATAGTGATACATTGGGTGATTATATTGAATGGATATATGAATGGATATTGAATGGATATGTGAAATGAATGACGGGATTATCACATGAAATGGAAAGATGGAATTGGTAATGCTCTGTCATAAGCTACCTGCACTACATGTAAAGTGCATAGTATTATTTGAAGGTGGACTTGAATTAATTAAACATGTGTATTGTAACTCAAAGGTAAACAATAAATGTTTTAATAAGAATATGTCAGATAATCCTGTTTACCTCTTCTCTGGATATTTCAGGGGCCCTCTGAACCATCCAGAAAGCCAGGCATCAGAAAAGACAATTTTGAAAACAGAAGTTTGATTTTGGGATGCCTATTAAATGTTAGAGGTTTAAAACACTTGATGTTAGGAAATAGAATTCCAAATTGTCATAAATTATTTATTTTGCCAAAATAATGACTCAAAAGGCAAAAACTTCTTATTAACCTTTACTATGACATGAAAACCGTGTTGAAAGCCAAATTTTACCTTTGCATTCATTTATTAGTGTTACCCCCAATTGCTTCAAATGAAACCTTATAGATAATTCCATCTAATCTGAACCAATTTGACCATGTGTGAAATCTTTGCAAACCATTTATAACACCTTTTGCTAAAGGCAGACTAGTGTCTTAAGACAACCTTGTGCTTTTATTTCAATGCTTAATTTATGAAAAAACTATATAATATCCTTTTGAATTTAGTTAATGTTTACACATTTTTGCAAGATTAATTTTTACAATCTGTCTAAAGGGACATCTTTTTCTCCCTTCTCTTTCTAAATGGGTACCATCTTCAGCCTGCACTCCCATGCATTCTGAAGCACAAGGACTCCTGTGACCCTGAAACTTTAGCAAAAAAGAGCAGCTCATTTTCTTTTGCATAAGGGCATGGTCTTTTTACTAGACCTTTGCAAGCATTGTAAAATCAACCTAGCTCTTTTAGCAATCATATTGAGCAGGGCCAAAGTGAATAATTCCCCCAAATTAGAGAAGCAACTTCCAGGGGAACCATCTGAGGATCCTCCTTATTTGGGCACCCTTCAAATTCCCTTCTCATTATTGGACCTTAGGCAAATAAAGGGAGAACTCAGGCCAATTTTCTAAAGACCCTAATAGGTATATAGAAGCTTTCCAAAATTTAACTCAGGTATTTGACCTCTCATGGAGGGATGTTATGCTGCTCCTAAGCTAAACCCTAACCACAGCTGAGAAGCAGGCAGCACTGCAGACCACAGAAAAATTTGGAGGTGAGTAATATGTCTCTTATTGTAGGCCTTAAAGGAAAAGAGAAAGTAGGGAGGGCGAAGAAATAGGGGAAACACCATTCTCCATCGGAAGAGAGGCAATACCTCTTCACAACCCTAACTGGAACCCCTAGAATTTTCTATGGTGTTTTTCCTTCTTTCAAATTTAAAATGGCTCTTTTATAATTTTCCTCCAAACTAAGAAAAGTTAATTTTCCCAAACCTTAAAATGCTTTGCTTAGAGGTGAGCTAGGGGAAGGGAAACCAGAAGCCTGACATGCTGGCAAAAGGGTAAAAACTTCTTACCAGTGGGACTACCACCAGGTGGAGGCTGCATTTGCATAATGAAAGACTAGGGTGTGAGAACCAGTCTTTTTCGGGCTTTGTTAATGGCACCCTGGTCAAACCAATCCCCTGAGCTCTATGTAAATCAGTCACCACTTCCTCAAGCCTCTGTAGAAAACCGATTGCATTCCACTGCAAACCAGAGACCCTCTTTTGCACAACCCACTTTCTCAGCATAGGGAAGATTTTTCTTTCTCTTTTCTTCTTTTTCTATTAAAATTTCCACTACTAAACCCACTCCTCATGTGTGTTTGTCTCCTGAATTCTTTCTTGACTGAGACCAATAGCCAGGGTATATACTTCAGACAACGGAGTTGTTTCACATGGATATTGAACTTGTTGGACCTAATTTTAGCTGATATTTCAAATGGAATATAAAGAATGATCAGGAATCTGATAGGTAGAGGGATTATGGGATGGGGAGTTCTGTATGTAGGAACAGCATATTCAAGGGACCTGTGATGGGAACAAATAAGGTATATAAGAAGTTAGAGTAATCTGATGTGCTTAGAGTGTAAGGACTGAGTGGAGAAATGAAACTAGAAAATACACAGGAGTAGTTGTGCTGAGAAAATGAGATAGCACACACACAGGACATAGTAAGCTGCCTGACTATGTAAGAATGCTTTAACTATGTTAGCTATTAATTTTATTTATTTTAGTTCCTACTTTGGGCTTAAAATGTTGTCTCATTTTCAGTGACCTATTAAATCAGGATCTTTTCCTCTCATGAAAAGTTATTTACCTTAAGGAAGTAGCAGCAAAGTGGGTTGAGGCTAAAATAGAGTCAGTAGGGAGAAGCCTTCATTGTGGGACAATGTGTCCATAGCCATTGGCCCAATTTGAGACTAATAATTTATTATTATTTTTTTAACAATATCAAAGTGCGAGCACTAGTTATGACTTTGTAACCAGCTGTGTCCAGGGAAGAAACAAGAAAGAATATTTGTCAATTTCCTTGTATTTGAATGGTAAAATGATTTTTTAAACCTTGTTATACATTCCTGATTCTTTGAAAACAAGGCTTGTCTTATGTTACTTTAATTAAATTGAGGCAAATATAGAAACAACAAAACCTGTGATATGTGATTAGAGTTGTTTCCAAAAGGATTTCTTTCTCATTGTTGCTTTTATTTTGAAAGCACTTAATAATGAGGCTGTATGTTTTGATAATGACATTTCTTCAATTATGATTTGATTACTTATGACATTGCCCATTTTCCTTTTGGGGTATTGGTTTATTTACTATATTTTAAACACATGATTTTCATGTACCAATAGGTTATTATATTTGAGGGTTTATTATATGTGGGTTATATTTCTAAGCTGTTTACAAAAATACATAGTTTTAATCATTACAAAAATTAAGCAGGATATAAGTATTATTATCATTTCTGTCTTACAGATCAAAACAAGTAGCATAGCCACTTGCTGAGTTCATCTCTACACTTGATAGTCAGTTGTTCTATTAATTGTTTAGAGAGGAGTATTGAACTCTACCTATAATTGTGGATTTGCCATTTCTCTTTTCAGTTGTATAGTGTTTGTTTCTCATATTTTGTGGCTCTGATTTTTAGTCAGTACTCATTAAGAATTACTTGGGGTTCTTGTTGGATTGAACCTTCTGTCAACATGTAACGTCCCTCTCTGTCCCTAGTAATTCATTCTCTGAAGTCTACTTAGCTGATATTAACACATGTGCTCTTGGATAATCTTTTCCTACCATCTAATTTCACCCTACATGTATAGTTATTGCTGTATTTCCCTCTAATCCAAACTTAATATTTCTCTCCTGAAAGTAACCATAAACTCTAACCCTTCCCTGACAGTAATCCAAGGGATGTGGTCATGGATGTTTATACTATGCCTTTCATGGGATACTTCTTAATCCTAGTGGATGACATAATGCCTAAGTACCTGATCTTCAACAGGTATTCCTCTTACAGGAAACCTATTTATACTGACTGATGTCCTTGTGACTCTTGTCTGACCTGTGTTCAGTTTATTCCTACCAAGACAGCCACTCTCTAGGAGAGCCCTGACTGAGAAAAATTCTGTATGTGTATGTCCCATGTTGAGGTGGTTACTAAGAAGAAGCTGCATTGGGCAGATTTATGCATCTACTACATTGAGGAACTAGGAGGAATTAGAGAACTGAAAACCATGTCAAAAGTAATGAAGTCCTGCTTCTGGTATGAGACAGTTAACCCTATATTCAGAATGCATGCCAAGGCAATATAATATTGCATTTATTATAGTTATATTTGAACTGCATTTCTTGTAACAGCATACAGTTATCATGTATTTTTATCAACTTGGACAATCTCTGCCTTTTTGTCTAGAATTAACACCCTTCTGCATTTTCTTCTAGGTCATGTATCCTCTAGTCTCTGTATAAATGCCTTTTTTGATCAAGAATCACTTTTTACTGTTAAAATCTGATCAAAACAGAATAGGCCTACTTGTGCAGTAGAGAGCTCCCCATCACCAGGGGTTTTTATAAAGGATTTGTGAAATCTTTACTGGAAACTGTATAATCTACACAAAAGAAAATTTTAAAAGGCTTAAATGTATTGACATAGGAGGACATTCTCATGGAAGAAGTAAAATTTTGTTCAAAGGTGGAGACCATATTTATTTAATATAATCATTGCTATGTTAAGGCTTATGTTGCCATTTTATGTTTTGTTTTGTGGTGTAGCTTTTTTGGGAGGGGGGTTCTGTTTTTCCCTCTCTGTTATTCATTTCTCTGTTTTCTAATTACAGCTGTGTTGTGGGCAACTGTGATATTTTCTGGAAAACAATTCAAATTTGATTTATCTGTATTTCTTGGGTAGATTTTTCAGTAGATGTTCTAGGTGATATATATTTATCTCTATATATAAAACTTATCTATATATCTTATCATAGTTTACTGTTATTGACATTTTACAGTGTAGAAAGAGTATCTCCTCTTAAATCCCGTTACCCTCCCCTGTTTCTAGCATAATTACCTTCAGTATTTCCTCTAAATACATTGACAACCAATCAGAAAATGTTATAAATTTTGCTTCTCAACGTAATTGATAAAACTCAAGATCACATTTACCCATATCTTGCACTTTGTTTTTCTTTCTTCCTAATGTTTCAAGATTCCTCAATTCCTTTATGTTTTAAGAGTTTCTTTTTGCCACTCATCTTGGATAGGTATGCTAGGTACATATTATCTTGATTTTCTTCCTGAATAAGATTTTATTTTAGAGTTGTTCTGTTTATTTCTTTTTCTTTAAAATCAATATTTATTCATTGTATTTGGGGCTGTGCCTGGGTGATTGACAAGGGCATTGACACTTCAGGAAAAAAAAAATTCTGTAGGCAGAAGTAAAACCCAAGGTGTATTGGATACTTTTGCTGTGTGTACAGACATTTTAGGAAGGATTGGAATATCGGTCCAGTCAAACAGCAATATAAAACAAAATTTCATGTCTATAGTTGGGGATTAGGGTATTGCAGGAATTTGGAAATAATCTTAGTTGTGAATCAAGGGCTGAGGAAAGGGAGTTAGAAGATATACACTTTTTGTTAAAACTACAGATAGAAACCTCACTCAGCTCCTGATGATGAAACCTGGTTTGGAAGCTCATTACATTTTGACCCTTTAGGAAAAGCACACCTAAACATCATGTTGGCTTTTCAGGTGTGTGTAAATGGCTGGCAGAATTGATCACAAAATCCATCACTATTCAGAGTGGATAGGATCACCCCCGACAGAGGCAAAGAGAGCAAAAAAACTGTGTTGCATCCTGACGAGTCAAAATAATTGAGGATCGTAAATCACCTCTAAGTCAAAGGGCACGTGGATGGGGAATATTGGGAGTGGATGTGGAGAGATTCAGGAGTTGGCAAATATGGATCCAGTTAAATTCTCAACTTAACCAGCTACCCTCTTTATTAGTTCTCCGTGTTGTTTTCAAAAGTACTTTTTAATTGTATCTCAGGTTTTTTAATGACATTGCTCAAATTATAATTTTTCCGGGGATGGGAACTTTTGTCATTATACAATTGTAGCAATCCTTTTTCTGCCTATAACTGCACATACATTGGATAAACAGAGCATGTACACTGGTACTCTGTAAATTAAAAACAGCATGTACACTGAGTACTCTGCAGTACCTGGAGACCCACAAGTAACCACAGGTAGCCTCCTCTCACTCCATTTGAATCCTACCTGTTTTTCCAGTCATGCCTTTTCCATGATGATGTCCTCAACCACCTTCACTCATGGGGATTATTCCTGTCTTATTTTTAATAGAATTAACTCATTACAGCTGGGCATGGTGGCTCACACCTGTAATCCCAGTACTTTGGGAGTCTGAGGTGGGTGGGTCACGAGGTCAGGAGTTTGAGACCAGCCTGGCCACATGGTGAAACCCCATCTCTACTAAAAACACAAAAATTAGCCAAGCATGGTGGTGGGCGCCTGTAATCCTAGCTACTCAGGAGACTGAGGCAGGAGAACTGTTTGAACCTGGGAGACGAAGGTTGCAGTGAGCTGAGATCACGCCACTGTACTCCGGCCTGGGTGACAGAGCAAGACTCCGTCTCCAGAAAAAAAAAAAATTAATTACATCATCATACCTATCTTAAATTACCTTGAATTATAATCAGTGTATGGGTATTAACATATTTTGTACATATATATATATATATTTCCATGTATTTTTAATTATATGTATTGTATTTCAATTGTGCTGTATTGGTGGTGTATTTTAATGCATATTTTTGTATATGTGTTATTCTATTTGACTTTTTCTATATGTTTCAGCACCACAATTGTACTCTTTAGAAAGATATAGGATAGTATGTCAAAAACAACTAATATCTGTATAATTTGTGTTCTATAATTACAATCTGATTTCATGTATGTGCCTTATACATTCTATGAGATGAGCCATTAATACTTTTGTTCTGATGATAAAGCAACTGAGACTCAGAGAGGAACTTTCCTGTTGAGTTTAAAGCTAGTAATAACTCGGAGCTTCTGAGTCTACATGGTTTAGTTAGGTCTCTTCCAACAAGTGCCTTTTCTGTTTCATTCCCATCTTTGAGTCAAGCACAGGGGCTGGCTCACATAAGTACTCAAAAGTATTTATGATTATATAAGCATGAGTATATATTCAGCCTAATGGGCATTTACTACTTGGTGGGAATGTCTATTCAGGTAGTGGTGGTAGGGGATAGTCGCTGCTTTTCTGCCTTGAAAATGTTTGTAGTCTAGTGGAGTCAAGTAAATAGATAAAAGACCAAACACCTTGTTAAGAAACTTCATGAGTTATTAACAAAGTATTGTGGGGGTACAGACAAGGGAAGTGATTAATTGTCTCTGAAATAACTGAAGAAGCCTTCACATAAAAGGGTAACTGCTTGTAGGCCCTAAAGATAAGTCAAAATTTTCCAGGTGAAGAAACAGTGACAGACATTGTACAAAGAGAGATTAATATGTACAAAAGATACAGAGTTGTAAAGACGTATAGGGAGAATGAGGGTATCAGTGTTTCTGGAGTATAGAGGCAGGATGGGGAATTAGAGCTATTAGTAGAGTAATCTGAAGAGGTATGTGTGGCCTCTACATAAAATAATTTCCATCTCAAGTCAGGAAATTAATCCTCTGCAATCCTGTTAATCAGAAGAGCTTTACAACCTATTTTTTTAAATAAAGGAATTAAAAAATAAACTATAAGAGCCCTGGCTTATTATGTTCTAAGCCTTATAATAGGTTCTTTATGGATGTCATAGCATTAATGGACTAGAATAATCCTGCAAAGTAGATAACATGATTCTTATTTTGCTGATGATGGATCTCAGGCAGGGGAGAAAAGCAGCTTGCCTATGACCACAAAGCTGGTAGACACCACCTCCAGGATTTTACTGTAGATCACTCCCAGGATTTTACTGCAGATCACCTTCAGAACTTCCCATGAGTTTACTGGGAATGAGGGGGCACACATACATATCACACACTTTGGAACCTGGGAAATCAGTTGTGAAATGGGGAATCATAGACCAGTGTGCTAGATGAGTAAAGATGCTATGAGAGCCTGAACGAAGGCAGAATAGATGGGCTTGGTGGGAAAGATCACACCCGAGGGGTGATTCAAAGGTTGCACCTAGCACTCACTTTCTGACTTCTCTCCTTCCTTCCATTCTTCCCCTTTACAATTCAACTGTCACCAAGTTACAGAAACTCCCTTTAAAAAGGAAAAAAATAGTCAAATTTCATCTTTGTCTGTTGTCTTTTAAATGTAGAATTAAATTTTAAAAATTAATATGGATATAACATATCTGCCAAATTATCTGCCTCACTTTCTCTGTTGTAGGAATGCCAGTGCTCCTTACATTCTTCCAGAGTGATGTTTATATTTTTTCATCTTTGTTTTTGTTTTCTCCCATCTCAGAACCCTTGCATATGCTCTTTTTATCTAGAATTAACACCCTTCTGCATTTTCATCTAGGTCATGTATCCTATAGTCTCTGTATAAATGCCTTTTTGATCAAGAATCACTTTTTAATGTTGAAATCTGGTCAAAACAGAATAGGCTTGCTTGTGCAGTAGAGAAGTCCCTGTCACTAGGAGTATTTATAGAGGATGTGTGAAATCTTTATTGGAAATGTTATAGGCTACAGAAAATAGAATTGTAAAAGGCTTAAATATATTGAAATAGGGGGACATTCTCAAGGAAGAAGCAAAATTTTGATTGAAGGTGGAGAAAGGGTCAGTTTTATAAAAGCAGGGGACAGCCTGGTGAAGTGAGTGAAGTAAGAGAGAGAGCATTCAGGGAGGATGAGATTGTGTGAAGAATCTGAGGGCACAATGGATTCCATAGGCTCAAGAAGCAAAGAAAAGAACAGCCCAACTGGGCTGTGTATGTGGACGGAGGGTGGAGCAGCAGGTGGGATTATTGTGGAGACATGGGCCTTAAGCTTTGTAGTGCATGCTAAGAAATCCCTTAGTGTACAGGTACAGAAGCTCAGCCAACCCTCACTCATGAGTACAGGAATAAAATTGGTTTCTCTTGAGGTAACTCAGAGGGCATCAGTGGCCTGCGGTTCCAACAAATGGGTTATGGTCCACCCATTGTGATGGAAAGTTCAAAGAAGTCTCTTGCAAAGTCAGAATGTGAATCAGATGGCATCAAAGTGTGTCAGAGGAAAAGGTCATGGATGTGCTGATGCATCTCTCTGTACTTCCCACATGAAAGAGTCCTTCAAACCCGTCTGTCAAACATTCCTGCTCATGCCAAGATGGTTCTTGGCTGAAGGAAAGACCTGTGGGGTTTGTGAAAGTCGGCTCTTTCTATATAGAGTTTTTCATGCTTCTTGTAAAAATGTCACTAAGTTAATTAAAAAAAAATATTGGCACACATATTGGTGAGTCTGCAAAAGGCTCTCTACAAGCTGATTTTTTAGAACATACCAAAGCCCCCTCCAGGGGAGACAAAGTAAAATCCTCAGAATTGAATCTCAATCTGGAGAACTTTCCTCTCAGAAAGTTTCCTTTGCAAACACATTATTTTATAGCAAACTTGAGACAACCACAATAGCTCTAGTCTGCCAGGAAATAGTGCATTTTCTTTCTTTCCTCCTGCTTCTCCTCCTCCTCTTTATTTTTCTTTCTCCTTCTCCCTTTCCTTCTTTTTCTTTTTGTATTTAAAATACTAGTTCCAAATAGTTTGTGAGTTTTTCACACCAAAGCAATTTTTGCTTCAGGATGACAAAGTCATCAGCAACCTGCATCCCTGAAATAGTCTACTTTTTAAAAACTCCCTTAGCTGAGGCATTAAAGGAGTTCCTTCAGAAAATAGTAAGGAATTAGATTGACCCCTCTTAACAATGTGAATGTGTTGTTTCTTTGACAAGAGCTAAAGAAACCCCCATCTTTTAACTGAGTCTGTAACCCAGGGACAATGCTGTTGATGAAGTCACTCTAATCACCCCACTGAAACTCCCTCTGTGAGAGTCACAGCTTTCTCCATGGTTCCAGTCATAGTCATTTGAAGCAGAATGCAATTTGCCCTGTGTGGGAAGAGGCACAGACATGCTGAGCTGTGGTAGTGAATTGAGATAAGCCATGGTGTCAGAGGTTGGTTCACAGTTACTCCAGAATGGTCTTCTGTGGGTGGAATACACACAAAAATACGGCAGTTCTTACAGATGGCTGGTGCTCTCTGAGCAGCTCCCACACCTGGTGTCCATGTCAGTCCCCTCCTGCGCAAATTCATTCACTTGCCTGGCACAATCTGAGGACTAGCACTGTGCAGTTTGCTTTTGGGTTTTCAAATAACCTTTTATTCTTCCCATGGGAAAGAACAGTAGCACCTACTATTTACTGAGCATCTACTATGTGTTAGGCACTGTGCTAAGCACTTTAAATGAATTATTTTATTTAGTATTTTTAGCAAAACATCCTAAAACATGGATGTTAACCTCATCTCTATTCTGCAGATGAAGAAATTAAGCCTTAAAGACAGTATGGGGCAAAGTCAGTTCTGCCCGGAGGTTTGCTTGAAATACTCATGAAGTCTAAGCTTTCAAAGCACTAAGCTTTCAAAGCACCATGGACAGATTGATGATGAGGAGAGAGACAGCAGTGACTTGCAGCCCAGTGGACTGAGTGTGACCAGTAGCTCTCCCACTCACTGAGGTGCCTGAGGGCCATCTCATGGAGATGTGGTTTTCTTAGCTGTCAAAAGCAGAAAATTGTAAGACTTGGTGAAAATGAAATCAACCAAAGTTAGTGAGTGTCTGGCATTTTGCCTGCTATCAAGTAGGTGAACTTGGCTTGATTCTGAGCTTTATAGTTATCTCAAAGGCAGACGATGAGCACCATTTTAATTCATGTAAAGGTATTTTGCTTCACTAGAAAGCATTTATTTTGGTAAGTGGTTGGCCATTTACACCCTTGAAGTACTTAAATGAGCTCATCCATGAAGACCCTGAAGAAGTTAAATTATAGTTCATTGGGGAAGTGATCAGATCCATACATCTGTGATAATTATAGATATTGAGAAGGCTTTAATTGATAGATGATGTTTTATTCCTTAAACTGCAAGGCATGTGTTAAGATGGTCATTGTATATGTTGATACTCCTAGTGGATGTGAACTTTTTCTAATAACAAACACAAGTTGGACACTAACAAAGAGCGCCCTCTTATTGACTTTGGTTTTCAGACTGAATTCTTATATATTTTGTTTTGGCTGTTGTTTTTTATTTGTTTTCAAGGCGCTGATCCAGAAGTAGAAACCCTCTCAGCATTGATCTGGGATCCAGCTCAGGATCATTGTGCTTAAGATTCATTGTTTTTGTGGCTTATCATCAAATCCATTTCTAACCTCATTAGGTGTGATTTTTACATCTCTATGTCTCTATGCATGCAAGAGAACAGACACTATAGCTCACTCTTATTATTTTAAGTTACTCATGGCACGAAGCACACTAAAGAATGACTGAGACTGCGAGTTCTGTGAAGGCAAAGGACCTATTTGTCTTTCCCTACTGGATCTTTAATGCCTAAGATGGCATCTAGCACATAGGAGGTGCTCTTGGTGTATTTTCATATTAATTGACTTGATTGAATATATGCAATAAAATTTTATAAGCTCTCATAATTAGTGTTGAGTTATTCTTACCAAGGATTGTCATTTCTCAGGTTTCATTTTTTTTTTAAGACTGATGTTAATTAAGATTAGAAAAAAGGAGCGGATGTAAGGCACAGCTAGAGGCTATGAAATAATAGCATCATCATCAGCAGCAATAATAACAAAAACTAATTATACTTATTGAGTGCTTACCATATGCCAGGCATACACTTAGTACTTTATGTATTATTTCATTTAGAAGAAAAGAGTTATTCATTACCATTCCCATTTATGGATGAGAAAAATGAGGCACAGGGAAATTAAATAACTCACTTGAGGTCCCAAGTACGTTGCTGAGCTGGGCTTTGAGCCTGTCTATTTGTTGCCACAGCTACGTTCTAACCACTATGCATTGTTGTGATTCCAAGTCTCTAGATATAACCCCCAAATGCCTCCAATTTCTCTTTTAACATAAGAGATGAATATCCTGGCAAGCTTCATGGAACTCTTGTGTCTCCTTTGCTATGGCATTTGCTCCTGATGGCATGAAATATTTATAAATAAATTCCATATTTTCTTTTGGCAGCATGGTGAGGTTGTTCGATCAGAAGTGCTGAGTCAGCCAACCAGACTATGAATTCCTTGCTCTGCTTAAAAGCTTTTGTTTTTTAAAGTTACATAACTGACTACATTAGTTTCTTGTTTTATAAGTGGAAATGAGAGTACTTATATTCTAGAGCTGTATATTGCTCGACAGAATACATGCAAACTACTTAGCACAAAGTTTAATGCAGAAGGGTAATTATTATTTTGTTATAACAATATTAATTACTACAGAAGTAACATTCCTATAGTGAGGTCAATATGGAGCAGAAAGTGAGATTTTTATGTAGATACTGAGTAATTCAGAAAATCCTGGATAATTAGATTTCTCCCATATTTGTGCAATCCTTCTAAAAAGTCAATTGTTAAATAAAAATAATGTGGTTACGATGATCATATTTTCCAAACCATGAAAATAGGATCATCTCCTTTGATAAAAATTTTGTTCTGGTGTATGACTATGTATAAACACACACACACACACGCAACACAGGCTTACCAACCCTTAAAAATGGATTCCGTTGTGCTTTTATCAAAGCAGCCTAATAGAAAAGAGCAAAATTATCTACAATTGTGACTGTCTTGGAAAATCCAAGATTTATAGGCCCCATATTTATAATGCACAGTGTCTATAAGGGAGGATATCTCTATTTTCAAAGCTATCAAAAATCCACTTTGAATAGGAAATACTTTTCTTTCTGCCAAGCCCAGAGATTCTGTTTTCCTTAATCATCTCTTTATTTTTAGTGAAAGTTTCATTAGCCATTGACACTGCTGCTTCGTTATCTTTCTAGATTGCTCGCTCCATGTCATTCTCATTTTCTTAGTCCTTGGAAAACATCTGTTTCATGGACATATCGCCTTACTCTCTCTTCCCAACTTTGAATTATACTGCATGGTGTTAAATTATCTTCCTTTGTTCCTCCTCTTCCCATTCTTTTTCCTTCCCTTCCTTTCTTTACTCTCCTCTTCTTGAACAATTAAGTCCTGAAGCCATTTAATTGGGCAGAATAAAAAAGATAAGTGGGTGTCCTGGGAGGAAAGGGAGGCTGGAGGGGCCTAGTGCAGGAATGAGGAGCATCTCACCTTGTTCTGTGCAGGGTGAGGAAGACACACATGAGCGGGAGCAGCTTGGAATAGGTGAGGGCGACATGCATGCAGTGGTGGTGAGAGAGGCCCAGCTTGGAGTATTGGTTATGAAATGGGATGAGGAGTGAGGGCTTTCCTGTCAAAGGGTGGCCCACATAGCAAGTTGGAACCGAAGTTAGGTAAGGTGGGGTTTGGCAAAGAAGAAATATTGGCTATGTACAAGGGGATAGAAGGAAAGGAAGAAAAATAAATTAAGGATAACGAGAGCCCAGTTTCTCACTGTCAGAGAAGGGAAATCAAATGTCAAAAATGTAAAAACTAAAAGGAATCTTTTCAGTTTTGGTAGATTGGAATTTGAAGTATCAGTATGACTTCAAGGAAGGGTGTGTGTGTTTCTTAGTTCATTTGTGCTACTGTAACAAAAGAGCACAGACCA
>NW_012108697.1:6872401-6874730 GCF_000951045.1 Mandrillus leucophaeus
ACGTTCTAACCACTATGCATTGTTGTGATTCCAAGTCTCTAGATATAACCCCCAAATGCCTCCAATTTCTCTTTTAACATAAGAGATGAATATCCTGGCAAGCTTCATGGAACTCTTGTGTCTCCTTTGCTATGGCATTTGCTCCTGATGGCATGAAATATTTATAAATAAATTCCATATTTTCTTTTGGCAGCATGGTGAGGTTGTTCGATCAGAAGTGCTGAGTCAGCCAACCAGACTATGAATTCCTTGCTCTGCTTAAAAGCTTTTGTTTTTTAAAGTTACATAACTGACTACATTAGTTTCTTGTTTTATAAGTAGAAATGAGAGTACTTATATTCTAGAGCTGTATATTGCTCGACAGAATACATGCAAACTACTTAGCACAAAGTTTAATGCAGAAGGGTAATTATTATTTTGTTATAACAATATTAATTACTACAGAAGTAACATTCCTATAGTGAGGTCAATATGGAGCAGAAAGTGAGATTTTTATGTAGATACTGAGTAATTCAGAAAATCCTGGATAATTAGATTTCTCCCATATTTGTGCAATCCTTCTAAAAAGTCAATTGTTAAATAAAAATAATGTGGTTACGATGATCATATTTTCCAAACCATGAAAATAGGATCATCTCCTTTGATAAAAATTTTGTTCTGGTGTATGACTATGTATAAACACACACACACACACGCAACACAGGCTTACCAACCCTTAAAAATGGATTCCGTTGTGCTTTTATCAAAGCAGCCTAATAGAAAAGAGCAAAATTATCTACAATTGTGACTGTCTTGGAAAATCCAAGATTTATAGGCCCCATATTTATAATGCACAGTGTCTATAAGGGAGGATATCTCTATTTTCAAAGCTATCAAAAATCCACTTTGAATAGGAAATACTTTTCTTTCTGCCAAGCCCAGAGATTCTGTTTTCCTTAATCATCTCTTTATTTTTAGTGAAAGTTTCATTAGCCATTGACACTGCTGCTTCGTTATCTTTCTAGATTGCTCGCTCCATGTCATTCTCATTTTCTTAGTCCTTGGAAAACATCTGTTTCATGGACATATCGCCTCACTCTCTCTTCCCAACTTTGAATTATACTGCATGGTGTTAAATCATCTTCCTTTGTTCCTCCTCTTCCCATTCTTTTTCCTTCCCTTCCTTTCTTTACTCTCCTCTTCTTGAACAATTAAGTCCTGAAGCCATTTAATTGGGCAGAATAAAAAAGATAAGTGGGTGTCCTGGGAGGAAAGGGAGGCTGGAGGGGCCTAGTGCAGGAATGAGGAGCATCTCACCTTGTTCTGTGCAGGGTGAGGAAGACACACATGAGCGGGAGCAGCTTGGAATAGGTGAGGGGGACATGCATGCAGTGGTGGTGAGAGAGGCCCAGCTTGGAGTATTGGTTATGAAATGGGATGAGGAGTGAGGGCTTTCCTGTCAAAGGGTGGCCCACATAGCAAGTTGGAACCGAAGTTAGGTAAGGTGGGGTTTGGCAAAGAAGAAATATTGGCTATGTGCAAGGGGATAGAAGGAAAGGAAGAAAAATAAATTAAGGATAACGAGAGCCCAGTTTCTCACTGTCAGAGAAGGGAAATCAAATGTCAAAAATGTAAAAACTAAAAGGAATCTTTTCAGTTTTGGTAGATTGGAATTTGAAGTATCAGTATGACTTCAAGGAAGGGTGTGTGTGTTTCTTAGTTCATTTGTGCTACTGTAACAAAAGAGCACAGACCAAGTAATTTTTTAAAAAACAGTAATGTATTTCTCACAGTTCTGAAGGCTGAGATGCCAAAGATCAAGTGGGAAGGTATGGTGAGGGCCTTGCTGTGTCCACACAGGGCAGATGAGTGGAGAAAAATGAACTAGGTCCTGCAACCTCTTTTCATAGCAGCACTATTCTATTCATGAGGGTGGATCTCTCATGACTTAATCACTTCCCAGAGGCCCTGCCTTCCAATACCTTCATCTTGGTGATTAGGTTTCAACACGAATTTTAGAGAAGGCACTACATTTAAACCACAGCAGTACGTGTGTTGTTGGCTTTCTTTAATTATTTGTTCTATTAATTGAAAGGGCCTCAGAGCAGTTACAGCAGTAAGATCTTACATTAAGTGTTCTTATTACACACGCATACACAAATACATAAACAATAATAATTTAAAAAGAATAGGAGGAAGCTTTTAGAGGTGATGGATAAGTTTATGACATAGATTGTAGGGATGATTTTATGAGTTTACACATTTCTGAAGTCATCAAGTTGTAAACATTGAAATGCACAGGTTTTTATATGTCAATCATACCTCAGTAAAGTGTTTTTAAAAATAGGAG
>NW_012108697.1:6877322-6891238 GCF_000951045.1 Mandrillus leucophaeus
TCTTTATTCTAATTAGATCCCATTTGTCAATTTTGGCTTTTGTTGCCATTGTTTTGGAGTTTTAGTCATGAAGTTTTGCCCATGCCTATGTCCTGCCTAGATTTTCTTCTAGGGTTTTTATGGTTTTAGGTCTTATGTTTAAGTATTTAATCCTTCTTTTTTTATAGCAATAGAGAGTATATGGAAGCGACCAATGCTGCTTTTATGACCTGCAATCTATTAACAGCTAGTGTGCACTGGCTTCTTCTCTCTTTCTGACTCTTCCTTTGTAGTTGAGCAAACAGGCGAATCTTGGTTCTGATGTCAGCTTTGTCATTTGTGAGTTACGTGATTTGAATAATAATATACTCTTTCCAAACCTCAGTATTTTCTTCTATGAATTGAGGATAATAGTAGATAAAAAAGGATTAACACAGTATTTGGCCCATGTTAATCACTGAATAAAAGTGTGATTATTATTATCATTGTTGCTCATCTATTTCTGTGTCAAACTGAATAGGTATGTCTTATCCTTTTCAACAGTTTTATAACATTCACTATTTTTATGTACCTTATACATCTATATGTATTAATATTTGTGATTTATTTTTGATGTACTTTAGATATATTTCAAATATTTTGCTATTGTGTACAGCATGGCAATGAACATCTCACTGTCTATATCCTTCTTTTTCACTTACTACTTAGTATATACGTCTAGAATTTATATTTTACTTATATCCCTTAATATATATTCCTAGAACTGGAACTTTTAGATGAAAGACATGCTAGCCTTTTTAAAACAGGGGCTAGTAAACTCTTTTCTGTAAATGAACAGATATTTTAGTGTTTTCATGCTAGATAGTCTCTGTCACAGCTATTCAGTTCTGCTGTTGTAGAAGCAGTCATAAGCAAATGAATGTGACTATATTTCAATGAAACTATTTAAAAGAAAACAGGAAGTGGGGCAAGTTTGTCCGTTAAAAAAAAATCAAGAGAGAAGAAAGAGTCTTCTTGTACTTTTAGTTTCAAAGGCCTGAAAATCAAGAGGTAATCAACTTTCATTTCACAATAACCTTGATATGAAAATTCTACTGCAGGATGGGAAATGTCAGCACCTACAAATGGAAGCAAGTTTGCACTCATCTGGCAGCTGTAACTCTGGCTGCCAAGTATGGCTTCTGTCATCTGAGGTTCACCATCCAATACCACCCCTGATCACACTGACCTTTAGGCAGAGAAGAACTTGGAAAAAAAAAAATTATAGTGATGCCTCATTTCTTAATGTAGAAGGATAATCAGCTTATAATGGATTTTATGCATTGTTTTAAAGTGGAAAAATGAGCACTTGGGACACAAAGTCTTGCTAGTGTGGCGGGGTTTTTTTGTTGTTGTTGTTGTTTGTTTGTTTGTTTTTTGACAGAGTCTTTGTCTCTTACCTAGGCTGGAATGCAGTGGCACGATCTCGGCTTACTGCAAACTCTGCCTCCCAGGTTCAAGTGATTCTCCTGCCTCAGTCTCCAGAGTACCTAGGATTACAGGTGTGCGATACCACGCCCAGCTAATTTTTGTATTTTTAGTAGAGACAGAGTTTTACTATGTTGATCCGGCTGGTCTTGAACGCCAGACATCAAGTGATCCACCCGCCTCGGCCTCCCAAAGTGCTGGGATTACAGATGTGAGCCACCACGCTGGAGTAGTGTGGCTTTTAAGAAAAAGTGGGCAGTGTTTTTTCCTACCCTCTAATGTGGAATAGGTTAAAGTTTCTAGTTCTTCAAGGTTAAGCCTCACTACAAGTCTTTCTGGGATACTTTCTTGTGTATTTAAATGAACCATCTGACGATTACAGATGCTTCTGTCTGTCTTAGAATAGTTTGCATTTCCCCAGCTGATATCTAGGCTTTCTGGAGTCTGGACACTTGTCTGATCCAGGGCTGCTGTGTATGAAGGAGGAACCAAAGCAATGATGTGTGTGATACAGCCGGGATCAACAGTGCTTGTGGGCAGAGGATCGCAAGTTGTTGAGGAGGCTTCCCAGGACAGACCGTGCCATGCTACCTTTCCCCTATCACACAGTGTGTGCCATTGTAGGGACTGGAGGCTCCTAGAACTAAAAACAGTTGCTCATCGGTGAAAGTGTGTGTGTTTTGCATTTTTTTTTTAAATAGAAACTGCAATTTAGAACGTCCATTCGGAATTAGGCTGAAGATGCCAATGAGATGGTTTCATAATTGATTATAATATTAACAACAAAAAGCAAAAATAATACTTATATAGTACCTACCATTTACCAAGCACTGTTCTAAACCCTATACATTATTAACTCATGTAATCCCTGCAAAAACCCTGTGGAACAGATACTTTCATAATCCTCATGTGAGAGTTCCAGAATCTGAGGCAAAGAGGGGTTAAATTACTTGCTCGAAGTTACTTTTGCAGTCTGTAAAAATAAAAAATGGCACCGCTAATATAGGCATCCACACGGTTGGGCTACACCATCATACTTTTACACTGAGCCACAGGACTTTGGTGTAATGGTTACAGATTAAATTAGATAGGCCCTAAATTTCCACGGAATCCCCAAGGGCCACACACATCTCCTGAAAATACAATCCTGACAGAGCAAATGACTGACGTTAACATTTGGAAGCACCATACGTGTGGGCTTCCAATGCCATGTTATAGAGTCTGCATTTTATTTTCTCAAATTTCCTACAAGATAGTTTTTATTTATATTCATATTTGACAGATGATGGACCCACATCTCAGAGACATTAAATTTGTCATTTTAAATCAACAGACACTGAGTGGCAGACTGAATATTCATATGCAAGTCTGTCTCCAAATCCCAAACTCTTAACAAATATCCTGTACAATTTCAGAGGCAAGGTAGTGAAAAGAGTACTGGGTTGGAATTAAAATACCTACATTTTAAACCCAGCAGCTCTATTTCATCACCAAGGGACATTGGATAAGTTAGTACCTTTCTCAAGGCTGAAGTTTTGTCCTATATCAAGTAAAAGAATTGGTGTTAGTTACCACTGTTTTCTTTCAGAATGATACTGTATGATTATGTGATTGTTCTATGTCAAAATATGTCTGAGTACCTTTTCAAATTCTAAACTATCCCAAGACATTTCCAGTCCCCAGAGCATAGTGTAAATAGAAGAAATTTAGATAAACACTATTTTCAGTCATTGGGATAAAACACTAAATGCTTGAATACAGAACAACACTTTTGAAAAATAAGCTAATGCTAATCCCTTTTTTTTTTTTTTTTTTTTTTTGAGATGGAGTCTCGCTGTGTCACCCAGGCTGGAATGCAATGGCACAATCATAACTCACTGAAACCCCCACGTCCCGGGCTCAAGTAATGCTCCTGCCTCAGCTTCCCAAGTAGCTGGGATTATAGACACGTGCCACCATGCCCAGCTAATTTTTTTGTATTTTAATAGATACTTGGTTTCACCATGTTGCCCAGGCGGGTCTTGAACTCCTGACCTCAGGTGATCCACCCACCTCGGCCTCCCAAAGTACTGGAGTTACAGGCATGAGCAACTGTTTCTAGCCACTAATGCTAATCTTTGACAGAAACCCTGTTGATTTCTTCAGGCCTCAATTTTCACATGTATAGATTGGCTATCTGAATACCAGTGCCAAAGCCCCTTTTTTGTATGTCCTACATGTAAGACACACAGTGCAAGATTAGTGGAGTTTAGAACTTCCTGGTGCCTGCCAAGCTGCCATGCAGATTGTGAGCTGCATCCCAGGTCTCTTTCAATGTTGAGTTTCCTATCTATTAAATCAGGGCATACCCATGAGGAATGGACACTGCATGGACTCTCATGTTGCAGTTCACTTGGTCTTTTGCAGCGTCCCACTAATTCATGTCCTTTGAATGTTCCAGGGTCACTTTTTTATTCTTGGCCAAATGCAATATTCCATCATAGAAATGCTTTTGCTGGGGTCCTTCTAGGTCTATCTCATTTTGTACCTTTCTCTTTTTCTCAGTATGCACCCTTTCCCTAGTGCACAGATCTCAGCAATATGTCCAGGACCCTTTCTATGGAATGTTGAAATATGAAAAGTAAAGCTCATTTTCTAGGCCGCTTGAAACTGTTTCTTTCTGTCTTTTGTCATTTTTACATCTTTCCAACATGGGTGATTAATCCCTAATTCTTCTTCTTTAATAAGAAGAGCCTATGATAGATGGAAAATTCCAGATTGTGCACTTACTTGCTCAGAATTCCTTGGCTTTAGAGCATAAACAGTGATCTAATCTATGCAGTCAGACCTAAGGGAAAATATACAGTCAAGAGGGTGGAAGACCCTCTGGCAAAACATATACAGAGGGATTGCCCACTTTCTTCCTGCAGGTATGATTAGGCAAAAATATGGCACATGGAGGAGTAGCAGCATTTGGTGATTATGAGGGCATTAGCCTGAGGATTTAAGCCATCATGCTCAAGATGTTGAGTAGAAAGAGAAGCACCTGAATCATAGATGACATCACTATGCTTCCTAAGTAACCAAATCTGGAACTCTCTATCTTTTAGTGAGATGATGAAGACACTGATCTTAAGACAATTTTGTTGGATCATTCTGTGAGTTTCAGCAAAAATATTTTTGAAACATTATACAAATCCAAGATACCCCCTTGCAAAAGTTTTACATCTCCTTTGCCTGACTCAACATGTTTTATTTCATAATCTTGGCAGAAGTGTCATTTCAGAAGGACACTAGATGGCAATATATGCTTCATAATTTATGGTGGGGGAAGGGAATTTAGGTTTAATATTGAACTGTCAAATATACATGAAATGTTCAACGTGTGAATGTGAAAATATTTCAGAGTTTTATTTATTCTGTAGCTCTGTAAAACTACTCTTTTAATTAAGACAGAAAGAAGCACTC
This sequence comes from Mandrillus leucophaeus, assembly GCF_000951045.1. Taxonomy (NCBI): domain Eukaryota; kingdom Metazoa; phylum Chordata; class Mammalia; order Primates; family Cercopithecidae; genus Mandrillus; species Mandrillus leucophaeus. Next base: position 6,882,216 of record NW_012108697.1, read on the forward strand.
TGAATATAATAAAAAAATGTTTGAGCACTGGGACATACTGGGTAGGATACTCTAATGTCCCATCCAGGTTTAGGGAACAAAGAAGGTCCTGTCTCAGAAGAATGTGTCCAAACAAAGGCTACAAATATTCAAATCTCTTTTCTTCTGCTATTTAAGTCAGGTGCTGTGTCTATGGTGTAGTTGGTAATCCAGGTGGACCATGTGCATTGTAGATGTGTCTCAATGAAGAAAGCATTACATTTGTGCCTAGAGAGAAATGAATTAAGAAATATTAGCCACATAGTCAAATTTATAGCCTTAACCCTTTGCCCAAATAGCATCCCTTGTATAATTTATTTTTATTTCTAAGTGGTGGTCTTAAAGATTGTAGTGTTTCCATTCTTGACAAGAATTTGCATGTGACTTTATCTGTGTGCCTTAATGAATCAATCAAATGCTGTCATATAAACTATATGTTCCTCCAAATAAGTTTATGCATGATATCAGTTTCTGTTTGGGACATCTGGAATTTATAAGTGGTACATAAAAATATCACTTTTTATCAAAATATATTTTCTGTGTTCATGGGATAATGTCTATTATTTGTTTTTAGAATTTGTCTCATACACAATCATCTTCTGGGCTCATCTGTGAATTCCCGAGTAGTAGCAGTTAATCATTTCAGAGATACGTTCAGAGATTCAGATACATTCAGAACATTCAGAGATGTTCAGAGAACATCAGAATAGGACCCCATTGGTGATTTATTTTAGTGAAATAAATTTGAAATATGTGTATACTTTATAAGAATATGGATTTAAGAAATTCAAAGCAGGGAACTTAGTGAATTATTTGCTCTTGTGTTCCTGTGTTGGGTCTGCTGTTTTTGGTGGCAGCTCTTGTGGCTTAATTGCCTTCATTGGCATGTTGTTCTCCAGTTGAAAAATAAGCAACTTGTTTCCAAATGTCTTCCTCCATAATTAATGAGGTATTAATAGCTCTAAGTCTTAAAAAAAACTAGAGAATAATTACTGTACAAACTTTTATAATAACAGTGTTTAAAATCATGTAGGTGTCTTGGTAAATATTTAAGAGGAAGATTTGAAACATTTTTTTTCGTGGTATTACTTGCTTCTAATGAAACAACAAAAGAAAAAGAAACATTTTTCCCCCTTCCATCATTCTCCTTCTGTCATTAAGACATTGTGAGAAATCAAGACCAAATGCGACAATCACTTGGTAGTTTGAAACTCTACACCCTTCCCCAAGGAGGATCAGTATATAACATTTTACTTGAGTGTGTTACTAAAAGGATCAGCCTTGGATGGAGGCATATTCATATTTTTGATAATGAATGGAATAATTGATATCCATGGAACAGTACATGGATAATAAATGGAATAGGCTTATTTCTGAGTTTGAGATTATAGAAGGATTTCTTACACAGGAACTTGTTCCAAGACATTCAGTTCAGTGAATATACAACAAAGATCAACCCCCTGCCACCCAACTCCATCGATCAGCAACAGAATTGAAGTCAGACATTTCTTACTTAGGGATAAGAATAGAATTTTGTGGCAGCCTACCCACTAGAAAGTAAATTAACTCTAATCATCATAAAACTCTAAGATTGTTTCTCTCATTTCACATGGGTGAAAATGAAGTCCAAAGAGGTTGTGTTACTTGCTGAATAACAACCTCTGTATATAATGAAATTTGTTTTATTTCACACAGACGGGTATTGTATAATTTTTCAAACACACACACACACACACTACAGAAAAGATTATAGTAGAGTTTATTTTATGTTATTGTTTATGTAGCTGTTTGTGAGGAAGAAGTATGCTTCCCCAATTCATGGTCAATAATCTACATTTGGAGAACTTTTTTTTTTTTTTTTTTTTTTTTTGCGATGGAGTCTTGCTCTGTTGCCCAGGCTGGAGTGCAGTGGCATGGTCTCGGCTCACTGCAACCTCCGCCTCTCAGGTTCCAGTGATTCTCCTGCCTCAGCCTCCCAAGTAGCTGGGGTTACAGGCACCCACCACCATGATTGGCTAATTTTTTGTGTTTTTAGTAGACACGGGGTTTCACCACGTTGGTCAGGCTGGTCTTGAACTCCTGACCTCGTGATTTGCCCACCTCTGCCTCCCAAAGCACTGGGATTACCCCCATGCCTGGCCAGAAGATGCTTAATAAACGTTTGATGAAAGATTGAATGAATGGAATAGCATTGTATTAAGCTTCTATTTGTGGCAATGTAAATCATTTATTAACACTGTATAAAAGCAATACAGCAATATTTTAAGAAAAGATTAAGCATGTGGTTTGTAGAGATGCTTTATTCTGATGAGCATAGGAAGTAACAAAATCCTGTATTTTCCAATTTCCAGCAGAGACTAAAATTATTTCCAGAGTCGTGTTCAACTTTAGCTTCAATTTGCAGACAGAACCCTCCACAAAATTCTTTAAGAAAAGTCATTACTCTCTATTCCTCAAAAAGGATTTGTTTGAAGACATTATAATGCTTCCCTGTCCTTGAGTCCTTTTTTAGAATATGTATTTTACAAAACTACAGTAGGAAAAAAAAAAGCTATCCAATGGAACAATGCTTATGTTTTCTAAGATCAGTGGATTTTTTAAGTTTCTAAAGCTCTCTAGGTAGAAAATAAACTGAAATTGAATTATTTAAGGCACAGCGATTTTATTAATACTGATAAAAGAGGAAGTTTCTTGAGAGAAATTCAAAATCAATCTTATTTCAGTGGCAACTTCAGTAGCTTCTATACGATGAATAACATTAGTCATATTTCAAAAAATGAGATGTGCATAATAAAGCATCTGTTTTAGACTGATTCTCAACTCAGACAACATTTCTGCTTAGCTGAAAAAAATAGTGGAAGAAAATATTCAGCTCTTTTTTGATAAAATATTAATCTAGTGCTTCTTTATGAAATTGTTAATGTTTGTCACAGAAAGTTAATATTTGCAATTTCTCTGTTCAGCAGTGTGGTTGAAGAATGAAATTATCTCGCTTCAGAATGCAGTTCTTTGCATCCAACTGCTGGTCATGCACATAAAAGATTTATAGTTCATTTTATGACGGAAATTTGTTTATATGAAATATGTGAAAAATGATTTTAGAAAAAAATTCAACTGTTTCTCCTTTTCCTTTATAATTATCAGGCTATCAGTTTTTCTTGTTGAGTGAATCAAAATAAATAAGCAAATGTTTTATTTCTTTTGCATCATCTTTAATAACAACTATTTCATGAATACAAACCATATTGCGGGAGCCATGTAGGCTTGGAATTGGGGAGAGGTGGAAATACTGTTTTCAAAGGGCTTCTACATGGCATTGGCAGAGTCTTACAGGTGAGGCTGTTCTTACAAAGCCGCCTCTGCTCTGGAAAAAATGGATCTTGTTTTTTGTGCCAGATTCTGGGCTCCTTTTAATTTCCAGTTAGAAGGATTAGCACAAAATTTTTTGTTGTTCCCCTTGTTCTTGAATATTTAGTTTTATAATTCCTCTTAGGAGTTTATATAGGTATCTTGGGTTCTCCACATCTAAACGAGTTTGGGTTTTCACTTCTCAGATCCTTACAGATTTGCATAAAGAAGCTCATCTGCATTCTTTGTGAAATTAAACTTAAGTTCGCAAGGTCCCTTAATGAGGGAGGGTCTCTACTCAGAGAAGGATGACGGATTGAATGCTGAAATCTGATTCATGCACACCCCACACATACCATTGTCCTAATCCCTAAGGAATCTCCCTCCTCTCATCTCTGCCACTGGGTGAGGATTCTCCCTCCCTGATCAGCCTTTTAAGATTGGAATTTAATTTTATTTAAAGAAGTGCCAGGGTCCTTACACTTTTGAGTTTCTTTTAGAAGTGGGGCCAGTACAGCACTAATAAGTCAACTCATGAGAAAATAAAGAGCAAAAGAGGGAGATGTATTTTTATTTAGAATAAACAAAGAAGTAGGCTTCTTCCCAATCAAAACCAATTAACAGCTCTTTTCTGGGAAAAAAAATAATCACCTTAATGTCAGAGGACATTAATAACATTTTAAATGTCATATTGGTTAGGAATCTTCTTGGCTGCAAGGAACAAAAATCATCACTGTTCCTAAAATGACTTAAACATTCAAAATACTGTTTTCCTCAGCTAAGAGGGATTTCAGATGTCAGCAGTCCAAACCTAGTACAACCGCTCAGTGATGCCATCAGGGACCTTTCTCTGGCCCACTCTGTCATCCTTAGTTTTTTGGCTTCTTATTTTTATGGTTGTCACCTCATGGTTCCCAATGGCTAGTGTGTCTCCAGGCATCATATATTCCGACAAGGAGGAGTAAGGGCAAGGGGCAGAAACAGCACAATTCTTGTGTGTACTATTGGCCAAGACTATGTCACGTCGACATCTCCCAATCTACTAGGGAGGCGAATAATGTGCATTTTTGCATTTTGTAGCTTTCTGAGGTATTGAACAGAAAAGGTAGTTGGGAAATGAAATGGGGATGTGTGAATATTCTCAGCTCATCTTCACATGTTGCTGATGTCAGTAGTATGTGATTTGGTGAGTTCCATACAACTTGGTACTTTTCTTCTTTTTAATGTCTTATAAGTTTCCTTGTAAAATTTTAGGAAGAATTGTTATTAAAAATGCAAGCCAGGCACAGTGGCTCACGCCTGTAATCCCAGCACTTTGGGAGCCCGAAGTGGTTGGATAACCTGAGGTCAGGAGTTCAAGACCAGCTGGCCAACATGGTGAAACCTCATCTCTGCTAAAAATACAAAAATTAGCCAGGCGTGGTGGTGTATGCCTGTAATCCTAGCTATTCAGAAGGCTGAGGCAGGAAGATTGCTTGAACCTGAGAGGCAGAGGTTGCAGTGAGCCCAGATTGTACCAGTGCACTCCAGCCTGGGCAACAAAGCAAGACTCTGTCTCAGAAAAATCAAATCAAAACAAAACAAAACAAAACAAAACTCAAAGCCTCTCAAAGGAGTACTCAGTTCTCAAACCCTCTGCAGACACATTCTTATGAACCCAGACATGTAAGAAGATTCCAAAGACCTTATATGGTCACCTTGTTTTCTCTCGAAGTGGCAGTTTTAACAATTCTTCATTTAAAAGCAAATTCAGTCAATCTGGTGCACATCATCACAATGAGCTATTTGCTCTTTGATGGACTTCTTGCTGTCTTTGTCTCTGGTTCTCATTTCGGCATTTCTATATTCCCAGCGTCATTATATGTGTTCACCCTGGGTAGTAAAGCATTATTGACTTGTGCCTGACTCAAAACTTTGGATTATTGAAGAAGAAAACTCTCTCTGGCTTATTAAATTCTTAACCTGGGCTGGCTGCTTCTCAACAGGGAACATTTGGAATATTATAGCTGCCAGCTAAACCTTCACTGTGGTGCAGTTTTAGGAACAAATCCATCCCTTAATGTAACTGAAATACCCATCTACTCTCTTCCATATAGGTATTTGGCATTCCAAGCCTACTTCCCACTCTGCTTGATCTTCCAGAGTCTCTGTGTTCTCTGCTGGAGTGGCGGGTTTTGATTGGGTACATTGCAGATGCAGGCTGTCTCCCCGTTGAATCTGAATGATGGTAGGTATCAGAGGACACTAGGAAGATAGCAACAGTATGCTTCCTTTCACTGACTTGAGTCTCCAGGGTGTCACACTTTTTTTGTATCCAAGATACAATAAGAAAATGTGTCTTGGAATTTAACAGCAAACTAAAAACCCTGAAAAAATATCCCTCCAAATATAAACAAGCAATAAACAATCCAGAATCTATGAAGGGCCAAGGATTTCCCTTTGTGTAAATTAAAATAGACAAAAGTAGTGAACACATGCAGCTTTGGAGAAGGCAGTTCTTCTTATGAAAGGGCAGAATCTGTTTCTAAGAGCGGGGGCAGGAGACTGTTGGCCATAGAGGTTTGTGCACATGTGTGACGGTTAATCTGTGTCAACTTAACCAGGTCATGGGGTGCCAGGATATTTGGCTAAACATTATCTCTGGCTTTGTCTGGGAGAATGTTTCTGAATGAGGTTCACATTTGGGTCCCAGGACTGAGTACAGCAGCTTGCCTTCCCCAATGTTGCTGGCATCTTCTGATCCATTGAGGACCTGAATAGAACAAAAATGCAGAGGAGGGGATAATATACTGTGGACTGCAAAACTGGGACATAGGTCTCCTTCTCCCCTTGAATTCAGACTGGAATTTATATCATCAGCTCCCCTGGTTCTCAGGCCTTCGGACTCTGGACCTACACCCCTGGGTTTCCTGGGTCTCCAGCTTGCAGATTCCAGGTGGTTGATCAATTGTGGCACTTCTCAGTCTTTATAATCATATGAACCAATACCTTGTAATAAATAAATCTCCCTCTCTACATATATATATGTGTATATATAAATATGTGTATATATGCACACACACATACACATACACACTCACATATATAAATATATACCATGGGTTCCATTTCTCTGAAGAATTCTAACACAAAGTGATACCCATGATGACACAAGAAACAAACCAATTAATCAAAGTGCAAGCAGAGTCCTTTGTTCCTGTATCACCCACAATCCATCATTCCATTTCCTGCCCCAGCCACACCCCACCCTCTGCTCTCCCTCCACAGTTTCAGATCCTGAGACACTAGCATTAGGAGGCTGTGGTTTGAGAGTGTCCTCTAGAGTCTTCAGTTTAAAGCCATCTGTAGTTGACTAAGGTATCTCTGAGAATCTAGAAGGAAAGTTAGAAAAGCCTTGTAAATACAGGAACACTGAGGCTGGGGCAATGAGGGAAGCAACTGGGGGTGCTTAGAAAAGAGCAGACTTTTGCATGACAGTCACCAAGTTTCAAATTCTGACTCTACCACTGCCTGCTGAGATCTTGAGCAAGTACCATAAGCCTTCTGAGTGTCAGTTTCCTTACCTATCTCTAGAAATAATATGGGGGAAAATAATGCATCCCACCGAATTTTGGGAGGATATAATGGTTTGAGATATACATACATGATAAATGTGTGCATGATCACAAAGTGGTATCCGCTAATATAAAATTCACAAACTATGAAACAAATTCATTATTTGGATGCATTGACTACATAATGGGGTTAGACAGAATCAGTGCTCATTTCTGTGTTTACTTGCTGTACATAAGTTTTTTTTTTTTCTTTGAGATGGAGTCTCACTTTGTCACCCAGGCTGAAGAGCAGTGGCATGAACTCTGTTTACTGCAACCTCCACCTCCCAGGTTCAAGCAATTCTCCTGCCTCAGCCTCTCAAGTAGCTGGGATTACAGACACACACCACCATGCCCGCCTAATTTTTATATTTTAATAGAGATAGGGTTTCACCGCGTTGGCCAGGCTGGTCTCAAACTCCTGACCTCAGGTGATCCACACGCCTTGGCCGCACAAAGTGATGGGATTTCAAGCCTGAGCCACCATGCCAGGTGTACATAAAAATTTCTGTGCATGAGGTATGAGGTGAGAAGTAACTGTGTGAAGACTTTCTACAAACATCATCATTTTTGAAGTATTTGATTCATTATTCATTAAGGAATATTTTCATTGATGAAGTATGCATCTTATTTCCTTTATCTCATTTTTTTGCCCATAAATTTAATTGTTGGTTTAATTATAATCACTTTATAATTACTGTATCTTGGCATTAATTATATCACATTAAGCCATTAATGATATTATTCAGCATAAAATAATTAAGTCATGAACATACATTGCCCACGGCTTGCCTGTAATACGCTGTTTCTTTCCTCTTTTTTTTTTTTTTTTCAAATTTCATCCTTTTTTCTAACACATTTGAAAATACTTCTTAATGACTTAGTGAGTTTTTTTTTTTTTTTCTTTTCTTTTTTAAGTCCTATTCTCTCAGAATTTAAAATACCCACAACTGACTTATGGAGTCTTATTTGCTGGGTGCAACTTTCTCCTCTCACCTACCAACAGCCTGGACTCATGAATTTCTCTTTCCAGGCAAAAGGGGCTGTGAGGTTGTTTAGTGATGTTTCCTGAAACTGGATTCTTGCCACAAAATGTAACCCTTCCTGTCTGTCATTCCAGATACAAATTTTGCTAAGTTCCTATAAAAAAATATATATATATCTTGTTATTTTCTGGATCAGACCCCTGTCAGAAGATCACTATGTAGTCAAAAGGCCATGAAATTCTATTCAAGCAGACTTCATTTCTTGTTCTGGCTCCAATTCATTGTTGCATGCTACACAAAACTCCTTACCAATCTGGGGCCTTAGTTTCTGTATTTATAAACAGGTAGTTGGACTGGATGCTGTTGAAAGTCTATATAGCTCTAAACTTGTAGAACCACTTTCAGTAAAATTTCATTACCAGTTAATCACTTATATGTTCAGACTATCTCACTGCTAACCTTTATGCAAATAAGAAGAAAAGATCCTTTCATATCTCATCTGCTAAAGAAAATGTAATGCATCTACATCTATGTTGATTGCACATTCAAATGCCTCCCCTCATATATCTTTAGGATACAACCTGAACAGCATAGATGGTGATCATGTAAAATATTTATCAGTTAATGTCTAAGCAAAGATTATCAACATCACATAATAAGCATCCATGTAAACGCAAAACAGAATAAAAAAAGAAATATCAGAAGGATGGGCAAGGGTGCTTCTGTGACATGAAGTAAGAAGCCAAATTTATCCTAGAGCAGACAGGACAAGCAGGATTCATTTTGTATGCCAACTACAGTTGATAATCACTGGATGTTATGTTGAGCAGGATTCCAACCTAGGCAGCAGGACAGTTTCCTGTGGATATAGTGATGTCTGCCATGGGTAGGAAGGGGCTGTGGTAGCATGTATCTGCCATCCCTTGTCCAGAGCCAGCTCATTGTTCCACATATCCTTTGAAAAATAAAACCTAAACTATCTCTTAGCAGAGGACGATGCTGAGCCTGACTCATCATATGTTAAGACACTGACATATTCCTGTCAGAGAAAACACAATGAATAAGGTAATTCGAGGGT